>NC_061509.1:35595320-35782144 GCF_022539505.1 Lolium rigidum
ACTAATGGACCAGCCCGACTATATAGTTGACCTGGTCAAACTAAGTCACCGGCCCGGCCCGCAAACTTAATGGGCCGGCCCGCTTAAGATGTGGCAGCCTCGTGTGGGCCTACCATCTACCACGGGGTTTCAGCCGTTTAACGCCGTTAACCGCCGGCTAACCGCGTCCGCCACGTGTCGCCTTGCATGACGTCAGCAGTCAACGGGCTCCCGGAAACACTTGCGCAACGGTCCGATTTTCCGTGGCGGAAGGGCACCCAAGCGCGACGGACCGAAAAAATTGTCGTAGGACTTTGCCTGACGCAGTTTCGACAACAGAACCCATATCGTCGGGTTAGGCCCATAGGCGACGAAAAATGCCCCTTAGTTGACGATTTTGGGACGTTGTCTATCAGAACTTTTCTTTTAGTGACTCAGAGTTGTACCTTTTCTTGTAGTGGATGGTAATATGGCGACCTTAGTATCGCGAGTTTTACCCATGATGGAGAATTTGCAGCGAACAATATCAATCCAAGTGAACTTCCAAATAAAGCTATGCTCCCCGACAACGGCGCCAGAAAATAGTCTTGATGACCCACAAGTATAGGGGATCGCAACGGTCTTCGAGGGAAGTATTACCCAATTTATTGATTCGACACAAGGGGAGACAAAGAACACTTGAAAGCCTTAACAGCGGAGTTGTCAATTCAGCTGCACTCTGGAAACGGACTTGCTCGCAAGAGTTTATCGATAGTGACAGCTTTATAGCGATAGCGGTAGTGAAATAACAACAGCAGAGTAACAAAGACAGCGAGTAGTGATTTTAGTAAACATCGGGATTAAAATACCGTAGGCACGGGGACGGATAACGGGCGTTGCATGGATGAGAGAAACTCATGTAACAATCATAGCAGGGCATTTGCAGATAATAATAAAACGGTGTCCAAGTACTAATCAATCAATAGGCATGTGTTCCAATTATAGTCGTACGTGCTCGCAATGAGAAACTTGCACAACATCTTTTGTCCTACCAGTCGGTGGCAGCCGGGCCTCAAGGGAAACTACTGGATATTAAGGTACTCCTTTTAATACGATACCGGAGCAAAGCATTAACACTCCGTGAACACATGTGATCCTCACGTCGCTACCATTCCCTCCGGTTGTCCCAATTTCGTCACTTCGGGGCCATTGGTTCCGGACAGCGACATGTGTATACAACTTGCGGGTAAGATCATAAACAACGAATATCTTCATGAATCAATAACATGTTCAGATCTGAGATCATGGCACTCGGGCCCTAGTGACAAGCATTAAGCATAACAAGTTGCAACAATATCATCAAAGTACCAATTACGGACACTAGGCACTATGCCCTACAATCTTATGCTATTACATGACCAATCTCATCCAATCCCTACCATCCCCTTCGGCCTACAGCGGGGGAATTACTCACACATGGATGGGGGAAACATTGTTGGTTGATGGAGAGGCGTTGGCGGTGATGGCGGTGATGATCTCCTCCAATTCCCCGTCCCGGCGGAGTGCCGAACGGAGACTTCGGCTCCCGCGACGGAGTTTCGCGATGTGGCGGCGTTCCGGAGGGTTTACGGCGACTTCGACTTCTCTCCCTGCGTTTTTAGGTCGAGGCGAATAAGTAGTCCGAAGGGGGCGTCGGAGGCCAGCCGAGGGGCCACACCACATGGCCGCGTGGGCCCCCCCGGGCCGCGCCGCCATGTGGTGTGGGGCCCTCGGGCCTCCACTTCAATTGCCCTTCCGGCTCCGTCGTATTCTGGGAAAATAGGCCCTTTCGTCAAAATCCCGAGGTTGTTCCTGAAAGTTGGATTTCTGCACAAAAACGAGACACCAGAACAGTTCTGCTGAAAACAGCGTTAGTCTGTGTTAGTTGCATCCAAAATACACAAATTAGAGGCAAAACAATAGCAAAAGTGTTCGGGAAAGTAGATACGTTTTGGACGTATCAATATATAACTTCAAGCACGATGGCTATCACAAGGTAAAGTGCATAAGTAAAGAGCTCGGGTAAGAGATAACCGAGGCACGCGAGAGACAATGATTTATCCCGAAGTTCACACTCTTGCGAGTGCTAATCTCCGGTGGAGAGGTGCGGTGGCTTATTGCTCCCGAACGCCACAAGAGGCTCACCTTGAGGTGTGGTTGCTCGATGCACACCAACGCCACAAAGGCCTCACCCCAAGATGCAGTACTCACACCACACACCGAATGCCACGAAGGCGCCTCACCTAAATCTCCGGTGACCCTCGCCACAAAGGCTTAGGTCACGGTTCCATTAAGGGATTTTCTTCGAGGCGGAAACCGGGCCTTACACAAAGGTTGGGGCACACATCCACAACTTAATTGGAGGCTGATACGTCTCCGACGTATCGATAATTTCTTATGTTCCATGCCACATTATTGATGATATCTACATGTTTTATACACATTATATGTCGTATTTATGCATTTTCCAGCACTAACCTATTAACGAGATGCCGAAGAGCCGATTCTGTTGTTTTCGTTGTTTTTGGTTTCAGAAATCCTAGTAAGGAAATATTCTCGGAATTGGACGAAATCAACGCCCGGGGGCCTATTTTTGCACGAAGCTTCCGGAAGACCGAGGGGAAAGGAAGTGGGGCCACGAGGCGCCGACACCACAGGGCGGCGCGGCCTGGCCCTTGGCCGCGCGGCCCTGGTGTGTGGGGCCCTCGTGTGGCCCCCCGCGTTGCCCTTCCACCTACTTAAAGCCTCCATCGCGAAACCCCCAGTACCGAGAGTCACGTTACGGAAAACTTTACTGAGACGCCGCCGCCGCCAATCCCATCTCGAGGGATTCTGGAGATCGCCTCCGGCACCCTGCCGGAGAGGGGAATCATCTCCCGGAGGACTCTTCACCGCCATGGTCGCCTCCGGAGTGATGAGTGAGTAGTTCACCCCTGGACTATGGGTCCATAGCAGTAGCTAGATGGTTGTCTTCTCCTCATTGTGCTTCATTGTTGGATCTTGTGAGCCGCCTAACATGATCAAGATCATCTATCTGTAATGTTATATGTTGTGTTTGTCGGGATCCGATGGATAGAGAATACTATGCTATGTTGATTATCAATCTATTACCTATGTGTTGTTTATGATCTTGCATGCTCTCCGTTATTAGTAGAGGCTCTGGCCAAGTTTTTGCTCTTAACTCCAAGAGGGAGTATTTATGCTCGATAGTGGGTTCATGCCTCCATTAAATGCGGGACGAGTGACGTAAATTTCTAAGGTTGTGGATGTGCTTGTTGCCACTAGGGATAAAACATTGATGCTATGTCTAAGGATGTAGTTATTGATTACATTACGCACCATACTTAATGCAATTGTCCGTTGTTTACAACTTAATACTGGAAGGGGTTCGGATGATAACCTGAAGGTGGACTTTTTAGGCATAGATGCATGCTGGATAGCGGTCTATGTACTTTGTCGTAATGCCCAATTAAATCTCACTATACTCATAATATCATGTATGTGCATGGTCATGCCCTCTCCATTTGTCAATTGCCCGACTGTAATTTGTTCACCCAACATGCTAATTATCTTATGGGAGAGACACCTCTAGTGAACTGTGGACCCCGGTCCATTCTTTTACATTGAATACAATCTACTGCAATACTTGTTCTACTCGTTTTCTGCAAACAATCATCATCCACACTATACATCTAATCCTTTGTTACAGCAAGCCGGTGAGATTGACAACCTCACTTGTTTCGTTGGGGCAAAGTACTTTGGTTGTGTTGTGCGGGTTCCACGTTGGCGCCGGAATCCCTGGTGTTGCGCCGCACTACATCCCGCCGCCATCAACCTTCAACGTGCTTCTTGGCTCCTCCTGGTTCGATAAACCTTGGTTTCTTTCTGAGGGAAAACTTGCCGCTGTACGCATCACACCTTCCTCTTGGGGTTCCCAACGGACGCGTGTTGTACGCGTATCAAGAATTTTTTCTGGCGCCGTTGCCGGGGAGATCAAGACACGCTGCAAGGGGAGTCTCCACAATCCAATCTCTTTACTTTGTTTTTGTCTTGCTTTATTTTATTTACTTTCTTTTTTGCTGCATTATATCAAAACACAAAAAAATTAGTTGCTAGCTTTACTTTATTTACTGTCTTGCACTCTATATCAAAAACACAAAAAAATTAGTTACTTGCATTTTACTTTTGTTACCATGTCTAGTTCTGCACCTGTTACTTCTTCACCTGAGGAATTAGTCTTTACTTTTAAACAAGAGGATGAGGAGAGTTTTAAAGATTCTTGGTCTAGAATTTTTGATTCTTACCGTAAAGTTGAACCTCAAATGACTCTAAGTTTGCTCCTTAGTAATTTTTATTTTGGTCTTATGATTCGCTATAGATATGCCTTGGATGCTGTAGTGGGAGGAGATTTCCTTCATAGCAATGGGGATCAAGCTTTTAATGCCATAAAGAAGTTGGTTGCATCACATGATTCAGCTAATAACTTTGATTCAGCCCTTATTAGTATTTATAATAGATTAAACACTCTTGAGACAAGTGCATCTCGCTTGAATGAAAATTATAGATATGTGCGTAACCGTCTTGATCAAGTTTTAGTGAACTCTGAACCTTCATTATGGGATCCTACTATTAAAATTGTTATCAGTGACCAAACCCTTCATGCCAATTGTGATATTATGTCTGAATTTTGCCTAATGCCTACGAGTATTCATAAATCTTTGCAACTTTGGGGATTCATTGAAGGGGGAGAAGGAATAACTCTTATTGATAACTCTGTTATAATTCCTAAAGGAATAGTTGCGGGTGTGCATACAACCGTTCTTGGGAGAACAATATCCATTGATTATCTTGTTATTGAATGTGCAGGAACAGGACAAATCACACTCGGAAGATCCCTGCTGAAACTATTGGGAGCAGTCATAGATATGGGAGAAGGCACCCTAAAATTCACCTCTACACCGGGGGTAGACATATATTCCCTAAATCAAAGAGTAAGAAAAATAACAAGAAAGGTAAGGGTAAAGCCCAAGGTAATGTCGATATTCCATCTCTTGATAACACTTGATACACACTTTCTGTGCCTAGCTGAAAGGCGTTAAAGAAAAGCGCTTATGGGAGACAACCCATGTTTTTACTACAGTACTTTTATTTTATATTTGAGTCTTGGAAGTTTTTTACTACTTATCTTAGTTTTGTGCATTGTTGTGCCAAGTAAAGTCTTTGATAGTAAGGTTCATACTAGATTTGGATTACTGCGCAGAAACAGATTTCTTTGCTGTCACGAATTTCGACCTGCCTCTCTGTAGGTCGCTCAGAAAAATATGCCAATTTACGTGCGTGATCCTCAGATATGTACGCAACTTTCATTCAATTTGGGCATTTTCATTTGAGCAAGGTGCCATTTTAAAATTCGTCTTTACGAACTGTTCTGTTTTGACAGATTCTGCCTTTTATTTCGCATTGCCTCTTTTGCTATGTTGGATGAATTTCTTTGATCCATTAATGTCCAGTAGCTTTATGCAATGTCCAGAAGTGTTAAGAATGATTATGTCACCTCTGAACATATAAATTTTTATTGTGCACTAACCCTCTAATGAGTTGTTTCGAGTTTGGTGTGGAGGAAGTTTTCAAGGATCAAGAGAGGGAAATGATGCAATATGATCAAGGAGAGTGAAAGATCTAAGCTTGGGGATGCCCCGGTGGTTCACCCTGCATATTTTAAGAAGACTCAAGGGTCTAAGCTTGGGGATGCCCAAGGCATCCCCTTCTTCATCGACAACATTATCAGGTTCCTCCCCTGAAACTATATTTTTATTCCATCACATCTTATGTACTTTGCTTGGAGCGTCGGTTTGTTTTTGTTTTTGTTTTTGTTTTTGTTCGAATAAATGGATCCTAGCATTCATTGTGTGGGAGAGAGACACGCTCCGCTGTTGCATATGGACAAATATGTCCTTAGGCTTTACTCATAGTATTCATGGCGAAGGTTGAATCTTCTTCGTTAAATTGTTATATGGTTGGAATTGGGAAATGCTACATGTAGTAATTCTAAAATTTCTTGAATAATTTGATACTTGGCAATTGTTGTGCTCATGTTTAAGCTCTTGCATCATATACTTTGCACCTATTAATGAAGAAATACATAGAGCTTGCTAAAATTTGGTTTGCATATTTGGACTCCCTAAAGTCTAGATAATTTCTAGTATTGAGTTTTGAACAACAAGGAAGACGGTGTAGAGTCTTATAATGTTTACAATGTGTCTTTTATGTGAGTTTTGCTGCACCGGTTCATCCTTGTGTTTGTTTCAAATAACCTTGCTAGCCTAAACCTTGTATCGAGAGGGAATACTTCTCATGCATCCAAAATCCTTGAGCCAACCACTATGCCATTTGTGTCCACCATACCTACCTACTACATGGTATTTCTCCGCCATTCCAAAGTAAATTGCTTGAGTGCTATCTTTAAAATTTCCATCATTCGCCTTTGCAATATATAGCTCATGGGACAAAATAGCCTTAAAAACTATTGTGGTATTGAATATGTACTTATGCACTTTATCTCTTATTAAGTTGCTTGTTGTGCGATAACCATGTCTCTGGGGACGCCATCAACTACTCTTTGTTGAATATCATGCGAGTTGCTATGCATGTCCGTCTTGTCTGAAGTAAGGGAGATTTACCACTAATTAAATGGTTAGAGCATGCATATTGTTAGAGAAGAACATTGGGCCGCTAACTAAAGCCATGAATCATGGTGTAAGTTTCAGTTTTGGACATATATCCTCAATCTCATATGAGAACATTAATTGTTGCTACATGCTTATGCATAAAAGAGGAGTCCACTATCTGTTGTCTATGTTGTCCCGGTATGGATGTCTAAGTTGAGAATAATCAAAAGCGAGAAATCCAAATGCGAGCTTTCTCCTTAGACCTTTGTGCAGGCGGCATAGAGGTACCCCTTTGTGACACTTGGTTAAAACATGTGTATTGCGATGATAATCCTGGTAATCCGAGCTAATTAGGACAAGGTGCGGGCACTATTAGTATACTATGCATGAGGCTTGCAACTTGTAAGATATAATTTATATGATACATATGCTTTATTACTACCGTTGACAAAATTGTTTCATGTTTTCAAAACCAAAGCTCTAGCACAAATATAGCAATCGATGCTTTCCTCTTTGAAGGACCTTTCTTTTACTTTTATGTTGAGTCAGTTCAATTATTTCTCTCCATCTCAAGAAGCAAACACTTGTGTGAACTGTGCATTGATTCTTACATACTTGCATATTGCATTTGTTATATTACTCTATGTTGACAATTATCCATGAGATATACATGTTACAAGTTGAAAGCAACCGCTGAAACTTAATCTTCCTTTATGTTGCTTCAATACCTTTACTTTGATTTATTGCTTTATGAGTTAACTCTTATGCAAGACTTATTGATGCTTGTCTTGAAGTACTATTCATGAAAAGTCTTTGCTTTATGATTCAGTTGTTTACTCATGTCATTACCATTGTTTTGACCGCTGCATTCATTACATATGCTTACAATAGTATGATCAAGGTTATGATGGCATGTCACTCCAGAAATTATCTTTGTTATCGTTTACCTGCTCGGGACGAGCAGGAACTAAGCTTGGGGATGCTGATACGTCTCCGACGTATCGATAATTTCTTATGTTCCATGCCACATTATTGATGATATCTACATGTTGTATACACATTATATGTCGTATTTATGCATTTTCCGGCACTAACCTATTAACGAGATGCCGAAGAGCCAGTTGCTATTTTCTGCTGTTTTTGGTTTCAGAAATCCTAGTAAGGAAATATTCTCGGAATTGGACGAAATCAACGCCCAGGGGCCTATTTTTGCATGAAGCTTCCAGAAGACCGAGGGGGAAAGGAAGTGGGGCCACGAGGCGCCGACACCACAGGGCGGCGCGGCCTGGCCCTTGGCCGCGCGGCCCTGGTGTGTGGGGCCCTCGTGTGCCCCCCCCCGCGTTGCCCTTCCGTCGCGAAACCCCCAGTACCGAGAGCCACGATACGGAAAACTTTACTGAGACGCCGCCGCCGCCAATCCCATCTCGGGGGATTCTGGAGATCGCCTCCGGCACCCTGCCGGAGAGGGGAATCATCTCCCGGAGGACTCTTCACCGCCATGGTCGCCTCCGGAGTGATGAGTGAGTAGTTCACCCCTGGACTATGGGTCCATAGCAGTAGCTAGATGGTTGTCTTCTCCTCATTGTGCTTCATTGTTGGATCTTGTGAGCCGCCTAACATGATCAAGATCATCTATCTGTAATGTTATATGTTGTGTTTGTCGGGATCCGATGGATAGAGAATACTATGTTTTGTTGATTATCAATCTATTACCTATGTGTTGTTTATGATCTTGCATGCTCTCCGTTATTAGTAGAGGCTCGGCCAAGTTTTTGCTCTTAACTCCAAGAGGGAGTATTTATGCTCGATAGTGGGTTCATGCCTCCATTAAATCTGGGACGAGTGACGAGAAAGTTCTAAGGTTGTGGATGTGCTTGTTGCCACTAGGGATAAAACATTGATGCTATGTCTAAGGATGTAGTTATTCATTACATTACGCACCATACTTAATGCAATTGTCTGTTGTTTACAACTTAATACTGGAAGGGGTTCGGATGATAACCTGAAGGTGTACTTTTTAGGCATAGATGCATGCTGGATAGCGGTCTATGTACTTTGTCGTAATGCCCAATTAAATCTCACTATACTCATCATATCATGTATGCGCATGGTCATGCCCTCTCTATTTGTCAATTGCTCGACTGTAATTTGTTCACCCAACATGCTAATTATCTTATGGGAGAGACACCTCTAGTGAACTGTGGACCCCGGTCCATTCTTTTACATTGAATACAATCTACTGCAATACTTGTTCTACTGGTTTTACGTAAACAATCATCATCCACACTATACATCTAATTCTTTGTTACAGCAAGCCGGTGAGATTGACAACCTCACTTGTTTCGTTGGGGCAAAGTACTTTGGTTGTGTTGTGCAGGTTCCACGTTGGCGCCGGAATCCCTGGTGTTGCGCCGCACTACATCCCGCCACCATCAACCTACAACGTGCTTCTTGGCTCCTCCTGGTTCGATAAACCTTGGTTTCTTTCTGAGGGAAAACTTGCCGCTGTACGCATCACACCTTCCTCTTGGGGTTCTGTTATCACCAGATTTTGGCCAAATCAGAGGTGGGCCGTGATTGAAGATGGACTTGAAGATTATATACGGAAGAAATACATGAATCGGCCTTGTGTACCAAGTTTGGGCTAAATTGCATGTGTATCTGTACCATAGTAGGATACGTGTCGGTTAGAAGGTAGAGTTTTACCCGTGCACAGTTAGGTGCACGCCTGAATTAGAAAGTCCCTTGGACTATAAATATGTATCTAGGGTTTATGGAATAAACAACAACCAACGTTCACCACAACCAATCTCGGCGCATCGCCAACTCCCCCGTCTCGAGGGTTTCTTCCGGGTAAGCACCATGCTGCCTAGATCGCATCTTGCGATCTAGGCAGCCGCACGTTTACTCGTCCCCCATGCGTTGCTCGTGCTCGAAGCCTTTTTGATGGCGAGCAACGTAGTTATCATAGGTGTTTTAGGGTTAGCATTGTTCTTCGTATCATATGCTATCGTCGTGCAACCCTTAGGCATCTAGCCGCCCTTACGCCTGTCACGGGTGTAAGGGCGGCACCCGCTTGATCATCGTTTAGTAGAACCGATCCGTTACGATTGCTCCTTGTTCTTCAAGGATTAGTTTAATATCTGCAATAGTTAGGCCTTACAAAGGGTTGGAGGATCCGGCGGCGCGTAGGGTGTCGTTTGCTAGTCCTAGACAGGATGTTCCGGGGATCAACCTCGTGTTGGTTTTTAGGCCTTGTCTAGGACCGGCTCACGATCACCGTGCGTGGCCGCGAGGCCCAATCGTGAGTAGGATGATCCGATTATGCGGTGAAAACCCTAAATCATCGTAGATCGCTTTAGCTTTATCTTGATCAAGCAGGACCACCATATATCCGTACACCTTGTATGAATCATGGGTGGATCGGCTCTTTGAGCCGATTCACAGGATAACCTGAGAGCCGATCGAGGCTCGTATTTAATGTTTACGTGTATGCCATGCAGGAAACTAAGCGAGGCATCATCCAACACCTTCCTGACCAGGTATAGGTCAGGTGGCACGCCCTTGCATCAGCATCGGACGTGTGCGCAGAAGGCTTTGCGGGCCGTCGCTCGGAGGGACCAGGGCCAGCCACAGTCCTGGGAGATTCCCGGCTCTACGGTGTTGCCAGTCGCTGCCCGCCGGTGGGTTTCTGACCGCAACACATTCTGGCACGCCCGGTGGGACTATCTTCGACATCCACCGCATCTCCATCTACATCTGAGATGGCGGAAGGCACTCCGGTCAAGTACGAGGATCTGACTGACGAGCTCAAGAGGAAGCATGACGAGATCAAGGCAGTCCTTGAAGCCGACCTCATCGGCTCTTTCCACAGAACCCGCTCCCATGGCATCTGGTGGAAGGGGTTCTCACCTGAAGGCGCGCTCGATGGAGTGGACCTGTCCGCCCCGTCAGAAGAACGCACCAGGTCGCTGCGTCAGGAGATCAACTTCATGGTGGCTCATTCGCTGCACCGCCATTCTGAGAGCCTGGTGAACACTTTGGAGCGTGTCGCTCTTCGCGTGATCCAGGAAATAATGAGCCATCAGTACTCTCCGTCAGGACCGGCTCTGGGGACGTACCAAGGAGAGATGCCACTCCATTCCCGTCCACCGCTGCCGTTCGCGTTGGCAGCGCCAGAAGTGCCGAACTCATCGGCCTACGTCGTCTACAAGATTGGTGGTGACCCAAGTGACTACCAATTCCTACATGAGGCGCCCAAGGAGATCCCGCACGGATACACGTGCGCATACGTGCCAGACTGCAGATAGCCGAGCACTCTCGAACCGAGGCTGCAACAGCAGGGACTTCGGAACAGCGAGGAGGAACGTCGGGAGCAGATATTGAGAAGCACACGTGGTTAACCAAGTATGCCACTCCGACAAACCCCCAGAGCTCAGCTCCTGCAGTTGGCTCAGAGCTGGAAAAGCAAGCATGGCTGGCCAAGTATGCCACCCCGACGAATCTTCAGGGTTCAACGCCTTCAGCCATCACCGCGGATCAGATTTGTACAATTCTGAAAGACCAGTTCGGCATGATGCCGAAAAGGAGGACAATCGGCTATACCAAGCCGTACCCCAACGAGTACGAATTGATCCCGCTACCTCCCAAATATCGGCTCCCCGACTTCACAAAGTTTAGTGGATCGGATGGTTCCGGCTCCATCGAGCATGTGAGCCGATATTTGGCACAGCTGGGCACTATCTCGAGCATCAGACGAGCTGCGTGTGAGGTTCTTCGCGCAGTCCCTCACAGGATCGGCTTTCGGGTGGTACACATCGCTGCCACCGAACTCAGTCCGGACTTGGAAGCAGTTGGAAGAGCAGTTCCACCTTCAGTATCACTCGAAGCTTCCGAGGCTGGCATTGCCGATCTTGCACAAGTACGACGAAGCGCGGGGAAACAGTGTCGAATACATCCAGCGCTTCAGGACCGTTAGGAACCGATGCTATTCGGTTCACGTAAGTGAAAAAGAAGCGATCGAGTTGGCGGTGGTGGGTCTCTCATCATCGATCAAGGACGTGGCCTCCCAAGCGGACTACCCTTCATTGGCGCACATGGTGCGAAGGCTGTCGGCATATGAACAGCGCCACCCGGATGTTTACCGGGACAAATTCAAGCGTGCGGTGGTCCTGGTTGAGGCGGACGAGGATGAAGGTGCTATGGGAGATCGAGGAGGTAGCGAGTGGCTGAATGGACTCGGACGGCAAGCCCCGTGTCCCGTAAGTGGGTTAAGCCACAAGGTCCTCCAAAAGGGTTCGACTTCGACGTGACCAAAGCTGAGCAGATTTTCGACCTCTTACTCAACGAGAAGCAGTCGAAGGTACCCGAAGGCCACAAGATCCCCACGGTGCAGGAGCTGAACGGAAAGCCATACTGCAAGTGGCATAACACGTTCACCCACGCCACCAACGACTGCAGGGTGTGGCGTCAGCAGATCCAAATGGCGATCTGTAATGTCCCAGGTTTAGAGACGATCGAGGGGTAGATTTTAGAAAGGGATGTGCATTGCATAGTAAATTCTGGGGAAATTTCGCGCTTTTAAACAAAAACTGCATCGAAGGGGAACAAGTTTCTCTCTCGACACCTTACAGGGTTAGGGTTTCGAGAGTGCGACAAACTTGCATCTCACTTCATAGTTTAGGGTTTTTAAGAAGAGAGGGGAGAGTTGGATGATTGAATTCTTGACACATGACATGGTTGAATTTAAACCAATGTGGAATTTGAATTTAAAATTCAAACATTAAATAATAAACCTCAATAATTCAATTATGTTAGAATACATTAAGTAAATAATAAGTAATGCAAAATATTAGCAATTAAAGTAAAGTAAAGCTCATTTGAGAAAAACTTTGAGCTTTATTGATCATTACACAATTTACAATGTCATTACAATATTCATAAGTGGAATAAAAGAATAATACAACACATTACATAAATGGGCAGAATAGAAGAAAGAAAAAAATAAAGAAAAATTACAAAGTAAATGATCTATCCTAAATTCTATAAGATGTTAAATCTTCATCTTGATCATTCCAAAGATCCCTGCACACAAACACAACAAAAAGAAGTTATGCCAAGTGGTAAAACCACTTGGCAGGTTAGAAGAATAATGAGATTGAGTAGATATGGATCAGCTCTGCCGAGCTGATCATCTCACAGCCAAGACACAAGTCAGGTACCATGAATTTGCACACACACACAGCTAGGCTGCTCACACAGCAGTGTGCATGCAGCACACCACACACACACTGCTGGTGAGTCACCAGCAGGCTGCCTGGCTGTGTTGTCGACCAGAGGTGGAGAGGGAGACCATATAAAAAACCTCTCCAACAGTGAACCCTAGCTCATTCATCGACATGCTTCACTGGTAAGAACACAAGAACTCAAGAACACATGAACAGCCACTTCTGTTCAATCTATTAACTCACCACAGCACTGAATCAAAACCACAAGATCACCAGGAGGAGCAGGGCAAGCAAATCAACCACAAGAACAACCCTGAAGCAATCCTCTACACCAACAAACAATCTAGGAGCTGGAGTGAGGTATAAACCAAATCAACCTGAGCAAAACCAAGTTTTGCTCATAAATAAGCATACAATGCATCACAGGAGCACAGAAGGGTGGAAAACCCTGTTTGTGTCATCATCTGGCTACAAAGCCAGTTGGTGCAAGCAAATATGGGTAAAGACTCTAGGAAATCATCCTATGGGAACATCAGTCATGCAAAATAGTGCATAACTGAAGAAATCCAGCAAAAAGATGAAGTCATAGACTAGCCTAGCCCACACACTTAGCACCTACAGCTAATTGACCATCAGACTTAGACAGATTACTGTTTGTTTGATTTCAACATCAAGAGTCACTGGCAATCCAATAAATGGATCACCCAGAAAACATTTGGTAAGCAACAAGCAAGCCAACGAGATAGGGGAGCTACCCTAGGGCAGCACATGACTACTGCCAGGGTCACCTCAAACCCTAGATCAACCACACCAACAAGCCAAATACATATATCATCACCCTGATTGGGTTCAAAGAGGGGCTAGGGTTCCCAACCACTGTGGGTATCCATCTAGCCCTGTCACATTTATTTGGATGATCACAACTGCAGAGCAGTTCACATCACTTATCCACTTCAGTAAGATTCAGGCAAATACAGATAAGTGAACTAAGCAAATAAACCATAACACCAGAGCCTTGCAGTGAACCAATGGATCACTGCAAGCAACAGCAGTTGCTTAAGCCAGCAATAGTACACACCAGGCTAAGCCTGTATGAAGCACAAACAGCACTGGTGAGCACCAGTGAATCACAGAGAGAAGCACACACTTGCTCACAAGCAAACAATGATCAATTGATCATCAAAGCATCATTTGCTCTTGCTACAGATCACTATAGCCCAAGCATAGTATCATCACCAGGCCTAGATAATTAAATTAACCATATAATTGAACAATTGCATCACAGATAAGTGAATAGAGCATTATAATTGTATCCAGAAGCACTCCATCAAGGGATGGAGTTAATAATGCAACAGTTAGGCTCAATTGAGCATGTCCAGGAACTAGAGCACAGTTAATAGCACATCTGGAGCACTGGCACTTGCCAAAGGCAAGGATCATCACAGTACGATCAAGCCAAGAGCAAATCATGGCATACACAGGAGAGAAATAGTATACAGAGAATCAGCAAGCGCTACTAAATTACACAGAGCACCACAGCATGCTCATGAGCAATAATTCATGAATCGCAACAGTAAGCAATTGAGCAAGAACAGCACAGCACAGCCAGCTAGAACCATGGCAAATGCACAGCAGCAGCATAGTCGCACAACATAGCAGCACACGCACAAGCTAGCAAGCGCAGCAGCACATCGGCACAGCCAACATCACCACAGGGAGAAGCAGGCCAGTGGCCAAGCTAGACGAAAGGAAGGAGAAGCAGTAGAACAAGTAGCAGAGAAGGACGGGGGAATGAGCACTTACTGGTGAGCGGAGAGGAGATCGACCATGGCGGCACGGCGGCACACGCCGGGCGAACGGCGGCGCCAGGCCAAGCCTAGCCAGGCACAACTCGCCGCAACGCCAGCAGCACCACGGCGAGGCACACGGCCTCGACACCAGGCGCGTCGGCGGCGACGAACCCGCCGCAGCACACCACGGTAGACTAGCAGAGGCGAAGGGGGAGCGTCGAGGAAGCGGCGACACACAGATCGACGCGGTGGATCTGAATCGCCGTCGAGTGGCGGTTCAGATGCGCCACATCTCGCCGGCGGCGATGGCCGGAGTCGGCCGGAATAATTCGGCGAAGGGGCGGCGACGCGTGCGTCGCCAGAGCTCTAGGGTTAGGGTTCGGACACGAGCGCGAGGTGAGGGAGTGAGCGACCGACCGCTCGGGTCGGTTGGACCCGAGCTGGTCTAGCCAAACCAATGGGCTCCACTGACAGGTGGGCCTGTGGGCAAATCAGTCTTTTCCAAATTTCATTAAAAACCGGAAATTTGGACATTCAATAGAAAATTGATAAAAGCTCTAAAAAAATAAGTAAAAATATGAAAATTAATCAGCATAAAATTCTCTATCCAAATAAAATATCAAAGAGAATTTTTGAAGACAATGAAGAATAAGTCTTAATTTGATGAATTAAAATAATGATTTAAATCACACATATTATTTTCAATAATGAAAATGAGTCCATTAAAGCATTTGGACTTTAAAAACACCTTGACAACATTTCAAGGTTGTATTTTACTGTTAAACAAGTATCTCCAAATTGTTCTTAGTATTAACCTCTTACATGAAATAATAACGACATCGGAAGGGGGGAACAAACCCTAAAAATGGAATCATGCATAATTGCTTCTTTAACCATTGCCCTTATCGGACAATGATGCTATTTTTCAGAACAAGAGGACAAGGGTCAGTCCATACCTTCCAACCTGCAGAACTTTGCAGTGTTCGAGCAAGTTCATCACTTGCTCATGTCATTTGAGTATTTTTATCAAATTACTTGCAAAGTATTATGGTTATCACTATTGCACAAAAATCAAAACCACTACTTTCATAACTATGAATATGACTATGTGGTGGGCAATGGAACCATGGATTGTGTTGATATGGTGGAGGTTCCATTGCGCGGGTTTATATCCATCTAGGATTAAACAACAAATGTCGCCAGTGATTCTTGTGCCGTAATACCCGTGTTAACCATAAGATCCGGAGTGGGACGGAATAGTCAAAAGTGTTTCCACCTCTCGTTCATCAACGGATGCGCTTTACCGTAGTACACTTGTAATCCAAGGGGGCAAGCTGGTGAGGCTGGGGAGTCCTAAGTCCCCACGGCATAGTCCGTAGTACACTTGTCGCTCGAAGGAGCAAGATGGTGAGGCCGGGGAGTCCTAAGTCCCCACGGTATTGCGGTCTAGGATGGGTTGCGGCTACCGGCGTAGGAGTGTATGGTAGAGCCCAAGCATCGTTGTCGTGGTCGGGGTCCACCTTGAAATCTACAGGAATAATGGGACCGACGTGGACCCAGGGTCGGGGCATGCAACAAAGGGTGGGTGTTCGAGGCAGCGGAGGAACATGATTGGCTAGACCTTATACCGGGCCTCACACCAAAGGAAGTGTGGACGGGAAAGCTGCCCGGTTGGCACCAAGGTTAAGATCTCTTATGGGTAAAGCAACACACCTCTGCAGAGTGTAAAGAACCGTGACCTGTCACTCCCTGTTCCGGGATTGAGGAACTGCGAACGCGGCCGGAAAGGAGCTCCATGAAGTTCTAGTAAACCGGTGAAGGTCGACGGACATAGCTTTTTGAAATAAAAGCAATCTCTTGAAGAAATGTTTATCAAAACTTGCATTGGTATTAGACTTTCCGGTCTAATATCGTAGCTAGTGCATTAAACACCTCTTATCTATAATGAACTTGTTGAGTACGCTCGTACTCATACCACTCTTAAATCCCCTGCTTAGATTGTCTGAATCATCTGGAGGAGGACTACGACAACAATGATGGAGCCGAGATCATCGGCTACGAGGAACCAGATCTCTCAGGAGGTGTTGAAGGCGTAGACTACATCATCGTCTACGGATTAGGGGAGGCTTCCGGAGGAGAACAAGCCTAGAGATATCTGAGGAGTAGTAGTAGCCGAGCAGCACGAACTCTTACCATGTTGCTGCTCGATTAAATAAATGTTTAGTTTAATGAGACTATGGTATTGTAAGCTAAGCTGGGTTCGCCTCGAACCCAGGAGTTATCCTCTCAGGACCCAAGAGGAGCTCCGAGACGACGTGTGTATGTTAATTATAATATTATGTGAATGAGTTATGGACCTTGCTATGTTCTGTTGTACTACTCTGAGGGATGTAATATTTACGGAATGGTACTTCGTGAATGTTATATCAACGACTGGCATACTACAACATGCAGTGGTATGCAGGGTCACCACAGTTGGTATCAGAGCAAAAGCTTTGACCTTAGGTTGGAACCTAGTAAATGGGACCAAACGTTAGGAGTCAAATAGGACTAATAAAGGATTCTCTAAAAATATGGTGTATATTCAATTGAGAATACAACAATCATATCTTTTAGTGCGAGAATTCTTTATTATCTCTATTATGATGCATTATTACTAATCTCATAATCTTTCTATTTCTACAGCCAACATGGCAAGTTCACGACCAGGGAGAAACGTGAAAGTTATGGATTCCACACTGAACGAGTACCAAGGAGGACTTGCAGATATCCTACGAGCCATGTTACTAGAATTTGGGTGCGATCCCCAGATTCCAGTAAAGAAATACATGTTCTATGATGGTCCAGTATTGGCCAAGTGCAGAGTAGGACTGCGACTTCCCGAAACTTTGGGAATGAGCGTAGTCATGCCAGCTGGAGAAGCGAGGACAACCAATACAGCTTATCATATAGCTGTTATGAGAGCCATATCCGATATTCGGGAGCATAAGACGAAAGAGCTTATGGGTTCCGAATTCACACACATTCCTCATATGGAGGAGGACAATGATCCCATGCTCAACCACTACAAATATGCTAAACGCAAACCTATAGCAGCAGCAAAATATATGGACAATAGCCGCAACTTCATATCATTACTCTTTCAGTTGAACCATCATCTGATAGGAGCAATTGATACGATGCTTGAGGAATTCACTGAACCCAAGGAGGAGAGTAGGGGCAAAGAACCTATGGAGAATGTGGTGCACACACCAGTTTATTCAGCTGGTGACTACATCAGTATTGATCCACTTGCACGTGAACCCACACCTGTTACACCTGGGAACTACTTGGGTAGTTCCTATGGGGGATACGAAGGCGGAGAGGAATCCGGAAACAAACAGCGTTCCGAGACTCCTATCGAGAATTCTAGGGGTTGGCGTTGGGGATCGGATACTGGAACTCATAGTACCACAGCGTATTATGATGGAGAGATGAATGATGACGCAACAACCCAGAACCAGAGCTATCCTAGTAATGAAGGAGTGGATGGAGGATATCCGACACAGGTAGAGTCGGGTATGGGTTTTGGTAATCCTTATGGTGGGGCTACAGGAGAGTACACCCGATGGGTGGACTATGATGCACTCAATGATCAGTTTGTGAACACTGATTTCTCCTTAGGATCATCATCGGATTCGGATTACAAGCCAACGGGGAGACCTTATGTTCCAGGGTCTATCAGGAGAATGACACGTTCGACCGGATGGAAGCCTGGAATGTACCGGGAGTGAAGAACGATTAGAGTCCACCAAGGGAGGCGAGGCTATAATACACAAGTACCACGTGTATTATAGTTTGTAATAATTGTATAAATTTGTACATATACTTTAATAAGTGAGTTTGCATACTCACATCGACTTGAGTATTGTAATAAGACCACTTATGTATGTATATACAGGGTATATGTTTTGTATGATTTGGATTTGCTTCTTGATTTCCATTGCGTGACTAGTTCCGTGCACAATGTTGAGCTCGTAAAACTTGCGCATGGAGTAATTATGAGTATCATCTTGTGTTGCAGAACTAGGGGGTTATGTCGGGAACGCTAGGAGACGAGACTGAAGCGCAGCGCATGGAGCGCGAAGCAAAACAAAAGGAAGAGGCTGAGGGTGCAGCCAGAGATCAGTTTCCACCACCACCACCACCCATGACGCAACATAATTTCATTCAGTATATGCAGATGGTGGAAGAGAGACAACGTGTCACGTTGGAATAGCGGAACAAATTCTTTCATGATTTGCTGCAGCAAAATAGAGTGGAGAGACCTGAGAACCCGGGAGTCACCTTAGCAGACTTCCAAAACACTAAGCCTATATCTTTTGCATACGCGCCCGAGCCAATGGACGCGGAAGATTGGCTGATGGATACCGAGCGAAAGCTCAACACTGTTGGATGTAACGACCAAGAGAAGGTTCGTTATGCTACCCATCTGCTATGAGGACCTGCCGCATCATGGTGGGACAATATTGTAGCCGTTTATCCGGCGGGAAAGGTATTCACATGGGAGGAGTTCGCAAGGAAGTTCAGGGAATCTAATGTCCCTGAAAGCATAGTGGAGCTGAAGCGTCGAGAATTTGAAAGTCTCGAGCAGAAGGACAAAGCAATCCTGACTTATGTCAGGGAGTTTTCTAAACTGTCCCGGTATGCTGTTGAAGAAGTCAACACCGAGGACAAGAAGAAGAAGAGATTTCTGAGGGGGTTAAGTCCCCAGTTTAAGGTACAGCTCCGTATGATGAGAGCAACTGAGTTCCAAGAGGTGGTGGATGCAGCCATCACTCTTGAAGATGATTTCAAGCAGTTACAGGCGGAGAAGAGGAAGAAGGCCAAGTTTGAGCCAAAGAGGTTTGTTAGTAACAAGCCCAATACTAGCTTGAGTTTCAAGCCAAGATACAACAACAACAACAACAACAACAGCAACTACTATGGTAGTAGGAAGAATCAGGCATTTCAGACTTCAAATCAAAGTGTTTGCAGGAGTTGTGGACTCACAGGGCATTTCGCCAAGGACTGCAAGAAACCAAGGATTATATGCTTTCGTTGTCGTCAGGAGGGGCACATGCTGAAGGACTGCCCCAAGAGAAACACTGGAGGAGGTCAATCTGGAGGAGGAGGAAATCGAGGAAACACCGGAGGGAGCTGGAAGAATAAGAAGCCCTTCGGCAAGCTGAACTGTACCAATCTGGAGGAGGTGGTCAACTCTGACCAGGCGGTGATAGGTACGCTCCAGATACTCACTCATCCTGGCAAAGTACTTTTTGATACCGGTGCAACTACATCATTCATTTCTCAACAATTCATCATCAAACATGGGATTAGTTGCACTAAGTTAGATACACCCATAACCATACTTTCGCGGGGGAACGATAGTAGTAACCCATGCCAAACAAAAACAAGTCATTATGATCAATAAGTGCGCATTTGACGCGGACCTGTTCATTTTACCGATGAAGGACATTGATGTCATTCTTGGTATGAACTGGTTGGAATCTAATGGAGCATTGATCGACTGTGTGAACAAGACGGTGTCTTTGAAAAGTTCCGATGGAAGTAGAATGATCTACCAAGGAGACAAACATACTCAGATTGAAATTGAGCTACAGCTCAATAGTATGAAGGAGGTGAAGATAGAAGATATACCTATAGTAAAGGAATTTCAGGATGTGTTTCCTGCGGAATTACCTGGTATGCCACCAGATAGGGAGATAGAATTCACCATCGACCTAATTCCAGGAACAGCTCCGATTGCCAAAGCACCATATAAGATGGGGCCCAAGGAATTGAAGGAACTTAAGGAACAATTGGATGACTTGGAACAAAAGGGATTCATTCAAGAGAGTGTTTCACCATGGGGATCACCTGTGATCTTCGTAGATAAAAGAGATGGAGGAAGAAGGATGTGCGGAGACTACAGGAATCTCAACAACGTCACAATCAAGAACAAGTATCCACTTCCAAGAATACAAGATCTATTTGATCAAGTTAGAGGCGCGGGAGTCTTTTCCAAGATTGATCTAAGATCCGGTTATCACCGGATAAAGATCAAGAAGGAAGACGTTCCGAAAACCGCCTTTGTCTCAAGATATGGACACCATGAATATCTTGTAGTACCTTTTGGATTGACCAATGCCCCAGCAATATTCATGAATCTCATGAATAAGATCTTCATGCCATATCTAGACAAGTTTGTCATCGTATTTATCGATGATATTTTGATATATTCCAAGAACAAGGCAGAACATGCCGAACATTTGAGGTTAGTGTTGCAAACACTAAGGGAACATCAGCTTTATGCCAAACTTAGTAAGTGTGAATTTTGGCTATATCAAGTGGAATTTCTTGGTCATGTCATTAGCAAAGACGGAATCGCTGTCAACCCGAGTAAGGTAGCAGCAGTTTTAGAATGGGAAGCACCCAAGACTGTCAAGGAAATCCGAGGATTCCTCGGAATGGCAGGATATTACCGGAGGTTCATTGAAGGATTCTCCAAGATAGCAGGACCAATGACGAAGTTGTTAAGGAAGAATACACCATTCGTGTGGTCAGAGGAGTGTGAAAAGAGCTTTCAAACTCTAAAAGAGAAACTCACCACAGCACCGGTGTTAGCAGTTCCAGAAGTTGGCAAGGATTACACCGTGTACTGTGACGCATCCAAACATGGATTGGGTTGCGTACTCATGCAAGATCGAAAAGTGATATCTTATGGATCGAGACAACTCAGACCTCATGAAGTGAATTATCCAACACATGACTTGGAATTAGCAGCTGTCGTATTTGCACTCAAAACATGGAGACATTTTCTCTATGGAGCTAAGTGTGAGCTCTATACAGATCACAAGAGTCTCAAATATTTCTTCACTCAGAAGGAACTCAACATGAGGCAGAAAAGATGGCTAGAATTAATCAAGGATTATGACCTGACAATCAACTACACTCCAGGAAAGGCCAATGTTGTAGCAGATGCCTTGAGTAGGAAGAGCACTGGCGGAGTGGAACAAGAAATATCACCGGAGTTGAGGAAGGAAATAAGTCAAGCCCAAATACAACTTTGGGAGAAGGAAGCCCATGAAGGATTATCGGCGTTGCAAGTAGCCGACGAGTTGAATGTCAACCTGAAGAATGAGATAATGATGGGTCAGCTGGACGATCCATTCATCGTGGAGGAGATGAGAAGAATAGATGAAGGTAGACCATCAGAATTTCACCGCGGAGAATCTGGATCATTATGGTTCCAGAAGAGGATTTGCGTTCCGGATATTGCTGAGATTAAGGAAGTAATACTCCGGGAAGCTCATCAAACACCAAATTCCATACATCCGGGAAGTACAAAGATGTACATGGACTTAAAGGAACTATTCTGGTGGAATAACATGAAGAGGGAGATAGCACAATATGTAGCAGAATGCCATACCTGCCAAAGAGTGAAGGCTGAACATCAGAGTCCGGCAGGGAAGTTACAACCTTTACCTATTCCAGAGTGGAAATGGGAAGAAATAGGGATGGATTTCATCACTGGACTACCCATGACTAATAAAAAGAAGGACATGATATGGGTAATCGTGGACCGGTTGACGAAAAGTGCACACTTCTTAGCGGTAAACCAGCAGGATAAAGGAGAGAAACTTATCGATCTTTACATCAAAGAGATCGTGAGTAAGCATGGAGTGCCAAAGAAGATCGTATCGGATCGAGGATCCGTGTTCACATTAGCATTCTGGAAGCAGCTTCACGAAGCTTTAGGATCCAAGTTGGATTATAGTACCGCTTATCATCCCCAGACCGGTGGACAAACCGAGAGAACCAATCAGATCTTAGAAGATATGCTTAGGGCTTGTGCCCTAGACTTCGGAGGATCATGGGAAGAACACCTACCACTAGCAGAGTTTTCATACAATAATAGCTATCAAAGCAGCATCAAGATGGCACCATTTGAAGCTCTGTATGGAAGGAAATGTAGATCACCAATATGTTGGTATGAAGCCGGAGCAAGCAAAGAGTTCAACCCTGACTATGTCAAGGAAAAACAACAAATCATTGACATTATCAGAGACAGGCTTAAGATAGCCCAAAGTCGGCAAAAGAGTTATGCCGATCGAAGAGGAGGACATGGGAGCCACAAGTTGGAGACATGGTTTATCTTAAGGTAAGCCCGATGAAAGGACTCCAGAGGTTTGGAGTAAAAGGGAAACTCAGTCCTAGATATATAGGACCTTTCAAGATACTGAGTCAGAATCGTGGTTTAGCCTTTGAATTGGATCTACTAGGAAGGTTAGATCAAGTTCACAATGTATTCCATGTGTCACAACTTCGGAAATGTTTGAAGACCCCAGATGAACCAATATCACATGATGAGCTGGAATTACAACCAGACTTAACATATATCGAGAAGCCAGCCAAGATTCTCGAGGAAAGCTGGAAACAACTCAGGAATAAGGCGATCAAGTACTGCAAGATCCAATGGAAGCATCACCCTGAGAGGGAAGCCACCTGGGAAAAAGAGGAAGACCTGAGGAAAACATACCCCGAACTGTTCAGATATTACAACCACAACTTCGGGACGAAGTTTTCTTTAAGGGGGAAAGGCTGTAATGTCCCGGGTTTAGAGACGATCGAGGGGTAGATTTTAGAAAGGGATGTGCATTGCATAGTAAATTCGGGGAAATTTCGCGCTTTTAAACAAAAACTGCATCGAAGGGGAACAAGTTTCTCTCTCGACACCTTACAGGGTTAGGGTTTCGAGAGTGCGACAAACTTGCATCTCACTTCATAGTTTAGGGTTTTTAAGAAGAGAGGGGAGAGTTGGATGATTGAATTCTTGACACATGACATGGTTGAATTTAAACCAATGTGGAATTTGAATTTAAAATTCAAACATTAAATAATAAACCTCAATAATTCAATTATGTTAGAATACATTAAGTAAATAATAAGTAATGCAAAATATTAGCAATTAAAGTAAAGTAAAGCTCATTAGAGAAAAACTTTGAGCTTTATTGATCATTACACAATTTACAATGTCATTACAATATTCATAAGTGGAATAAAAGAATAATACAACACATTACATAAATGGGCAGAATAGAAGAAAGAAAAAAATAAAGAAAAATTACAAAGTAAATGATCTATCCTAAATTCTATAAGATAAGTTAAATCTTCATCTTGATCATTCCAAAGATCCCTGCACACAAACACAACAAAAAGAAGTTATGCCAAGTGGTAAAACCACTTGGCAGGTTAGAAGAATAATGAGATTGAGTAGATATGGATCAGCTCTGCCGAGCTGATCATCTCACAGCCAAGACACAAGTCAGGTACCATGAATTTGCACACACACACAGCTAGGCTGCTCACACAGCAGTGTGCATGCAAGACACCACACACACACTCTGCCGGTGAGTCACCAGCGAGCTGCCTGGCTGTGTTGTCGACCAGAGGTGGAGAGGGAGACCATATAAAAAACCTCTCCAACAGTGAACCCTAGCTCATTCATCGACAGGCTTCACTGGTAAGAACACAAGAACTCAAGAACACATGAACAGCCACTGCTGTTCAATCTATTAACTCACCACAGCACTGAATCAAAACCACAAGATCACCAGGAGGAGCAGGGCAAGCAAATCAACCACAAGAACAACCCTGAAGCAATCCTCTACACCAACAAACAATCTAGGAGCTGGAGTGAGGTATAAACCAAATCAACCTGAGCAAAACCAAGTTTTGCTCATAAATAAGCATACAATGCATCACAGGAGCACAAAAGGGTGGAAAACCCTGTTTGTGTCATCATCTGGCTACAAAGCCAGTTGGTGCAAGCAGATATGGGTAAAGACTCTAGGAAATCATCCTATGGGAACATCAGTCATGCAAAACAGTGCATAACTGAAGAAATCCAGCAAAAAGATGAAGTCATAGACTAGCCTAGCCCACACACTTAGCACCTACAGCTAATTGACCATCAGACTTAGACAGACTATCGTCTCGTTTGATTTCAACATCAAGAGTCACCGGCAATCCAATAAATGGATCACCCGTGAAAACATTTGGTAAGCAACAGCAAGCCAACGAGATAGGGGAGCTACCCTAGGGCAGCACATGACTACCGCCGTGGTCACCTCAAACCCTAGATCAACCACACCAACAAGCCAAATACATATATCATCACCCTGATTGGGTTCAAAGAGGGGCTAGGGTTCCCAACCACTGTGGGTATCCATCTAGCCCTGTCACATTTATTTGGATGATCACAACTGCAGAGCAGTTCACATCACTTATCCACTTCAGTAAGATTCAGGCAAATACAGATAAGTGAACTAAGCAAATAAACCATAACACCAGAGCCTTCCAGTGAACCAATGGATCACTGCAAGCAACAACAGTTGCTTAAGCCAGCAATAGTACACACCAGGCTAAGCCTGTATGAAGCACAAACAGCACTGGTGAGCACCAGTGAATCACAGAGAGAAGCACACACTTGCTCACAAGCAAACAATGATCAATTGATCATCAAAGCATCATTTGCTCTTGCTACAAATCACTATAGCCCAAGCATAGTATCATCACCAGGCCTAGATAATTAAATTAACCATATAATTGAACAATTGCATCACAGATAAGTGAATAGAGCATTATAATTGTATCCAGAAGCACTCCATCAAGGGATGGAGTTAATAATGCAACAGTTAGGCTCAATTGAGCATGTCCAGGAACTAGAGCACAGTTAATAGCACATCTGGAGCACTGGCACTTGCCAAAGGCAAGGATCATCACAGTACGATCAAGCCAAGAGCAAATCATGGCATACACAGGAGAGAAATAGTATACAGAGAATCAGCAGGCGCTACTAAATTACACAGAGCACCACAGCATGCTCATGAGCAATAATTCATGAATCGCAACAGTAAGCAATTGAGCAAGAACAGCACAGCACAACCAGCTAGAACCATGGCAAATGCACAGCAGCAGCACAGTCGCACAACATAGCAGCACACGCACAAGCTAGCAAGCGCAGCAGCACATCGGCACGGCCAACATCACCACAGGGAGAAGCAGGCCAGTGGCCAAGCTAGACGAAAGGAAGGAGAAGCAGTAGAACAAGTAGCAGAGAAGGACGGGGGAATGAGCACTTACTGGTGAGCGGAGAGGAGATCGACCATGGCGGCACGGCGGCACACGCCGGGCGAACGGCGGCGCTAGGCCAAGCCTAGCCAGGCACAACTCGCCGCAACGCCAGCAGCACCACGGCGAGGCACACGGCCTCGACACCAGGCGCGTCGGCGGCGACGAACCCGCCGCAGCACACCACGGTAGACTAGCAGAGGCGAAGGGGGAGCGTCGAGGAAGCGGCGAGCTACGGATCGACGCGGTGGATCTGAATCGCCGTCGAGTGGCGGTTCGGATGCGCCACATCTCGCCGGCGGCGATGGCCGCAGTCGGCCGGAATAATTCGGCGAAGGGGCGGCGACGCGTGCGTCGCCAGAGCTCTAGGGTTAGGGTTCGGACACGAGCGCGAGGTGAGGGAGTGAGCGACCGACCGCTCGGGTCGGTTGGACCCGAGCTGGTCTAGCCAAACCAATGGGCTCCACTGACAGGTGGGCCCAGGGGCAAATCAGTCTTTTCCAAATTTCATTAAAAACCAGAAATTTGGACATTCAATAGAAAATTGATAAAAGCTCTAAAAAAATAAGTAAAAATATGAAAATTAATCAGCATAAAATTCTCT
Organism: Lolium rigidum; assembly: GCF_022539505.1. Lineage (NCBI taxonomy): Eukaryota > Viridiplantae > Streptophyta > Magnoliopsida > Poales > Poaceae > Lolium > Lolium rigidum. Next base: position 35,621,761 of record NC_061509.1, read on the forward strand.
ATCCAAATAAAATATCAAAGAGAATTTTTGAAGACAATGAAGAATAAGTCTTAATTTGATGAATTAAAATAATGATTTAAATCACACATATTATTTTCAATAATGAAAATGAGTCCATTAAAGCATTTGGACTTTAAAAACACCTTGACAACATTTCAAGGTTGTATTTTACTCGTTAAACAAGTATCTCCAAATTGTTCTTAGTATTAACCTCTTACATGAAATAATAACGACATCGGAAGGGGGGAACAAACCCTAAAAATGGAATCATGCATAATTGCTTCTTTAACCATTGCCCTTATCGGACAATGATGCTATTTTTCAGAACAAGAGGACAAGGGTCAGTCCATACCTTCCAACTCGCAGAACTTTGCAGGTGTTCGAGCAAGTTCATCACTTGCTCATGTCATTTGAGTATTTTTATCAAATTACTTGCAAAGTATTATGGTTATCACTATTGCACAAAAATCAAAACCACTACTTTCATAACTATGAATATGACTATGTGGTGGGCAATGGAACCATGGATTGTGTTGATATGGTGGAGGTTCCATTGCGCGGGTTTATATCCATCTAGGATTAAACAACAAATGTCGCCAGTGATTCTTGTGCCGTAATACCCGTGTTAACCATAAGATCCGGAGTGGGACGGAATAGTCAAAAGTGTTTCCACCTCTCGTTCATCAACGGATGCGCTTTACCGTAGTACACTTGTAATCCAAGGGGGCAAGCTGGTGAGGCTGGGGAGTCCTAAGTCCCCACGGCATAGTCCGTAGTACACTTGTCTCCCGAAGGAGCAAGATGGTGAGGCCGGGGAGTCCTAAGTCCCCACGGTATTGCGGTCTAGGATGGGTTGCGGCCTACCGGCGTAGGAGTGTATGGTAGAGCCCAGCACTGTTGTCGTGGTCGGGGTCCACCTTGAAATCTACAGGAATAATGGGACCGACGTGGACCCAGGGTCGGGGCATGCAACAAAGGGTGGGTGTTCGAGGCAGCGGAGGAACATGATTGGCTAGACCTTATACCGGGCCTCACACCAAAGGAAGTGTGGACGGGAAAGCTGCCCGGTTGGCACCAAGGTTAAGATCTCTTATGGGTAAAGCAACACACCTCTCGCGAGTGTAAAGAACCGTGACTCGTCACTCCCTGTTCCGGGATTGAGGAACTGCGAACGCGGCCGGAAAGGAGCTCCATGAAGTTCTAGTAAACCGGTGAAGGTCGACGGACATAGCTTTTTGAAATAAAAGCAATCTCTTGAAGAAATGTTTATCAAAACTTGCATTGGTATTAGACTATCTGGTCTAATATCGTAGCTAGTGCATTAAACACCTCTTATCTATAATGAACTTGTTGAGTACGCTCGTACTCATACCACTCTTAAATCCCCTGCTTAGATTGTCTGAATCATCTGGAGGAGGACTACGACAACAATGATGGAGCCGAGATCATCGGCTAAGAGGAACCAGATCTCTCAGGAGGTGTTGAAGGCGTAGACTACATCATCGTCTACGGATCCGGGGAGGCTTCCGGAGGAGAACAAGCCTAGAGATATCTGAGGAGTAGTAGTAGCCGAGCAGCACGAACTCTTACCATGTTGTTGCTCGATTAAATAAATGTTTAGTTTAATGAGACTATGGTATTGTAAGCTAAGCTGGGTTCGCCTCGAACCCAGGAGTTATCCTCTCAGGACCCAAGAGGAGCTCCGAGACGACGTGTGTATGTTAATTATAATATTATGTGAATGAGTTATGGACCTTGCTATGTTCTGTTGTACTACTCTGAGGGATGTAATATTTGCGGAATGGTACTTCGTGAATGTTATATCAACTACTGGCATACTACAACATGCAGTGGTATGCAGGGTCACCACACGATCGAAAAAGGGCGGCTAATTTTCAACCAGTACGCCATGAAGGTCGACACACACCCCTTCCCCGCCGTTAACATGGTGGAGTGCACTTACCCCGGAGGGTGCCAGCCAGATTTATCATGCCATATCAACATGGTAGGACCTCGGGCACCACTGCGGTAAGGACGGAGATGAGGGCAGCTGCTCTCATAGCAAGGATACGAGAGGAAGCCGCTCCACGCGATCGGCTCCGTCATGATGGCAAGCGCTACATCACGAGAGGAGAAGTGAAGAACGTGAGATATCAGCGACCTCTCTCTGATCACCTCCTCAACAAGTATGTGGGTCAATATGACCAACGCCGACGATACGATGACGATGATGAAAAAGATCGTCTGGCTAGGGACGACAGGAGACGTCGTCGGCATGATCGCGACGAGGAGAGATATGAGCGCCACGCCAAGGGAAAGTCGAGAGAGCAAGATGACGTGGATAGGCACTGGGACTGCCCCTTCTTCAGACACTGCTGGGATTCGGGAATGAGCCGATTGCCTACAATCGGCAACCGCCCGTAATGCAAACAAAAGAAGAAGGATGCAGCTAACGTGTCCGTGTTCAAACGTCTAGGGCCTCTCCCGCCTCGGAACAAGCACGCTGAGTCCACTCAGGTGGAAGATCTCGAGGAACTAGAGGACGATGATGGAGAAGAAGACAGGTATCATCGGCCAAGGTGGTGCCTGATGGGCTCAGCCGTTCCCAGAAGCGAAGGGTTCAACGACTACGTGGGCTGGAGGAAGCCGAAAGGTTATACCTGCACACGTTGAGGAAGGCGCGGCCTGATCTGGCCGCTAAAATTCAGCGAACCCTGGACGAAGAAGGTCGGCCACAAAAGAAAGAATGGCGCCCCAAGCAAAGGAAAGCCGATGATGATACATCGGCTGGCACAAACATGGTGTTCATCCTCACGGCCGGTCATCTTCGAGAATCCACGAGAAAGAAGCTACAGGCATCTGAAGGCCCTATACTTGCGAGGTTACATCAATGGGCAGCCTGTCAACAAGATGTTGGTGGACACCGGAGCGGCAGTTAACATTATGCCATACTCCATGCTACGTCGGTTGGGACGCTCCAGCTCGGATCTGATCAAGACCAATGTGACACTGAGCGATTTCAACGGACAAGCATCTGACGCACAAGGTGTTCTGAATGTGGATCTGACCGTAGGAAGAAAAACTGTCCCTACGACGTTCTTCATTGTCGACGAGCAAGAGTTCCTATGCTTGTCCTACTAGGGAGAGATTGGATCCACGCCAACTCGTTGCATTCCATCCACGATGCACCAATGCCTAATACAGTGGGATGGAGATGAAGTAGAAGTCGTCCACGCAGATGATTCAGCCGAGATTTCAACGGCCGGCATGAACGTTTGGGAGACATCGAGGCCAAGAGCCACTCTCGGGCATCAATTTGGACGATCGCGAGCGCATCGACGTGACAAAGAACGGGGTTAGGCTGGTTTTATCCACCGGCCTGACCGTGTAACAAGAGCAACATCGATGAACAAACGTGGCGATGCCGATCCAGGTGATCGGCCCCAAGGAAAAGATGAAGGAACATTGCAAAAACCTTCATCGAGCAAGCAACGTGGAGGCCGATTCCAGCAATCGGCCAAAATTATCCTCACCATCCATTCTGCCTGGGTTCAACGCCAATCTAATGGGCAATGGGGTTGCGTCGGCTAGTGAGCGGGAAAAAGTCCACACTGGTCCTAACAGAGCCAACGTTCACATAGAGTGCCTTGGCTAATCACAGAGCCGATTTCAGCAGTTACCTGGCAGAATCGGCTCGGGGGGGCACCTAGGTGGATAAAACACGAGGATACGAAGGGAAAGTGTCTTTCCAATGCCCAGCAGCTCAAGATAATCTTTAATGATGGGTATTGAAGTATGGGGGCCGATACATAAATCGGCTGGAAAAAATTCAAAATTCCGCCAAGTTTGAGGGATTATGACCAAGAGCAGCATGGATGGGCAGATCAGGTTAAGGATGGGTTGCATCAAATCCGCCAAAGGAAAGGAGCCGATCTGACCAGCAAGGTGCAAGAGGTGGGCTGAAGAAACTCGGGGGGCAGCTCACCCCGAAGGTCCTCTCCTCTGGAGAGCCGATTTTGTTTAAATCGGCTGGCTCTGCATGATAGTTCCCTCAGACATGATCAAGCCCAGGTCCATTCGGCTAATTTGCGTATCCTCGTCTCTGTTTCGCCTTGACTGAGACTCGAGGGGCAGCAGGCCTGGTAGATGCTCTATTGAGGAGCCAATTGGGGTACCATCGGTTGGTCCTTCGTTGCAACCTTCTTCACAAAATGATGAGTGCTCGCAGAAGAGGATCGCTGAAACTGGTGGGACAAATTTAAGGGCTCTCTTGAGGACTTCACATTGTCCACCAGATCTCGAAATCATCGGTTGAGGAATTGAAGGATGGATTTTAAAGGGCCGATGCGTTGCTATCGGCTCATTACGCATTGGCTAAGGGGACAAATCGGCAAAGTCAGTATAAGGGGAAATCGGCTAATTTAAGCTCAAAGGAAATCGGCAAAATCAAATTGGGAAAAGTTCTTCATTGATAAGCAAGATTTCGTACATAAAGAGCTGATTGCTCTCAAAAGGAAGTACTAGGGGATACATTACCCCATCTGCTACTACTGATCCTATGCTAAAGGTCCTATCTACGGGCCGTCGCTGCCCTCGTCGTCGCCGTCGTCGCCGCTGTCGGCGCTACTCCCGGCGGGCTCGTCGTCGCTGCTCCAGCGGCCGCCGACCGGGTCCTCATTGTCCTCGTCCTCCTCGCCAGCGTCGTCGTCGTCGCTGTCGAAGTCGCTGAGGTTCCCCGGCCAGGGGCAGAAGCGCTTGGCCGGCGGCTCGTCGGAGGGGGTGTCGCCCTCCTCCTCCTCCTCCTTCTCCTCCTCTTCCTCCTCGGGAGAGGTGAAGTCGTCGCAGGAGAAACGATCGTCATCGCTCTCCTCCTCCGTGTCCCCGTCGGCGAGGAAGCGGAGGTCGCTTTCCCCGTCGGTCAGGGACTTGTCGTCCTCGGACCAGAGGGAGAAGTCATGACTAGACTCCTCCCCGGCCTCGATGGCGCGGCGGGTGTTCGCCGCATGAACCTCCTCCTGGTTCGGCTCCGGCGTCGGCTCGCGGGACGAGGAGGACTGGGTGGAAAGATCCGATGAAGCAGAGGAAGAGGAAGACATGGTGGCGCAGGAGGGCTTTTTGGAGTGCTAATGCGGGGAGGGCGAGGAGAAGAACTGTTCGATGCGGTAAATAAAGAAGATGGAGTTTAATGTTCGAACAGTTTTCGAGGAGGTGGTGCCAAAAAACTGTCAAATCGTGCAGAGGAGTTGGGAAGGCAAGTTGTCATGATGAAAAATACTGCGACGGTTCTGCTCTGCCACGACATGACCCCTCGGAGGAAAAAACAGAGTGGTTTTGAAATTATCATTACCAAAACCAGGGGGCATGTGTTATCACCAGATTTTGGCCAAATCAGAGGTGGGCCGTGATTGAAGATGGACTTGAAGATTATATACGGAAGAAATACATGAATCGGCCTTGTGTACCAAGTTTGGGCTAAATTGCCCGTGTATCTGTACCATAGTAGGATACGTGTCGGTTAGAAGCTAGAGTTTTACCCGTGCACGGTTAGGTGCACGCCTGAATTAGAAAGTCCCTTGGACTATAAATATGTATCTAGGGTTTATGGAATAAACAACAACCAACGTTCACCACAACCAATCTCGGCGCATCGCCAACTCCCCCGTCTCGAGGGTTTCTTCCGGGTAAGCACCATGCTGCCTAGATCGCATCTTGCGATCTAGGCAGCCGCACGTTACTCGTCCCCCATGCGTTGCTCGTGCTCGAAGCCTTTTTGATGGCGAGCAACGTAGTTATCATAGGTGTTTTAGGGTTAGCATTGTTCTTCGTATCATATGCTATCGTCGTGCAACCCTTAGGCATCTAGCCGCCCTTACGCCTGTCACGGGTGTAAGGGCGGCACCCCGCTTGATCATCGTTTAGTAGATTCGATCCGTTACGATTGCTCCTTGTTCTTCAAGGATTAGTTTAATATCTGCAATAGTTAGGCCTTACAAAGGGTTGGAGGATCCAGCGGCGCGTAGGGTGTCGTTTGCTAGTCCTAGACGAGGATGTTCCGGGGATCAACCTCGTGTTGGTTTTTAGGCCTTGTCTAGGACCGGCTCACGATCACCGTGCGTGGCCGCGAGGCCCAATCGTGAGTAGGATGATCCGATTATGCGGTGAAAACCCTAAATCGTCGTAGATCGCTTTAGCTTTATCTTGATCAAGCAGGACCACCATATATTCGTACACCTTGTATGAATCATGGGTGGATCGGCTCTTTGAGCCGATTCACGGGATAACCCGAGAGCCGATCGAGGCTCGTATTTAATGTTTACGTGTATGCCATGCAGGAAACTAAGCGAGGCATCATCCAACACCTTCCCGACCAGGTATAGGTCAGGTGGCACGCCTTGCATCAGCATCGGACGTGTGCGCAGAAGGCTTTGCGGGCCGTCGCTCGGAGGGACCAGGGCCAGCCGCAGTCCTGGGAGATTCCCGGCTCTACGGTGTTGCCAGTCGCTGCCCGCCGGTGGGTTTCTGGCCGCAACAGGTTCCCAACGGACGCGTGATGTACGCGTATCAGAGGCTCCCAACAAATCACCACAAAGGTCTAGAATCTGTCTAGGGTTCCAAGAACCCAAGAGTAACAACCTTCTTGCTTTCACCACCACGAATCACCGTGGAGAACTCAAACCGATGCACCAAATGCAATGGCAAGTCCCTCACTCTCAAATTCCACAAAAGCTACAAAAGCTATTGGGGAATAAGAGAGGAAGAACAAAGGAATTCACAAAGAACACCAAGATCAAGATCTAGAGCATTCCACTCACAAAGAGATGGATTTGATTGGTAGAAATGTAGATCTAGATCTCCTCTCTCTTTTCCCTCAAATGGGGGGCAAGAATCATGGAGGGATTGAGAGATAGAGCAAGATTCTCTAGTTCAACAATGGAGGAGAGAGAGAGTGAGAGAAGCAACAGCCCAAGGAGGAAGAAGGGGGTATTTATACCCCCCAAGAAAATCGAGCCGTTGGGACAACTCGAGGGCCGGATTATCCGGTGTAAGTTAGGGCCGAAAAATCCGGCCCCCCTGAAATATCCGGCCCTGGGAAAATTCGGGCAAAAGTCCGGCCAAAAATCCGGCCCCTATCCAGGGTATCACTGAGCCACTTCGCCAAAAGTCCTTAGCCGATTTTCAGGGGCCGGATATTTTGCAAATATCCGGCCCGGAAAATCCGGCCTGGTGATATAGACTTGCTACCTTGTAAAATCCAAAACTTAAGATTGGTAGCTCTGAATAGAGAGAAACCAATTTTGTTGGAAAGAGGACGACAAGAGCATACCCAACAAAAATATGGAAACTAGCGGGGGGTGATTTTCTATTATATTTAGAGGTGCAACACCTCAACATGAGAAACTGAGAAAATCACCAAACTCGAAAACGCAACAAGTGATCTATGCGAAATCCGTTTTCGATGAACTAGAGCTTGTCATGAGAATAAGCACAAGCTCTAAAACATCGCATGGATAAGATCCAAATAACAACCAAGAAAGATGATGCAAGGATGCAAAGGTTTGAGCTCTCTCCGAACGATACGATCGAGTTACTCACTCGAGAGCCCTCTTGATAGTACGGCAACTAAACTATAAACCGGTCTCCAACTACACTATGAGACCGGTGAGAAAGAAACCCTATCAAGAGCAAACCTTATACTTTCGCATTCCACTTGAGCTCGATGATGACGATCTTGACCTCAACAAGATGGAATGCCTTTCTTGATTGTGTTTGCTTGACGAAGTCTTGTGGATTGCTCCCCCATAATCCACCATGGGAGAGCTTCTTCTTTGGCGCATCTTCACATACCCATGAGTCAAGCAAAGGATCTCTTCGAGATGGCTCATCTTGAACTTGCACTTCATTTCTTCATGGCAAGCTTCAAGCATATGATCTCTTCAAGTTAGCTCATCTTGAACTTGCACTTCATTTCGTTGATGTCTTGAAGTTAACCTTGAGAGCTCACTTCATCTTCATCTTCAAGACATACTTGACACTTGATCTTCTTCATTTGCTTCTTATTGCAATCTTGAAGCCAACATATGGTTCAAGCATTGCCTATGAACAACTCCTATAAATATAACTCAATGCAAACATTAGTTCATAGGGATTATCATTAATTACCAAAACCACACATGGGGGCTCCATGCACTTTCACCCGATTGCTTTTCTACGTTTTGTCCTAGGGTGTTTTTTGTTAATCTAGAGGGCCTTTCTTCAAATTCTAGGTTTCTCAGGGCGAGAGATGTAAAAGGTCCTCTTTGTAATTTCTACCCGCCACGTGTTGAATGAATGAATCTCTGGGGCCTGTCCTTGTGCAAAAAAAAATGTCTGTGAAGTATTTAAGACGAAGGAAAATGGTTGGATTTTTTTTGGGCTTTGTATTTCTCATATGGTGCAGTATCAATTTAAAAGCACCATGAGATTTAAATTAGAGTGAAATGTTGAAACAGGCCGTTTCTGTCAAAGGAGATGGAATGACTATTGTGGTAAAGTACTGTTCTGAATATACTACTTCTTCATGCCAAGCGCTCAACAAAAAATCTTGATCATAGCAGAGAACATCAGTGTTAAATAGAACTACCCTTACAGTTACAGAGAAGAGCAATGGTTTCTTAAAAGATATAAGGGTTAGGAGAATTATTGGGTTGTGTAGCTGTGCTTTCATCAAGAATTTCACCATTATACAACATTTACAGCATTAGTTTATATGGTGGAAATTCGTCAAAAATAATGTGCGGAAGTTCAAGCTTGAGTTTGCTCTTCTTGAAAAATATCCCAAATAATCAGTTTGAGATAGTTAGCTGGTGTTCAGGGAACTATTATTTAATTTCATAGTGAAATTTCCAGTATAAAATTACAACCTTTCACCTTGATTGTACTTGTAGGACAGAATAACTACGACCACATTGTGTAAAATCCAACTCAGTGAGGTTACCTTCTCATGGCAATGGTGTGGTATTAAAAACCAAAAATAATACTCATAGATTAATTTTGTTGTTTCATGAAGCATCATTCTGCAGCCTAAAAGTTACACACATGACAGTCATTGGACCAACAGATAGGGAAGGATCCAACATCACCGTGCAATGAGATTCTGCTGTGGCATGGGCTTATCCCAAAGCTGCAAATGATTAGTAATTTTCCCAAATCTCGCTTGTAAATGATAATATGACTTTTCAGTAAATCTAAGCTATCTCAAAGAAAAAAATCATGAATATGAGAGTAACTTGTATCTTGTATCTATAAAAACACTTAGCACAATTCTCCATTTCACTGTTATGTTTGTAGAACATGAAAAAATATTTACACGAACAAACATACATGTCAGTCTCCTTTAGGACAAACTGTGGATGCTTATTTCAGTGGATATCAACAGATTAGTTAGACCACATCTAGAAGTAAGTAAATTCAAGTGGGTTGTAAGCACTAGTAGGGTTGAGTTAATTAAAAAAAATTAGACATATGCATATCAGCTAGAATCTGAAGTAATTATTCAAAGATGCAAAATCTGCTTGAAATCCTAATTTAGTTAACAAAATGAGGAACTCGGTACCACAATCATCAGTACTAAGCTATATATGTGAATCAAATTTGGCCTAGAATCTATATCGGAACAATGAAATATGTAGCATTGCGCTAGCTAATTTCAATAATAATTTTTCCAGCCAGTAGAAGTCCTAAAAGGAACGTGCGTATGGCAGCACAATGATCAGTACTAAGCTATAGATGAATCTGATTCAACCTGTAATCTATAACATAAACAATGAAATATACAGCACTGCCATAGCTAATCTCAAAAAAAAAAACTCCAGTTAGTTCTGGTGTACATCCAAATAAATATATGTTAGTACCTAGAACCTAAACATGGCGTAACAAATGTAGGTACCATACTACATGGGAATTGTGACCTTGCGGTAATTATATGGAAAACTTGATGCACATAATAAGTTTGTTGTGATCTACTCAAGTATAAATAGACATACATATCAGATTTTTCTTTTTATACTCACCCAATATGTGGCTTGTTTTTAATACATGGTTTGTGACTGACTCCAAATAAATTTAGATGCAAGTATATAAAATTAATATGTATGTATGCATGAACATAAGGATAATAAAATATGTATGCGCTGATACTTAATAAATTACCATCAGATCATGTGTGTATGATTGTGTATGCCATGCACTCCTAAATTTGAAGGGGAAACTAAAAACAATTTTGGAGTCCCCCAAAGATATAGGCTCAATTGATCATGCCCAACAATTATATTTTTGCTAAAACTCCTACTGTATACAAGAATTTAATATGTTCATAGATAAATTATTTCAGGAGAATAACAATATGGATTTTGAATTGGCTCGTGATAAAATAAAGGAGCACAACACATTAGAGAACACCTTCACAGTATGTGTATACCTTCAGAGTATGATAAGATAAAAGAACACATCACATGGCTGTTGCATACATCCAATAACCTTCAGGGTATGTGTATACCTTCATTTTTGGAGAACTGTCTTGCAAGATAGCACCATAAATGAAAACTAAAATAACACTAATTTCGATATGCAAACAATGAATGAATATCTGAAAAAATGAAATATCTATCAACTGAAATTAATAGGAACAACTCTGAGCTCTCATGGAAAAATACCTTTAGAAAGGAAAGGAATCTGCACCGTGTGAATTCAAGAGAGAAAAGGAACAACTTTCACTCGGTTCATATGAACAAATAGCGGATGCCTATGGCGATGTAGTGTTGTGTAAGGCTCACCTGATAGAATCAAAATACCATCTCTCTGCTTCCAAGGTGAACACTGCCGAGTTGCAAACATGGCAAATGCATAGCTCAGTAAATGAAAAGATCCAATGGCTCATCACCACTAAGATTCAGTGGTTTAGCTCGTCACCAAAATCTCTAGCTTCACATTGCCCCAGAAGTAATTCGTGCAACAGCTAGAAACCGCAAATAATACTGGAAGCACAACTGGCGTAGCACTATCACTGTGAATATACAGGTCATCTTGGTTTATCACTGCAAAATTTAGAACTCACAGGCCCAATTGTTTTATCTGCGGACAATGTTGAGGAAAATTTCACCACCGCCATATGCCTGTTCATAGCTCGTAAATTGTGATCAAGATTCAAGAAAACGCCACAACCACAAACTTGTTCAGTTACTGTTCTTCCAGGACAAACTCAAGCATTTCAGAATTCACATAGAATCAGTAACATTTATCACTAAAGCAAGAGGAAACAAACAAAGTTCCTGGCCAATTTCACCAACAAAGCACTTCATCAAGTCGAAATCAACAAAGTTCATGACCAATTTCACCACCAAAGCAGTTCGAAATGAACAAAGTTCCTGACCAACTTCACCACCACTCAATCAGAGCTACGCAAGACGATCACAGAAGCTAAAACATCAACAAGGCTTCTCTCAACTCCACTCGCACCAGCCCTCCCATTAGCACTACTACTACTACTACTAGGACTAGGACTACTCACGATCGATTCGTCTCCCTCCCTACTCGACGGCGATCTGGAACACGTCCTTGCGCTCCTCCTTCTTGAGCTTGGGCACGGTCACCATGAGCACGCCGTTCTTCATCTCGGCCTTGATCTTGTCCATCTTGTACGCGTTGGCGGGCAGCTCGATGCGGCGGTTGAACCTCGGCACAGCGTTGTCGTCCTTGTCGCCGTCCCAGGCATCCTTCTCGCCCTCCCCCTTGATCACCAGGCTGTTCTTCTCCGCCGACACCTTGACGTGCTCCTTCCCGAACCCCGGCATCGGCACCTTCAGGTACACCGCCTCGTCGTCCTCCTTCGCCACCGACCACCCGCGCCGTGCCGTGGAGGAGATGCCGCCCAGACCAGGAGCAGCGACCGCGTCCTCCATCAGACCCAGCAGACGGCTCAGGCTCGTCGGCGCGGCGAACCGGTCGAACACATCTGAAGAATTAAGAACGCGAAAGAAAAAAAGTTGACGGATTTGTCCCACAGGAACGAACGCAGAGAGGAGCGACGCAGGAAAGGCGGGGACGCATACCATGGGAGAAGAGGCTGGACAGGTCGGAGTCGAGAGCACGGCGGAGGCCCACGGCGGCGGCATCCTCGTGCTTGCCGTTGGTGTCGTCGTCGTCGTCGGAGCGGCGGACCTCCTTGCCCTGGGTGCTGCAGAGGCGGCGGACGGCGGCCGGGCTGAGCGCGCAGTAGGCCACGGGCGCACCGGTGGGCGACGGCTCGGCGAGCAGCTTCTTGAGGCTGGCCAGCGCGGGATCAGCGCAAGCGACGGCGGTAGCCATGGATCTCTCTCTTCTCTTTCTCTCTTGTCTTGTGAAAGTGATTTTGGATTCTTGTGACTGAGGAGGAGGAGGAGCGGAATGGAGGGGGGGTTTTGAAGGCGTCGCTTTCTTGGGGAAGGGGATGGGGAAGGGGTTAGAAGCTTCTGGAGAGCACGGGAGAGACCTCGAGCCTTCCAGAACCATGGCTTTAGGATTCGTGCTGGCTGCTGTAGGTGCCATGGATCGTACTATGATTTCTTGGGGAAGGGGATGGAGAAGGGGTTAGAAGATTCTGGAGAGGACTGGAGGAGCCTAGAGTCTTCAGGAAGGAGTACCGCTATCATTTGTGTTGGTTACCATCAAAGATCACTCGATCAGTGCCATTGATGGTACGGCTATTCTCGTCTTCTTTCATATGCTCGGACGAGCAATGGCCAAATTGCCTGATTAGTGTTTGAAAAGTTTTGACGACTTGCCACCTTTTTGAAAGAGTTGAAGCTCAAATGTGTGCTTTGTGATTTTACACTTCCTTAATAACAAGTCGCTATGAATACTTCCACGTTACTACTGATGATTGTGAGTTGCCACTTATTGTCCACTTGTACAAATATGGCACTGGCTTACATACACAATGCAATGACATTCATCTCTTAGCACTTCGCTAGTTTCGATCATAGAATATCACACTCGAATGGACAGTGCAGCAGATTACTATACTCCAAAACAAGGCACAAACTGCACGGCAAAATCATGAACAAGCAATGGAGCATTCATGAAGTTCAGTTGCTATGGCTCTATCTAAGAACAGGTGCTGAATGTTATTGCTCACATTGTTTGCACAAAGTTTCACCAAACAAATATTTCATTTAACTACAAGAAGGCCAAGAAAACATTCAGTCAATCAGGATGCAGTGCCATATAGACATCTCTCCAACTACTAGACGGTAGCATTTGCTTCTAACTTGTCCGCAACTTCAAAGGCCTGCAAGACACAGGGGCGACTCTGGGCTTCCATGAAATGATGTCCACTGTCAGGTTGACCAATATGCTACACTAGCCCATCCTGCAGCCAAGATGCACAGAGCACAATCAGTCATTGTAAATAATTTTATTGAACATGACACATCATAATCCCAAGTTCAAGCTATACATCACAAGAGCGAAAAGAAATAAGCTGTTGTAGCTCAAACTAAAATCACATATTGCCGTCTTTCACATTCAAATTGACTACCAAGCTGCAAGGGCACAATAATACTGTGAACCTTGCATTATTCACAAAATCTCACGATTCATCAAATCATGGATTAAGAAAAGAGAAGCTAGTAGAACAGATTCCTCCATTTCTTCGACGGAGGACTGTTGCTCCGATACAGGAGGATTGATTCAGCTCCCCTATATATGAAGCATGTCGAGAGCCTCAACCATCTTCCTTGTATCAATACATAGGAACTTCATAGTTCATAATCTAGGTTGGCAGAATGAAGATAACAACACACAAACTTGTAAGAAAAGGAATTGAATTTACAACTAATAACTTTGTAGTAACACTGCACCGACAACTAATAACTTGCATAAGAGATGTTATTTAATGATTGAAAGGAAGGGAGGCACATACTTTCTCTTTCTGCCACCCATAACATTTCTCATGTCGTTCTTTGGGTTATTGGTGCCAGGAGTTCCTATAAACTGCATGGGGGGCATTGCAGATGCACCAACAGCTGACATAGTTGGCAAAGATGACGGTGGTGCAGGCACTGGTGGAGGTGTCGGCAGTGGTGCTGGCGCAGGAGTTGGTTCCGGAGGAGGACGGGGTAGGATGTGCTTCAGTCTATTGTTCCTGTAGTTCTTCCAGAAGAAATATTGCTGCCTATGAGCAACTTCCTGTCAAGCAATTTGCAGGTAAGACTTAGTTTCATACTAATGATTACAAGTCCTAACAGATTAAACAGATTTACTTAGAATGCTAACAGAATATTATGCAGATAAAATCATGAAAATATGAAAGTGTGCTTCAAGCTTAATATGCTTCGATAACATGTGGTGTTCTTCAATTAATTCCAAAGCAAATAAGCATACCCATTTATATATCTACAAGAGCATTCGTAGCAACATTTTATCATTTCTTGCTCCTTTCTAACCACTAGCAATCTATTAATACAGTAAAATTAATACTCTCCAAAGAGACGATTCCAAAGAAAGGAATTGAAAAGAGAAAAGGAACTTGTAAAACAGTGAAATAAAAGGGTGGGAATGGTGCTTGAGTGCAACTCTAGCCAAATGGGCTCAAGGTTACCTTGTTTGCGGGATGTGCCATTGCGTTCCGGAAATTTGCATTTTGGAGGAGTTCAAGAAAGAAAAGGCAGTGTGGATACCTGCACCATCAACAACTATGAGCACAATATTATGCCATCGAGCATACCTACTTGTAGAAAAATCAAAAGTTTTGGCTAACTCACATTATGTATTTGATGTACTCCGGACGCTGCCAATACTTGAGGTACTTGAGATATCCGATAAATGCCTCATCCTCAAAGTACCGATTCTGCGCTAGATCTGCTTGAACAAAACAAATAGTAGATGATGACATCTCCCATGCAGAATTTAGTTTGATACACATGCAACAGATTGATTCATAAGACATCAGAAGCACAGGGAGCAATGCAAAACAAATGTATAATTCAATCACCCTGGCTTTTCCCCACTAAGGGCTCGTTTGGAAGTGCAGTTGTCGCCCAGATACGACAGTACATTACAAGCCCAAATTTAAATTTGCACAAGTCACAAAATGGCTGTTTGGAAAACCATTTTTGGGTCAGTCCGAATTCAGCATATTCTCTATTTCACCCGGAAAAGCAAAATTGAGGGGAAAGGTTGGTCTTCCAACTCGACAGGTATCAGGGAGAGTCGCACGCCAGGATTGAGTCCCGGACCTCATTTTCGCGCCAGCCGCCGACGTGCGCGCCTTGTCCTCGCCTGGTCGCTTTGTGATCATGACATCCAAAGTGGGCTAAATGACAATAGCACAATTTAAAGCACATAACTAGTTCCTTCTTTGACTCATTCTTGTCATAATATATATTTGAGAAGTTGGCAGCAGCTCAGTGCAGGATACTAAGGGGCTGTTTGGTTTTCGCCTATGTTTGCCATGCCAACACACGGGCAAGCCAAAATATTGGCGCACCATTCTGTCGCCCGTGCCTAGCCAAATCTTGGGCATGAAATTGTATTGGAAAGCTGAAGTTGGCATGGGTAGGGTGTCAAGGTGGGATCCCAGTGGGATGTCATTTTGTACTATGTAGTTCAAATTTTGGTGTCAAAATTTGTACTAGAAAAGTTAAATTATACTACAAGTGGGACAAAAGTGGGATCCCACTTGACACCCTTAGGCATGGGCACGCCAAATGATGGGCTGCAGACCAAACAATGCCCAACTACTTGGTCAACGCCAATTATTTGGCTAGGCAGCCTGGGGCTCCCAACCAAACAGACTCTAACACTCAGATCAATTAGAACATCGTCTGCTTACTTTAGAAATCAGCTTGTACTGTTGTCTCAGTTCAGTACTTTAATAGTCTATCCTCTAGCTTCACTCCAGAGGTTGCAAGTGACAAGATTTAAACTGCATCCAAACACCAGTCTAAACCCAAAAAAATAGGTCCCGTGATCGCCGGTTTCCATGGTGCTTAGTAAAACACACTGGTATCCTGTTTACCAGGCTATTAGATTGCATAGCTCCCAAACGTGGCCCTAAGCAGTCATCGGAGTCATTGGCCATGGCCATCACAAAATTATATCAGGTAGATTAGTTACTCTATAAGCCATCACACTGACTGACTAACACAATCAAATCACAAAAATCTCTTTATTGTCAATGAGCTAACTACTTGCAGCAGCACTTAACCCCCAAATTGACTAACAAGAAACTTGTGTTGGTGCTTTCCATTCTCCCCAAAATGACCAAAATAAGCTAAACCTAACCAGTTAGGTAAAACGGAAGAGAGGGGAGGAGAGGGGGAGAGGAACAGTACAGTTGATGTAGATGGGGTTGGCGAGGCACTGGATGAACTCCAGCTCCAGGAGAAACCGCTGCCTCCCGTCGTCGGGATCCTTGTACGGCGGCGGCTTCGCACCCCTGCACACCACGCGACGCCCCAATCAGGGGGAGATGTGAGCTTGCTTCCGCGTGACCTAGAGACAGCAAAGGGAATGAAAGGAGGGCAAGAAGGCAGGGGAGGCGCCCACTGACGTCGTGG
Organism: Lolium rigidum; assembly: GCF_022539505.1. Lineage (NCBI taxonomy): Eukaryota > Viridiplantae > Streptophyta > Magnoliopsida > Poales > Poaceae > Lolium > Lolium rigidum. The sequence goes on from NC_061509.1 coordinate 35,638,335, forward strand.
GCGGTGGAGGTGGCGGCGGAGACGTGTTCTCCTCCATGGCATCCATTCTCCTCCGCGGACCGCAACGCAGCCGGCGAGATGGGTAGGGCGACGGCGAGGAGGACGGCCGGCGAGGAGACTCTGTTGGGAAGCCGCAGGTAATTGTGATTTTTTTTCTGAAGAAAAGGTGCCTGGGAGAGTATGTGGGCTTTTGTTGGGCTTTGGGCCTTTGACGCTATTGGACTGAGCGTCGGTGTTGATTGATTCTCTGTATGGCACACCGAAACGGAAAAACCTATACACCGACCAGGTCGGTGGCTACCGGCCACCGCACACCCCCTGGTCGGGTATGGGCCGGGCCCATTTAGATCTGTTTTGCTGTGCAGTTCGTTTTTGCTTTTACTTTTTTCTTTTCTGGTTTCTTTTTCTGTTTTCTTTTCTTTTTTCTGTTTTCGGTTTTTGTTATATTTTTTCAGATTCGAAAATTTTATTTTTAAAAAATTGTTCAAATTGAGAAAATGTTTAAATTAAAAAATGTTCAAATTTGAAAATCGTTCAAATCTGAAAACCGTTCAAATTTGAAAACCGTTCAAATTAAATTTTTGAAAATGTTCAAACTTTGAAACTGTTCAAATTTTAAAATTGTTCAAACTTTTAAATTGTTCAGTAAAAAATGTTCAATTTCAAAAAATGTTCAACTTTAAAAAATGTTCAAATTTTAAAATTGTTCAAATTCTAAAATTTGTTCAGTTTTGAAAATATTCAAATTTTACGGAATATTCTATCTCAAAAAATAGTTTTGTGTTTCCAAAAAAGTTGTTACATTTTAAAAACGGAAATATAAACAGAAAAGATAAAACAGCAAAAAGGAAAGAAAAAGGAAAAAAAAGCTTACCTGTTGGGATGGGCCGCGGCCCACTGAACCGCCCCGAGTGGCGGGGGTGTGCGGTGCGTTGCACCGACCGACCAGGTCGGTGTATAGCTGCTCCCCACCGAAACCGCGCCGTTAACCGACTGGCCGGCTATATTTGGTTAATTTCAGTTTTTTTCTGCTCAGCCCTAGAAAACAGAGCTGTCTACACGGAATCCCTCTTGTTCCCCCACGATCTCCGCCGCTCGCCTCCCCCTTGAGATCCATGTCTTCGTCGCCGCCGTCCCACTCCTCCACCATGCCTGGCCTCCCTTACCTGAGTGGCCTCCGCCCCGAGATCCTCTTGGACAAGAACTGCCGCATCGGTTCCTGTCAAAACTCCACATCTGCCAAAACCAAGAACAGGGAAGGCCTCTCCATCGAGGTGTCCTTCGAAATCCGCGATCCGCCGGCCCTCTCGCTCTGCTTCGCCCGCTGCTACGACGCCGCCGGGAGACAGCGCTGTGCCCAGCAGCTGACCAATATCCTCTGCGCGGCAGGAGGCTTGGCGCTTCTGTCCGTCCCCTTCTCCGACGGCGGCGACCTGGACTTTTTCGTCTACAGAGCGGGGCCAGGCGTCCCGTCTCTCCACCTTCTCCCGGGACCCTACCCGACCACTTTCCAGCCGAGCAATTTCGCCGTCCTGCCCATCTGCGACGACGACGACGATGACAGCCAACACTTCGCCGTGGTGCTCCCTGATATACAGCTCTTCCCGTTTGAGTCCCCCGAGCGCATCCGATACACCCTGCATGTCTACCGCTCCGATGATAGCAAAGCGTGGCGCGCTACCCAGGTGGTGCCTGCCGAGGGCACGGAAACACTGGATGCCATCCTCGACCCGCTAATGGAGGCCACGAGCACGGTATACGCGGGGTCCGGGCTTATAGGCTGGATCGATCTCTGGCGGGGGATTCTTCTCTGCAATGTCCTCGACGAGAAACCCACCGTCCGCTTCGTGGCGCTGCCGGTGCCGCAGCCCGGCGAAACGCCCACCGACTTGGAGTATGAAGCCGATTTTAACCCCCGGCGACACCGCCATGTGACAGTGTACAATGGCGTGATGAAGTTTGTTGATTTGAAGTTTCACGCGGAAGCCGCCTTCAACGTGAAGCGACGGGACGATCAAGGCTGGATGGCTACCGTATGGACCAGGCTGATTACTTCGGATGTTTGGCACGAGGGCGCCACCTTTGATACGTCCGACATATCGGTCGCTAATGACTCAGGCTCCCTGCATCTCTTGCCTGAAATCTTGGTCGATGAGAAGGGGCTGACCTGGAAGAATTTTTCTTCGGGCACCCCCACCCTGAGCTTGTGTGATAATGATACTGTTTACATCCTGGTAGTGAAGATGAATTCGTACCCTGCAACAACGTTGCTACTTACCATCAACACCAGGAGCCTGACGCTTGAATCTTGTGCACAATGTTTTGGTGAAATGTTGCAATTCTTTCAACCGAGTTATGTTCCTTCTGTCCTCTCTAGCTACTTCGGTGAGACAACATGTCTACTATCCTAATGTATATGCATCAAAGGTACATGTTAATATTATCTTCTTCAAGATTTTTGTTTTAGGGGGGGGTGGGGGGGGGAGCTTTGGCGTATTCATTAAATAAGAAAGAGTTACGATTTGTTAAAAGTCGAGTGAAGACTCGGGATATAAAAGGATCACTCTTGCACCATGATAGAACCCAGGTGTGTAAATTTTTCAATATTTAGTTACGGCCAATACTTCCTCTATTTTTAGTTACTCCTCATACAGCCATACTCATATTAGTTTTCATCAAAGTTAAAATTTATGTAATATCAAATAAATGTTATTTGAACCATCATAAAATAACCCTATGCTTTGTTGCGGGTAAAAAAACCAGTTTCCTATGGACTAAAATATTATTGTCCCAACACACTAAGAAATTATTCTCAAGCTTTGATGTATATGGCTAATCAGATTTCTCTGTACAGATTGATGACTGCAACTGTCTGAGTAAACATCACCCTGACTACCTGCAAATTTTTGATGGTTAATTATTTTGAGATATGGCCTCATTTTCTGTATACCCATGGACTACAAGAAATGGGATTTTTACATCAGTAAGGCAACATCGGTGTTACCAACCACGCGGCGATTAGATATCAGTAGGTAATATGTGTGTTTTATTCTAAAAGGTACCTGCTTTAACAAATGTATTCAAACCATATGTCTAATTCAAACTGCATGTTGAACATGTTAAACAATATCGCAGCCCAATAGACCCAAACCCATGTGGGAGTTGACTTATATAAATGAGCTGGAGGAGAGCAAAACCTAACACACAACACAACCCCAGCCGCCAGTGCTACTGGGAACAGAGAGGTGAGCCTCGGTGTGATTCTACATGGTATCAGAGCTGCGGGCGGTGGTGGCAGCGGAGGGGGGATGTTGTTCAGGAAGTTGTTGTGTGCGGCCTCTGGAAGGGAAGAAGATGGCCGATGCAAAGATCCTAGCTTTGGAGAAGCTCACGATGTTCCTCACCTCTAAGGCAGATGGATCGACCTCGAGGGCCATCGTTCCTCAAGGGGAAGTGGAACAAAAACTTGTGTTGTTGCCAACTGACATAAAACTTGATGGTGCTGCCAACTATGTGAGTTGGTCTTGGAGGGCAATGTTTCTTGGGGAGCGAAAGGTTCTTGATGGGAACTTGTTGGGTACTGTTGGATAACCAAGAGTTAAGGCTAGTGCACGCGGGGGGGGGGAAGTGGAAGGCCATCACCTCCTTACCGACTGGGTGGTTGTTGATATCTCAGTGGTGCCCTCCATTGGATGCCAAGATGACAAATTAGTGATGGCATATGTGGCAGAGCTGCAGACATTGTGGGTAGACCAAGATAATTGTGACCATCTTGAGCTCAATGATGTGTCGTGCATTGAGTCGGGGAACAAATGGATAGCATGCAGGCATGTGCTGCCACTTTTGGAGGGTCTCAAGAAAGGGATTCACGGATGGCGGTGTGGAAGAAGATGCAGGGGCTGCACCGATTTCCTGTAGCGCCGGCGTAGGAGATCCGTACGGCCTCGGCGCGGGATCCCAATCTAGCGACAACATAGAACCAGGGCGAGGGGGTCTGCCGGTCTGGTCAAGGGCAACGGAGGCGCAGCAGGCCGCAAACTTGTGGGCAGGTGGCGGAGTTCGGGGATCTAGTGCGGCCGGATGCGGCGAGCAGAGCAGCAAATGGTCGGGTCTCTTCGCTCGCTCGCTCGCATGAGCCTAGCCATGGAGGAGAGGGGTGTGATTCGGCGGCCTTATCCCGTTCTTTTTCCACGCCCAGCCTTCCCTACCGGTTGCCGAAAAATAAAAAGACAACGAGCCAGTACACTTTTGACTTGGCGGTGGCAGTTCTGGTAGATATGTATCTCGTGGAAGGGTAAATCGGTAAAATTTAGGACGGACGAAGCAAGAAGCCCTATTTTCTTTATTATTAGGTATAGAAGTAGCAAGGGGCATTAAAACCTAACAAAGTAGCTCCTCGTGGTTCGATACTCTTATTTCGAAACTAGCTACAACTGATCTGTATTCTTGCAGTTATCAATAGTTTTGGTATATATGTACAAAACTATATTGATGTGAACAAAGATCACAAACTCGATTTCACCGACATGTCACCACCAATAACGGAGGTGTCATCCGTCGCCGATTTGGACTCGCGGGCCATGAATCTTGTGAGACGGAGCCGCATGTGAGCTAGATCAGGCAACCCTTAATCCATTCAAGTAACCTTGATGCCTTCGACAACTTTTCGTGCTATGACAACATTCAAGTTCACATATATGACGTGAAAGCACATGTGAAGTTCAGAATCTTATCTTTCAGGGTGAAAATCCAAGGTCTAACCTTAACTGTCTGTGTTTGGCAATGGTCTTGTTGAAGACATTATTTTGAGAGTAGGAACTATCTCCAGGGTGAAACCCTAGAATTTATTGATCGGGCGAAGGCAGCGCTTGTGCACTATTTCCTTATTGGAGGCGTCGCTTGTGGAGAGCTTGGATTTCAGGTGTTGGTGGCGATTGTATTGTTGTTGCTAGGGCTAGAGTACCGTAGTGGGACTTCTTTTTCTTAGTTTTTTTTTCTTTTTTGGCTGTGTGCATCCGTACTACCATTAGGGTAATGCGTTATTGCAGAAGTTAGATGCAATTGGTATCTATCGATATTAATATATTCTCTTTATCGAGAAATATATGACGTGAACAAAAGAGACCATGGATATCACGCATCAAGGAGCAAACCAGTAGAACTAGAATGACACATGGCTAGATTTTTACAAGAGGAACACAAGAAAAAAAGATGAAATAATTATGTACCTATCATGCATGGAGACCACATGAAAGACATAGAGATTGGCGGCAAAGCCAATTTGTGGCCGTTTGAAAACCAAAGATTTATTTCATGAGATAGTAGTAAACCGATTTTGTCTCCCATGGTCTACTTTGAATTGCATTTTAAAGTGATAGGTGTTTTCTTCTGATCGTGTGGAAACCATGCAAACTCGTGTAAATGAACTGTAAAAGAAGTTAGTTTCCCTTTAAAGCAGCTAAATATGTACTGTCTCGCATCGTGTTTTTGATTTTCATATTCTTGAAATTTATGCATATTTCAAAATAGTGATAAGTAAAGGAGACCATCCCCATTAATCCGCACACAAGGCAAGAAAAACACGAGAATTAGGACGTCGTGCAAGCTTAGGAAGAGGAAGCGCAAGAAAACTTGAAGATGCTGTTATGATTGTCAAACATAGAACACAGATACTAGAGATTAGCGGGCTGGCCGGCCGGAACCGCAAATCGCTCCGGCGCAGTCGCTGTCGCCGTCGTAGGAGTGCGACGCTGGCCAACGAAAGCAAACACCATTAGCCGATCTGATCCGCCACGGCAAGGCGCAGTGGGTAGACGTGGTCGCCGCCCACCGATGCCCCCCGCCGTCTCCAATAATTAAGCCGGGAGAGAGAGAGAGAGGATGGGATCGGCACGGCGGTGCTGGCTGGAATCCATCGATTAAAAAAAAAAGGAAACGGGCGCGGGCGCGGCCTCCGCCGAGGGAAAGGAAAGGGAAAGGAAAGGAAAGGAGATGGAGGTTACACGGCCACGCGGCCGCGCCGGGCTGCGATAGCGGTGGGTGGTGGTGGTGGCCTGGCCTCGACTGCCCACCACGGCACGGCCCGCACGACGCGGCGCCGTGCGGTGCGGCGCCCCTGATGACCGTGCTCGTGCCATTAACCGCCGCCCGCCCACGCGGCTGCCGCCTCCCCTCCACAGCCGGTCGTTCACCGCGCGCGCGGCCCACCCACCCCGCGCCAGCCAGCGGCCGAGCCAGCCACCCAGCGCGGCCCACCTTCACCGCACCGCGCCTCCTTATATGACCGGTTCCCCACCTCCTCCGTTCCCAATCACTACACCACAGCACTTGAACCCCAACAGATAAGTTGGTCGGGGAACCCCTTTTACCGAACAAAAGTTGGTCAGGAATTAGTTTTGCCGACCGATTTTGTTGGTCACTGTAAGTCCGGTCGGCATATGTCTTTCCCGACCGACATAGAATTGCCGACCGACTGTTGGACACCATTGCCAAGGCTTTGCCGACCGACATTTCTTTTCCGACCAACATTTCTTTTCCGACCGACATTTCTTCGCCGACCAACAGTTGGACAACACAAGCATTGGCGACCGATTTTCTGTTGGCCCTCATCGTGAATGGCAAAAATCATTATATTCACATATATCCACACTAGTATACATTCATATCCTCTAAAAATGCCATGGGGAGGTAAAGCACAACCATCAATACAACAATGATTGTTCATATGTTCTCAACTCATTACAGCATAATCAAGTTTACAAAATAAGAGCTTGTCACCGCATAACCAGGTTTACAAAATGGAAGCCAAATGATTACCATATAACCAGTCTTACAAAATGATAACAGAAAGGTAGCCTATGAGACCAAATTTACTCCATTACACAACTCATCTTGTTGATGGGAAACATCCAGCTACTTGGTGGTTTGCGGCAACCATTTTGCATGATAATTCATATTTGAATGGGACATCTGCACAAACAAGTACAAAGTGATACAGTTAGCAAACTAGTGAAGGAAGCATGTAAATGGTGGATCACTTGGATACTAAGACTAGTAGCATGAACATGAGGTAACCATGACATACTATTAGATTGAGCTATGTAGCACATCAAGAAACCACCTACTGAAGGAAGCATAAAACAGACTAGATACGCACTGTCTTCCCGCACCGCCTCTTCAGCTGAATCCACTCACATCTTCCCTCAATTCACTGAAGGAAGCAAGCTACAATCTTCTATATTTTGGTGCTGCCTTATATTTTGTTTTATTTCATTACATTTGAAAGCAACACAGGAGAGGACAGCTAACCAACTAGACTAGGTTCGCTTCTTGTCAAGTACACAGAATTCATTCTATTGATTCTTGTTTCCTTCCATATTACAGAGTATATGAAACAGTTTTGTATTTTATTCTATTTAGAACAGTGCATCACAGAACAAGGGTGACTGCCTGGCCAGTTGCGAGTTGTGCCAAACGATGTGTGTGGTTGATTAAAAAATCTTCAGTACAGAAGAACACTGGTATTCAGATTACTACGAACTGCACTGGACTAGGAAATCATCACATATTGGCTCAAAGAGATTAGACGAACAAAATCATCCGAGAGTGCAAAACTTGTGGCTTTGAACTAGAACAGCTAGTATAAAGAAAAGAATCAGTACACGAGGTGTCTCTTAAAATCAAACCAACAAGACAACTAACGTGGCCTTTGCATGAATTTCAAATAGCATACATGCGGCTGGGAGATTTAGACATGGCAAGTTGCATTATGTCATTATATGTGAAGTATTATGTCAAATTGCAAGTCTAAAATATATTTTACACATAATTATTTAATTATTACAAAAACTAACTAAATTGTACCAACAAGCAGATACTACAGGGAGGAAGAGCAGATAGTACACAAGTGTCAGCTTTACTCACATCATCTTCAGTTTCTCTCCTCGAAACTGATTTTCAACCGAAATACCTCAGCGACGAGATGAGCCAGACGCTGCTGGTTTGTAGGGCTTCATCTATAAAAAATGTTGCAGCTCAGCATAACACAAACGACAAAACATATGATGTGGATAAAACACACATGCATGAATGGCGATTACCTTGCTAGATGGCCATGCAATGGACCTTGTGACAGCATCACCGATGTATCTTAAATCATCATACTGATATGGCAGCGTAGCACCCCTTTTAATCGCAGCATTCACAATTACCTCATAAGTCGCAGGCCCAAGGGGCTCCCCACCCACAAGTGTGTCTGGATCAACTGAGAGAACTGTTGCCTTAGCAACAGGAGATTCAGGACCAGTCAAGAGTATAGAAGCACATCCATCCCTATCTGAAAAGAACAATATTTAAGAAACATGGAAGCCAAAAACATTTTTTATATGCAGCAAGGATGAGTGAGAAGATTACAAGGCTTTCATCTTGGTGTGTTAAAGAGTCTTTTAGATTTGCAACACCTCTTCTCTGAAGATAGTCATCTTCCCCGTCCTCTTCATCATCTTCCATGTCATTATCTTTCCCAAGTTCAATTCTTGAGTTCTGCCAAAAACAGTATGTAACTTACTACATGCATGATGAATATGTAATGCAATGAACAGATTACGTATGCAAAATAGTTCATTACTTGTCGAGAATTAGAACCATCTTGCGAGCTGGGAGTCTCCAAATTATGCCCTCCTGGTGAAGCTAACATTTGTTGCATCTTGTGCATTTGTTCCCGCATTTGTTGCATCTGGTCCTCCAAAGTGTTCATCCGGTGTTCAGCTTCTCGACGAGCTACCATTTCAACTAGAACCCTTGTGCTCACTTTACCCCGTGTATCCGGTGTGCCCACATCTTGAGGTGTCGGCCCTAGACCTAATACACGGATACGACCCCTTGGCTCTTTCATTCCAACAGCTCGTGCAAACAGATCACCTTCTTTCAAACTTTTTTCCTTCCAGTCAGGGTGTTCATCAACTGCCTGGAGGAGTTTATTCTGCAGAATGCATTGCATTTACTTTAATATAATCTCTAAGTGATACAAAAGGTATATGCCAAAAAATACATACAATAATTGGAGTTGCCTATGGCACGTGTTGTCCTTTTTGAGGTCCTTTCTTGAGCGTATGTGTTCTGATATACACTTCATCTCTCCGAGGAGCATATCCAAGTTCATCAGCCTACAAAAATTTGTTGTTTCCAAGTATTATTAGTCCTTGAAACAAAGTGGCATCTATTTTCATATTGGGACAATATTCTTACCATTTCTTGGGTAACACGGGCATGACTCTTGCTGCCAGCTGTATGAGGCACAGTTGACTTGGCGCGATTCTCTTTGGCTGTAGAACTGCGAACCTGTAATATCCCAGGTAATGGGGTTACAAAAATAGAGGAAACAGATGTGTGCATTGCATTCATGCATAGAAAATCTGGGGAATTTTCGCGCTTTAAAGTAAAACAGATCACAAGAATCGAAGTTTCACTTGACCTTGGTGGAATTGAAGTAGCTCATCAAGTCAAGCGCTAAAAACCTCAATGTGACTTTACTAAACCTTGTTTTGGGTAGAGATGATTTGATCTAAGGGATTAGATCAAATGGAATTAAAATCAACACAAGAACTTATTAACCAAGGATCAACTACTTGATCTTATTAAAGATCACAACATGATATTCCTTGCCATAACATATGAACATCCATTTAATTGGAAATCAAGTAACAATAATTGGAGAAACTATTCTTCACTTATATTCTCCATGTCTTAAAAACAAATCCATGATCCTACCATGAACCTCATGGTATTTATTCTATTTTAATCTTGGAAACAAGACAAGGAGATCCAACTAAGGAATACAACTCTTCTCTATTCCAAATTATTAAGCATCAAACTAAGAGAGGTGAGAGTCCTATTAATTGTTTAGAGAAGTCATGATAAACTTTGAGCTAAACCTTGGATATACATCCAAGTATTCAAACCTCATCTTCAGAACACAACCTTGGGATATTATTCAAGACATTCCCAATTAAGAGAGACTATTCATATCAATCCTAGCTTTACCTAATTAAGAATCAAGGACAATTCTTGAACTAAAGTATTAGGACCTAAACCATATCCCTTGGAATGGTGAGATAACCTAATATCACATGGAATAAGATGATATCCATGAACTGATAAAGTAAGGAGGAAACTAAATCAATTAAGTTAGACAATTGAATCTTTAGCTTAGCTACTTAAACAAATATTAGGAGTACACCATAAACTCTAGAATAAACCATTCCTTTATAAGAGAGCCCCAAGATATGGTGTTACACTTAAGTAGTTGAGGCAACAATTGAATATGAGGGAGAGAACAATCCATACACTTGATGATTATATCATACTTGATTAAGTAGAACCCTAAATAATATCTCAGACATTCTCCTGGGATATAAACTATAGAGGCCACCATAATAGCCATCCTAAAATGTAAAATAGAAGTGATATGCCTTAGTTCATCAAGACAACACTTGATCATGGAAGTAAAAACCACTTTCCATTAGAAATACTCTAGGAAGCCAAACCTTGATCATTATAAATTGGGTGATGATCATAAACCCTAAGAACTTGAGGCAAAGATAAAAAGAACAAGTTGATCATGTCTAATCCATGATCATGCTCTTGAGATATGTGAGGATAAGTTAAGCCCTAATAGGATAAACATATATCATTCACCACATGAAATTATAGGGAGATCACTAGTAATCAAATCTAGGCTTATATCCTAACCTTAACTTGTGAATCAATTGGTGATCATAAGTAGAATCCTACCACTGTTACATCCCACCTATTCTTCACTTAAGTAACCACTTTATCATAGTTAGGGGAGATTAAACCCTAGCACATGCAATATGGAGTCATTCCATCTCTATAACCTAGAATTATATCTCAACCCTAGTTGAATTATCACTATGATGATCCTATTAAAAAACCAAGCCCTAATTGAGATTCAAACCAATTGCCATTAGGTGAATATGATGAGAACCCTATAATTGTTCACTAATTAAAGCTCATGCTTCATTATGGAACTCAAGAATAACCTAGTGCTAAACCATTTGATTAGAACCATGGTGGAGATCAACCACTTAATTGAGACCATATGTGAAGTGATCAACTATTTATCTTGGTAACCAAGATTAACCATGATTGAAACAATACCTACATAAATACTTGCAAAGATAAGGATAAGTATTAACCTTAACAAGTGGTTTATCATAGATACTATGAAACCCTAATACCTTGGTGCTCACATAAAATCATGTGCAAGTGACCAATTCCCTGAACTGAATACCAAGTTTCAACACAACCTTTAAAATACATTGAGTTGAAAGTATCAACAATAATAATCCAAATAATTGAATTCACAAGGACAAAGAAAAATTAAAAATAAGAATATAAGCTCATGCCTATTTATTTTTAATAAACCAATAAGCATGACATATAAACTAATATAAAATACTTGCTTCATATTGGAGTGTGGTGTAATACATCACACTACCTCTTAATCGAATTAACATAACAAGGAACCCGCAAGAAAACTTTGAAAACAAATTAGATTCAAAACAGAATTCAATAAATGAAATGGTAAAACAAGAAAGAAAAAGAAAAACGAGAAAAGGGAGAGATAAACCTTACCGGACCCTACCCGTTCGGCCGAGCCCACCAGACAGCCCAAGCAAATCCCAGCCCAACACGGCCCGGACCAGCCCAACATACCCCTTCGTTTAAAAAACAGAGGAGAGGGTCATCCTCATCCTCTCCGGCGCTCGAGGTGGACAAGCACGACGACGTGCTTCCCTTCCCTCGTCGCCGGCGACATCTCCTCGTCCGAAGGCGTGACGAGGCACGCACCAGGCCGTATAAAAGCTCCAGGACGAGCCTCGTCTCGAATTTCTTCCTCCTATGCTCAATTTCCCCCATGCCCGAAACCCTAGCCAAACCGGCCTCCGACCATCGCCGTCGAATGGAGCACCCTCAAGCATCGTCGTGTAGCTCTGGAGCTCCGCCTCGACTCCAGCTATCCCCACGTCGACGCACAACTGCTGGGAAGCCTCGAGGCCATCGAATTGCGATCTCGATTCCTCGCCGGACACCACCAGTCGTCGCCGTTCGCCGATGATTGAGGCCTCCCCAAGCTTCGCCGACCACACCAACGCTCTCCTGGTGAGCTGTTGAACCTCATAGCATGCTCGCCTAGCTCGATTACGTCCCGTAGCGTCGCCGCGCCGCTCGCCCGTGTCCGCCACCGCAGTACCTCGCCGTCGGACAAGCTCCGGCAACCATATAGGGGCGGCGCTGGTACCAGTAGCTTCGTCTTGGCGTGCAGAGTCGTTTGGTGCGTGAAGCCCGCCCGCGCGAGCACCGGAACGGCGGCGCCCTCGCCGTCCGATCGCCGGCAGTGAGTTTCCCTGGCCACGTCGCCTATTTTGACCAGTCAAAGCCACCGTGGCACTGACGTGGACCAACGGCCCACCAGTCAGTGTCTAGGGGTAGCTTTAGCCCGGGTAGGTTTAGTTATTTCCTTTTAAATTTAAATCCAGTAAATTACTGCAACTTCAAAGAAATTTAGAAAATCCAAATTAAGTCAGAAAAATATAAATGAGATATTAAAATTCCTAGAAAAGAAAACTCTATCCAATAAAAATATAAAAGGAAATTCTTATTTTTAATAAAAATTTACTTATTTAATACTTGTTAATTAAGCCTTTACTTTTAATTCCAAATTCAATTAAAATTCAATAATTAGTAAAAATCTTATAAAATAGATAAAAACCAGTAAGTAAATAAGGAAAACATTAAAATTAGTTTTCCTTTTCTATTAACTTATTAAATCCTTATTAGGAGGATTTAAAACCATGATTAATAAATACCTTAATTATTAATTATTTAAAAATAATAAAATATCAAATCTAATATTATTTTTATTTCAAATTTATTAATAACTTCAACTTTATCAATGAAGTTATTAATCCAATAATTATAGGGTTATTAGCAAACCCTAATTCCATATGGAATAGTATTACAACCCTATCATTTCATGTTGAACTCTAAAACCCTAAATTAATTAGGAACCCTAGTTCCATTATTACATGTGAACCCTAATTTGCTTCTAACCTAAACCCAAGGTTAGAACTGGTGATCATAATACTTTATTTCAAGTCATAGAGCCATCATCAGCAACTAAAGGACATACCTATGTTCACATAAAATGTAAAAGACCATCACTAATATATGGGTAACCCATGTGTCCATCTTCATCAGACCTAAATATTCAAGTAGGGTTAACCAAGTATAAACCCTAGATCCTATTACCAAAGCCATCATCCATATTCTTTCCTACTTAGCATCACACCAATGTGATGAACCTCGAGTGCAACTTTGCCAAACCCCGAGCATTACTCAACCATATTCCACTAAACCCTACTAGTATTGGATATTTATCAACCATCCTATTCAGGAGCCAATTACTCCTTACTTAATAGAACCAACAGTAAAACCTAGACCACTTCAACCCTAATTGATATACTTCTTATTATTTAAGAAGTATGTTCTTCAAAAGTTATTCTTTTGAAGAAAATAAGGAATCATCATCAATCCTGCCTAATAGAACCTATAGACAATAGCCATCTATCACTAGCAAGGTAGCATCAACCTTGATAGCACCCATGTGTAATTAATTGCTTAGGATGCCTTGGCATAACTCCACCTACTTTTGATGAATCCAACTCTGTTGTGATCCATCTAATACTTACTCCAGAAACTAGATGAAACCATAGTCAACCATAGAACCCCACCAATCTAATTATCATACTTGTTCTTTAATTCAAGAACATGTTCTCCAAAGGTTATTCTTTTGAAGTATATAATAATCAATCATTAACCATGACATATAGTACTAAAACCAACCACTATTTATTACATGTTAGGATTACACCAAATCTTATTGTTGTGTGTTATTAATGCTATTGTTATGCTATATTGCAACACCCGTTTATGATACCAAGTAATCACCCTGAATAAGAACCTTGTATGTGAATCACTCTAAAAGTGCAACACACCCTAAACTAATCATTACAACTCACTAATCCTAAATCATCGGGGTTAGGTCACGCTTAGAGCGATTGCATCTCATACTTATGCATTATTGCATCCTTGCCAATCTTTTAAACATCGACCATACCGGACGATGATGCTATTTCAGAATTTGGAGTTATTGCGTATCGAAGACCTTGCCTGCATAATCTTGCAATCAAGAAAGGCAAGTTCATCACTTGCTCATGTCATTTGAGTATTTCTATCAAATTAATTGCAAAGTACTATGGTTATCACTATTGCATAAAAATCAAAACCACTACTTTCATAACTATGAATATGACTATGTGGTGGGCAATGGAACCATGGATTGTGTTGATATGGTGGAGGTTCCATTGCACGGGTTTATATCCATCTAGGATTAAACAACAAATGTCGCCAGTGATTCTTGTGCCGTAATACCCGTGTTAACCATAAGATCCGGAGTGGGACGGAGTAGTCAAAAGTGTTTCCACCTCTCGTTCATCAACGGATGCGCTTTACCGTAGACACTTGTATCCGTCGGCGGCAAGCGGTAGGCTGGGGAAGCCTTAAGTCCCCACGGCACAGTCCGTAGACACTTGTCGTTCGAAGAACAAGCGGTAGGGTGGGGAAGCCTTAAGTCCCCACGGTATTGCGGTCTATGATGGGTTGCAGCCACCGGCGTAGGAGTGTATGGTAGAGCCCAACATTGTTGTCGTGGTCGGGGTCCACCTTGAAATCTACGGTGAATAATGGGACCGACGTGGACCCGTGGTCGGCGCATGCAACAACGGGTGGGTGTTCGAGGTAGCGGAGGAACATGATTGGCTAGACCTTATACCGGGCCTCACACCATAGGAAGTGTGGACGGGTTGCGCGCCCGGTTGGCACCAAGGTTAAGATCTCTTATGGGTAAAGCAACACACCTCTGCAGAGTGTAAAGAACCGTGACCTGTCACTCCCCGTTCCGGGATATGGAACTCGCGAACGCGGCCGGAAAGGAGCTCCATGAAGTTCTAGTAAACCGGTGAAGGCCGACGGACATAGTTCTTCTGAATAAAAGCAACCTCTTGAAGAAATGGTTATGAAAACCTGCATTGGTATTAGACTTTCTGGTCTAATGCTGTAGTTAGTGCATTAAACACCTCTTTCCTATAATGAACTTGTTGAGTACGCTCGTACTCATACCACTCTTAAATCCCCTGCTTAGATATGGAGGCACCGAAGGAGGATCTACAGTGCAACTCTAAAGCCGAGGAGTCAACAACTACTTCAAGAAACAGGACCATGTCAGAGGGGTCAGAGGCCACATCCAACAAGGAGAAAACCTAGTTTAGCCATAGAAGGGAACTAGCTTCCTAAACCTAGCTCCTATTTAGCTAGAATCTATTCATAGCCCCTTTAGCTAGTCAAATACTCTACAAATAGAGTTCGTGATAGGATTAGACTACGAGTCGTTCTTCTGGAGTTTATTTGCAGATTTACCTCATTGTAAAGTAGGAGGCTGTGATAATCTTATGTAACAGAGTCTGTATGTAATTCTATAGACATGCCTTGGACCCGCAAATGTTTCTGTTGTACCACTCTGAGCGATATAATACTAGTGGAACGGTGTTTCATTGGTGTTATATCAGACTTGCATACTACACCATGCAGTGGTATGCCGGGTCACCACAATATAGCCCTTACCAACCGGTGCAAAAGGGCCATTTTCTACTAGTGGCTATTTAATTTTTTTTAGACAAATGCTTAGAATCATTTTCTTGAAGTATTTTCACAATCGATTACAAAATACATTACTGTATTAATCAATTAGCTATGATGACTCATACTTCATGATGTGCTTGAAACGAACTCTTGGCCCGTATTATCCCGTTGCAACGCACATGCAATTTTCCTAGTCTATACCTAAGGAAGTAAGGTTTCTCCCCAATTTTTTTCGTCCGTTTTTTTGTTGCCACTACTTTTCAATACAAATTACGGTTTGCTGCCACCGCAAAACATAAAAAACGATCCCTTGTGTTGGTCGCGCTGGCAGCAGGTCACGTCGCCCACGGACGCAAGCGTGCGTGTGCGGCTTGTTGGGCCGATCAGCAATTGCTAGCTGGGACTTGTTCTAAGCTAGCTCGGTTGGGCCTGTTGGCCGCTTCTTTTTGTAGTAACTTTATTTTATGGTCATATTTAGTCTCACCTTGCTCATTTACAACAAGGCGCACCTGTTTATATACATCTGTGAATCCCCATCAACAACCGACTTGGCAATCGCAGTGTAACGGAAAGGAATCGTGTGCTTCAGAGCCTCAGCCGAACGGTAAGAAATCGTGGGCTTGTCTAATACTATGAGCGGAATTGGGTAATACGAGAATATGATTGGACCATGCTTGGAATAGCCCAGCTCAAAGTCAAAAGACACGTCGGTCCGGCTGAATATGAGGACCATGCAGTAGCTCAATCCATGTGTCTATCTATTCTCTTACTTTGTGCTAAGTTTATTTTTTCTAATTAATTTTATAAATAATTTTGCTTAATTAGTTAGTCAAAAACAGTCAGTTTGCAAGTAGCCTGATCATATGTACACTTGCTTCTTTCCAACTGGGTTGTTCAAATATAGGTATTGGGTGCATGATGAAGATGTGAATGGCAAATTAAATGAGCCTGACGAAGTACATCAACTCGTGTACATATAGGATATTGTTTTCATAGATTTGATGAACAAATCTTCTTATCCTTGAAGCAATACAAGTTCGGGTAGGCGTGAATAAGATGTTGAGTAGTGTGATGCATATATTCAGGTTTAGGTGTAAAAGAGATCTAAAGGTATAATAGATGCCCCCCAAAGGGGGTCTCAGGTAAATTAGATTTGACTGACCCTTGATTTTTACCTCACGAATCTGAGCCGTCCGTTCTCTTACCGCGCCGGTATAAAAGGCGGATCCTATGGAGGAAACCCTAGCCACTTTTCTCCCAATCCCCACGCCAGGCTCGCAAAGGCGGCGATTTTTCTCATGCCCCCTCCTCTCCCGTGCTCCCTCCTCTTCCCCTGCTTGGGCTGCAGCCATCACTCTCTCCTCTGGCCGATCTCCTGCCGTCACCATGGCTGGGCGGTAGCAGCACCGGTCTTGGGCGCGAGCGCAGCGTGCCGGGCGAGCTGGGCGCCGACGTTGGGCGCGAGAAGGACAGAAGATACGTGAGGCAGTCGCCTGACCTGCTGATGGAGAAGAAGAGCAAGGGGCGGGCCGGCGCTGCCACGAAATCGTTGGGGACTGCTGCGAGGAAGAGCACGCGATCTCCTGTCCTACTTTGTCACCGAGGACGCAGGCTAGCAGCCCAGGAACCTGCCCTCCTCCTCCTCTTCTTCAAATGAGACCAGCAGGTTATCTCCTCTCCGTCTCTTTCCCTCTCTCTCTCTCTCTCTCTCAAAGGAATGGATAAAATCTCAACTTTATATGTTGGTGCAGATCCATTTTTGTTATGCTCACAAGGTGTTTGATGAAAACTCTAGCTAATATTATTGTTGACAGGAAGTGGCAGCGCGTGGTGGTGGTCCTCGGCAATGAAGAGAGGGAGACGGGATGGTTGCTTTAGGATCTGATGCGGTTGTCATGAGCCTCCAATCCATTTGCCTCCTTACTGCCAATTTGGTCATGATTCTCGATTTCCCCCCTTTTGATTCGGGTTTGTATGTTTGATGTGGGGCCTGAATGTTCATTAGTTTTGTTTCATGGATAATTATTTGTTTGGCATGAATTACTCCAGAGCAGGGTGTATACAATATTCTTTAGATTTTGGTTATATGGTTTACTAAAATCCCGAGAGCAGCAGAGTTTGCATGTTCCCTTTTATGATTTGTGCGCTCTAATTCTTGGGTTCTCAACTGAATATTGATAATAGCATAGTTGTTCATGTAATTTTGTACATAATAATTTTGCCGTTCGGAGTAGAGAGGAGATGGTGCACTTGAACACACTCTCTGTTGCTCCTTGTTATTTCAATCTTTCTTTTTCCTATGTGTTGGAGAGATCCTTACCATAATGTATTTTCGTTAGTGCATAACCGAGTGAGTCCTCCTGTTAGGATGTTCTCAGTCTGATGGAGTACTTCAAAGTCTGGAATGTAGTAGTGAACACCTCTCTGAAACCAACGGCATTTGGGCTTACACTACAGACTTATAGGCTCTCAATTTAGGAATGCACACTTCTATTTACCTATGAAACTAGCAGCAAGGAAATGGTAGTGTGGCTGGAATCATGGCTAATAAGGTTCTTTGCTTCGGCTGGTTTGCTTTTGGCATATTTGAAATGGTTCAGCATGGGATCATCGTCCTCCTCCATATGAGGAATGTGAGTGAATTCGGAACCCATAAGCTCTTTCGTCTTATGCTCCCGAATATCGGTTATGGCTCTCATAAAGACTATATGGTAGGCTGTGTTCATAGTTCGGGCTTCCCCTGCTGGCATTACTACGCTCATTCCCAAAGATTCGGGAAGTCGTAGCCCTACCCTACATTTGGCCAATACAGTACCATCATAGTACATGTATTTCTTTACTTGAATCTGGGGATCACACCCAAATTCAAGTAGCATGGCTCGTAGAATATCCGCAAGTCCTCCTTGGTATTCGCTTAGTGTGGAATCCATCACTTTCACATTTCTTCCCGGTCGTGAACTTGCCATGTTGGCTGTAGAAATAGAAAGGTTATAAGATCAGTAATAATGCATCATAATAGAGATAATAAAGAATTATCGCACTAAAATATATGATTGTTGTATTCTCAATTGAATATACACCATATTTTTAGAGAATTCTTTACTAGTCCTATTTGACTCCTAACGTTTGGTCCCATTTACTAGGTTCCAACCTAAGGTCAAAGTTTTTGCTCTGATACCAACTGTGGTGACCCCGCATACCACTCGCATGTTGTAGTATGCCGGTCGTTGATATAACATTCACGAAGTACCATTCCGCAAATATTACATCCCTCGTAGTAGTACAACAGAACATAGCAGTGGTCCATAACTCATTCACTTATTATTACAAGCATCAAACATATATTGTCTTGGAGCTCCTCTTGGGTCCTCAGAGGGATACTCCTGGGTTCGAGGTGAACCCAACTTAGCTTACAATATAAGAGTCTCATTAAACTATACATTTATTGCCTCGAGCAGCTAAATACTAGAGTTCGGGCTGCTCGGTTACTACTACTATCGGATATCTCTAGGCTTGTTCTCCTCCGGAAGCCTCCCCGGATCCGTAGACTATGAGATAGTCTACGCCTTCAACACCTCCTGAGAGGTCGGGTTCATCATAGCCGATGATCTCGGCTCCTTCATTGTTGTCGTAGTCCTCCTCCGGACGATTCGGACAATCTAAGCATGGGATTTAAGAGTGGTATGAGTACGAGCGTACTCAACAAGTTCATTATAGATAAGAGGTGTTTAATGCACTAGCTACGATATTAGACCGGAAAGTCTAATACCAATGCAAGTTTTGGTAAACATTTCTTCAAGAGATTGCTTTTATTCCAAAGAGCTATGTCCGTCGACCTTCACCGGTTTACTAGAACTTCATGGAGCTCCTTTCCGGCCGCGTTCGCAGCTTCCTCATCCCGGAACGAGGAGTGACAGTCACAGCTTCTTTACACTCTGCAGAGGTGTGTTGTTTTACCCATAAGAGATCTTAACCTTGGTGCCAACCGGGCAGCTTTCCCGTCCACACTTCCTTCGGTGTGAGGCCCGGTATAAGGTCTAGCCAATCATGTTCCTCCGCTACCTCGAACACCCACCCTTTGTTGCATGCCCCGACCCTGGGTCCTCGCCGGTCCCATTATTCCCACTCACGGGTGGACCCCGACCACGACGACAGTTTGGGATCAAACCAAACTCCTTCGCCGGTAGCTGCAACCCATCATAGACCGCAATACCGTGGGGACTTAAGGCTTCCCCAGCCAACCGCTTGCACTTCGAGCGACAAGTGTCTACGGACTATGCCGTGGGGACTTAAGGCCTCCCCAGCCAACCGCTTGCCCTGACAGATACAAGTGTCTACGGTAAAGCGCATCCGTTGATGAACGAGAGGTGGAAACACTTTTGACTACTCCGTCCCACTCCGGATCTTATGGTTAACACGGGTATTACGGCACAAGAATCACTCGGCGACATTTGTTGTTTAATCCTAGATGGATATAAACCCGTGCAATGGAACCTCCACCATATCAACACAATCCATGGTTCCATTGCCCACCACATAGTCATATTCATAGTTATGAAAGTAGTGGTTTGGATTTTTATGCAATAGTGATAACCATAATACTTTGCAAGTAATTTGATAGAAATACTCAAATGACATGAGCAAGTGATGAACTTGCCTGAACACTGCAAAGTTTTGCAGTTGGAAGGTGTGGACCGACCCTTGTCCTCTGTCTCTGAAAAATAGCATCATTGTCCGATAAGGGCAATGGTTAAAGAAGCAATTATGCATGATTCCAGTTTTAGGGTTTGTTCCCCCCTTCCGATGTCGTTGTTATTTTATGAGAGGTTAATACTAAGATAGATTTGGAGATACTCTATTTAGGATAAATACAACCTTGAAATATTGTCAAGGTGTTTTTAAAGTCCAATTGCATTAATGGACTTATTTTTATTGTTGAAAATAATATGTGTGATTTAAATCATTATTTAAATCCTCAAATTAAGGCTTATTCTTAATTGTCTTCAAAAATTCTCTTTGATATTTTATTTAGATAGAGAATTTTATGCTGATCCATTTTCATATTTTTAATTTATTTTTTTGAGCTTCTAGGAATTTCTTATTTAATTTTAAAGTTTCTGCATTTATCTGAATTGTGAAATGATCGAAATACCCTTGGGCCCCACCTGTCAGGTGGCCTAACGGGTTAGGTCGAACCCGAGCCACCTTTGGGCTCGGTCGGCCCATTTGTCCTCTCCTCTCTCCTCGCGCAGAAACCCTAACCTCTCTCTCTCGCTCTCGCGACGCCGTGGTCGCCTCGCCGTCGCCGAATTAAACCGGCCGTCTCCGACCAGCTCCGGCGACGAGAGTGGTGCCACTCGAACCGCCGTTCGACGGCGCACCGATTGGTCCGCGTCGATTTGCTCTCCCTCGCCGCCACCGTTCTTCCCCAGCACCCCTGTGACATGGCCGTGGGGGAATCGCCGCGATCTCGTCCTTGCCGACGAGCCTGGCGCCGTGGCGTGGCCGTGTGCCCCGCCGTGGTTGCACTGGAGTCCCTGCGCCCCGACGACTGCCTGGATTGGCCATGGCCTGGCGCCGTCGTTCGCCCGACGTGTGCCGCCGTGCCGCCATGGCCGTGCTTTCCTCCGTTACGCCTGTAAGTGCTCCCCTCCTTCTTCTTCCTCTAGTCCTTCTCCTAGCTAAGCTACGGCTGTCTCCCTTCATGGAGATGCCGTGAGGTGCCATACTGCTGTGGCTATGTGCTGCATCCTAGCTACTGTGCTTGCCCTAGGGTGTGCTGCTGCTGCGCTCTGCTTGCCATGGCCTCGCTCTAGTCTTGTGCTTGTACTGATGCTCTCCCCTCTCTAGCTTATGCTTGTGCTGCTAAGCCTATGCTCATATTCATGCGAGTTCTTCTTCCGTGCCGCCTCTATACTTGCTCATGAGCAAGTTGTGATGCTCATGGCTTGCCATGTTGCTCCAGTTTGTTGTTGTCAGTCATCGGATAACCATGTGTAGCCTTGGTTCTTGCCCCTAGCTTGATTGTTGTAGTTAATCCTTGCATATTTGCAAGTGCCAGTGCCTCTGGGCTAGTTCATTGTGTTCAAATTCATTATTATGCTCAATTGAGCATTACTGTTGGCTTATCAGTGTGATTCAGTGATGATTTAATATGTGCTTTGCTTGTGTATTATGATCCAGTGGTTCATCAAGCATTTAATGTGCTACTGGATACAATCATAAATCATTTATGTGATTATCTGTGAATTCATTTATGACATGGTTGGTTTTCTTCGAGAATCTGGTTATTTCCTGTTGCTGTACTTAGATGAGGCAATCTGTAGCAAGAGCTAGTGGTGCTCGTTGATCAATTGATCGGTAATTGCTTGTGAGAAAGTGTGTGCTCCTCTCTGTGGCTAACTGGTGCTCATCTGGTGCTATGTGTGCATCCAACAGGCTTGGCCTGTGTGTGCTGGTGCTTGCCCAAGCATCAGTGGATGCTTGCAATGATCCATTGGATCATCTGCAAGGCTCTGTACATTAGTAGCTTGTCTGTTTCATTTATCTGTTTATTTTGCCTTGCTAAATGGATGAATGATGTGAACTGTGATTCAGTGATGATCATTTCAATGAATTTGTTAGGGCTAGCTGGATGCCAACCACCGGTTGGGTACCCTAGCCCACTACCGAACCTTCTCGGTGATGATGTGGTGGTTCTAAGTGTTGGTCTGTGGGTTGAGGTAGCCCCGGCAAGCACTGTGATGCTCGTCAAGGGTAGCTCCCCCTTTCTATGGCTTGCTCGTGCATGGACAATTGCTTTCCGGCTGATCATGTTTGACTGCGCGTAAGCCTTTTGATGTTGACAATACTAGTAGAAACTTGTATTTCTACCATTCCGATGGTGTAGCTAGACTCGTTAGGTGCTTGGTGACTTTGAATGGCTAATTAGGATCAAATCCATGATGGATTTCTCTCGGTTGTGTCATCGTGTTGACACAACCGGTGTTCCCTTGGTTGTTTTCCTTCTAGCCTTTGCTTTATTTACTGGCACCAAATGGTTTTGCAACCAAGTGATGATACATCCAGGGTTTCCTACCCTTATTTGATTCTGTGATGCAAGTGTATGCTTATTTATGAGCAAAACAGGGTTTTGCTCAGGTTGATCTTGTTTATACCTCACTCCAGCTCCTAGATGGTTTGTTGGTGTAGAGGATTGCTTCTGTGTTGTTCTTGTGGTTGATTTACTTGCCCTGCTCCTCCTGGTGAGCTTGATTCAGTACTGTGGTGAGTTAGCAGATTGAACAGCAGTGGCTGTTCTTGTGTTCTTGTGTTCTTGTGTTCTTGGTGACTTACCAGTGGAGCCTGTCGATGGATATGGCTTAGGGTTTGCTTCTGAAAAGCTTATATTTGGTGCTCCCTTGCCCTCCCTGGTCGACAGCTAGGGTCTGGCACACTTGGTGACTCATTGATGATGTGTGTGTGTGTTGTGCTACATGCACACTCAGTGGCTTGGTGTTGAGCATGCACACATGCAGTGTGAGCTGCCTGTGTGTGTGTGTGCACTCGATACTCGAACTTGGCTTGGAGAGGATCAGCTCGGCAGCTTGATCATATCCCCTTCATTTCCTTTATTTGCTAACTCGCCAAGTGGCTTTGCCACTTGGCTTAATTCTTGTCTTGCTTTGTTTTGTGCAGGGAATCAACAATTGATCAAAATGGATATGGAGGTCATCAAATCCAAGATCAAGTGAAGATGATCTTGTAGTATTTAGACTAGGATCCATCCTTGTACTTTTCTTTTTATTTTCTTTTATTTTCCAATTTCGCCAATTCTTGTAATGTGTTGTAATATTCATTTATTTTCATTATGAATATTGTAAAGACAATGTATCTTGTGTGTTAATCAATAAAGCTCAAGGTTTTCTCTAATGAGCTTGTCTTAGTGTTTAAATTATTCATATGTGTGTTATGTTTTATTTACTTAATGAATTTCCTCACAATTCAAATATTTAGGGTAATTATTAAATATTTGAATTTGAAATTCATATTCAACTTTGGTTTGAATTTTAACCATGTCACTTAGTTTAGAATTTAGTCATGCAACTTAAGTTTGATGCAAACTCTCCCCTCTCTTCTCAAAACCCTAAACTAGTAAAGTGAGATGCAAGTTTGTCGCACTCTCGAAACCCTAACCCTGTAAGGTGTCGAGAGAGAAACTTGTCCCCCTTCGATGCAGTTTTTGTTTAAAAGCGCGAAATTTCCCCGAATTTGCAATGCAATGCACATCCCTTTCTAAAATCTACCCCTCGATCGTCTCTAAACCCGGGACATTACAGCCTTTCCCCCTTAAAGAAAACTTCGTCCCGAAGTTGTGGTGGTAATACCCGAACAGCTTCGGGGTATGTTCTCCTCAGTCTTCTTCCTTTTCCCGGGTGGCTTCCCTCTCGGGATGATGCTTCCATTGTATCTTGCAATACTTGATAGCTTTATTTCTGAGTTGTTTCCAGCTCTCCTCGAGAATCTTGGCTGGCTTCTCGATGTAAGTCAAGTATGGTTGTAACTCGAGCTCATCATGTGATACTGGTTCATCTGGGGTCTTTAAGCATTTCCGGAGTTGTGACACATGAAATACATTGTGAACTTGGGCTAGCCTTCCAGGTAGATCCAATTCAAAGGCTAAACCACGGTTCTGACTCAGTATCTTGAAAGGTCCTATGTATCTAGGGCTGAGTTTTCCTTTTACTCCAAACCTCTGGAGTCCTTTCATCGGGCTTACCTTAAGATAAACCATGTCTCCAACTCGTGGCTCCCATGTCCTCCTATTCTGATCGGCATAACTCTTTTGCCGACTTTGGGCTATCTTGAGCCTGTCTCGGATAATGTCAATGATTTGTTGTTTTTCCTTGACATAATCAGGGTTGAACTCTTTGCTTTCTCCGGCTTCGTACCAACATATCGGTGATCTACACTTGCTTCCATACAGAGCTTCAAATGGTGCCATCTTGATGCTGCTTTGATAGCTATTATTGTATGAAAACTCTGCTAGTGGTAAGTGTTCTTCCCATGATCCTCCGAAGTCTAGGGCACAAGCCCTAAGCATATCCTCTAGGATTTGATTGGTTCTCTCCGTTTGTCCACCTGTCTGGGGATGGTAAGCGGTACTATAGTCCAACTTGGATCCTAAAGCTTCGTGAAGTTGCTTCCAGAATGCTGATGTGAACACGGATCCTCGATCCGACACGATCTTCTTAGGCACTCCATGCTTACTCACGATCTCTTTGATGTAAAGATCGATGAGTTTCTCTCCTTTATCCTGCTGGTTTACCGCTAAAAAATGTGCACTTTTCGTCAACCGGTCCACGATTACCCATATCATGTCCTTCTTTTTATTAGTCATGGGTAGTCCGGTGATGAAATCCATCCCTATTTCCTCCCATTTCCACTCTGGAATAGGTAAAGGTTGTAACTTCCCTGTCGGACTCGGTGTTCAGCCTTCACTCTTGGCAGGTATGGCATTCCGCCACATATTGTGCTATTTCTCTCTTCATGTTATTCCACCAGAATAGTTCCTTTAAGTCCATGTACATCTTTGTACTTCCCGGATGTATTGAATATGGTGTTTGATGAGCTTCCCGGAGTATTACTTCCTTAATTTCAGCAATATCCGGAACGCAAATTCTTTTCTGGAACCATAATGATCCAGATTCTCCGCGGTGAAATTCTGATGGTCTTCCCTCATCTATTCTTCTCATCTCCTCCACGATGAATGGATCGTCCAACTGACCCATCATTATCTCATTCTTCAGGTTGACATTTAGCTCATCGGCTACTTGTAAAGCTGATAGTCCTTCATGAGCTTCCTTCTCCCAAAGTTGTATTTGGGCTTGACTTATTTCCTTCCTCAACTCTGGTGATATTTCTTGTTCCACTCCTCCGGTACTCTTCCTACTCAGGGCGTATGCTACAACATTAGCCTTCCCTGGTGTGTAATTGATTGTCAGGTCATAATCCTTGATCAATTCTAGCCATCTTTTCTCGCCTCATGTTGAGTTCCTTCGAGTGAAGAAATATTTGAGGCTTTTATGATCTGTATAGAGCTCACACTTAGCTCCATAGAGAAAATGTCTCCAAGTTTTGAGTGCAAATACGACTGCTGCTAATTCCAAGTCATGTGTTGGATAGTTTACTTCATGAGGTCTGAGTTGTCTCGATCCATAAGATATCACTTTCCGATCTTGCATGAGTACGCAACCCAATCCATGTTTGGATGCGTCACAGTACACGGTGTAATCCTTGCCAACTTCCGGAACTGCTAACACCGGTGCTGTGGTGAGTTTCTCTTTCAGAGTTTGAAAACTCTTCTCACACTCCTCTGACCACACAAATGGTGTGTTCTTTCTTAACAGCTTCGTCATTGGTCCTGCTATCTTGGAGAATCCTTCAATGAATCTCCGATAATATCCTGCCATTCCTAGGAATCCTCGGATTTCCTTGACAGTCTTGGGTGCTTCCCATTCTAGAACTGCTGCTACCTTACTCGGGTTAACAACTATTCCATCTTTACTAATGACATGACCAAGAAATTCCACTTGACCTAGCCAAAATTCACACTTACTAAGTTTGGCATAGAGTTGATGTTCCCTTAGTGTTTGCAACACTAACCTCAAATGTTCAGCATGTTCGGCCTTGTTCTTGGAATAAATCAGAATATCATCGATAAATACGATGACAAACTTGTCTAGATAGGGCATGAAAATCTTATTCATGAGATTCATGAATATTGCTGGGGCATTGGTTAATCCAAAAGGTACTACAAGGTATTCATGGTGTCCATACCTTGAGACAAAGGCAATTTTCGGAACGTCTTCCTTCTTGATCTTTATCTGGTGATAACCGGATCTTAGATCAATCTTGGAAAAGACTCCCGCGCCTCTCACTTGATCAAATAGATCTTGTATTCTTGGAAGTGGATACTTGTTCTTGATGGTCACATTGTTCAAGTTCCGGTAGTCTCCGCACATCCTTCTTCCTCCATCTCTTTTATCCACGAAGATCACAGGTGATCCCCATGGTGAAACACTCTCCTGAATGAATCCCTTTTGTTCCAAGTCATCCAGTTGCTCCTTAAGTTCTTTCAACTCCTTGGGCCCCATCTTGTATGGTGCCTTAGCAATCGGAGCTGTTCCTGGAATTAGGTCGATAGTGAATTCTATCTCCCTATCTGGTGGCATACCAGGTAATTCCGCAGGAAACACATCCTGGAATTCATTTACTACAGGTATATCTTCTAACTTCACCTCCTTCATGCTGTTCAGCTGTAGCTCAACTTCAATTTGTGTGTGCTTGTCGCCTTGGTAGATCATTCTACTTCCATCGGGGCTTTTCAAAGACACCGTTTTGTTCACGCAGTCGATCAATGCTCCATTAGCTTCCAACCAGTTCATACCAAGAATGACATCAATGTCCTTCATCGGTAAAATGAACAGGTCCGCGTCAAACGCGCACTTATTGATCATGATGACTTGTTTTTGTTTAGTATGGGTTACTACTATCGTTCCCCCCGCAGAAAGTATGGTTATGGGTGTATCTAACTTAGTGCAACTAATCCCATGTTTGGTGATGAATTGTTGAGAAATGAATGATGTAGTTGCACCAGTATCAAAAAGTACTTTGCCAGGATGAGTGAGTATCTGGAGCGTACCTATCACCGCTTGGTCAGAATGGACCACCTCCTCCAGACTGGTACAGTTCAGCTTGCCGAAGGGCTTCTTATTCTTCCAGTTGCCTCCGGTGTTTCCTCCTCGACCTCCTCCTCCTCCTGACTGACCTCCTCCACTATTTTTCTTGGGGCAGTCCTTCAGCATGTGCCCCTCCTGGCGGCAACCAAAGCATATTACCCTTGGCTTTCTACAGTCCTTGGCAAAATGCCCTGGAAGTCCACAGATTCGACAGACCATTGGATTGGCGGTCTGGAAAGCTTGGTTCCTCCTACTACCGTAGTAGTTACTGTTGTTGTTGTTGTTGTTGTTGTTGTTGTTGTTGTTGTTGTTGTTGTCTTGAAACTCAAGCTGGTGTTGGGCTTGTTATTGGAAAATCTTTTAGGCTCAAACTTGGCCTTCTTCCTCTTTTCCTCCTGCAGTTGTTTGAAATCATCTTCCAGAGTGATGGCTGCATCCACCAACTCTTGAAACTCCGTCGCTCTCATCATACGGAGCTGTACTTTGAACTGGGGACTTAACCCCCTTAGAAATCTCTTCTTCTTCTTGTCCTCGGTGTTGACTTCTTCAACAGCGTACCGGGAAAGTTTAGAAAATTCCCTGACATAAGTCAGGATTGCCTTGTCCTTCTGCTCGAGACTTTCAAATTCTCGGCGCTTCAGCTCCACAATACTTTCAGGGACATTGGATTCCCTGAACTTTCTTGCAAATTCCTCCCAGGTAAATACCTTTCCAGCCGGGTAAACGGCTACAATATTGTCCCACCATGATGCGGCAGGTCCACACAGCAGATGGGTAGCGTAACGGACCTTCTCTTGATCGTTACATCCAACAGTATTGAGCTTTCGCTCAGTATCCATAAGCCAATCTTCCGCGTCCATTGGCTCGGGCGCGTATGCGAAAGATATAGGCTTGGTGTTTTGGAAGTCTGCTAATGTGACTCCCGGGTTCTCATGTCTCTCCACCCTGTTCTGCTGCAGCAAATCTTGGAAGAATTTATTCTGCTGCTCCAGTGTTACACGCTGTCTCTCCTCTACCAGCTGCATGTACTGGATAAAATTTTGCTGCGTCATGGGTGGTTGTGGTGGAAACTGATCTCTGGCTGCACCCTCAGCCTCTTCCTTTTGTTTTGCTTCGCGCTCCATGCGCTGTGCTTCGGTCTCGTCTCCTAACGCTCCCGACATAACCCCCTAGTTCTGCAACACAAGATGATACTCATAATTACTCCATGCGCAAGTTTTCTGAGCTCAACATTGTGCACAGAACTAGTCACGCAATGGAAATCAAGAAGCAAATCCAAATCATACAAAACATATACCATATATTTACATACTTAAGTGGTCTTATTACAATACTCAAGTCGATGTGAGTATGCAAACTCACTTATTAAAGTATATATACAAATTTCTACAA
Organism: Lolium rigidum; assembly: GCF_022539505.1. NCBI lineage: Eukaryota > Viridiplantae > Streptophyta > Magnoliopsida > Poales > Poaceae > Lolium > Lolium rigidum. Next base: position 35,667,227 of record NC_061509.1, read on the forward strand.
AATATTACACTCTACAATACACGTGGTACTTGTGTATTGTAGCTTTGCTTCCCTTGGTAGTCTCTAGACGATCTTCACTCCCGATACATTCCAGGCTTCCATCCGGTCGAACGTGTCGTTCTCCCGACAAAACCTGGAACATAAGGTCTCCCCGTTGGTCGGTAGTCGGAATCCGATGATGATCCTAGGGCGAAATCGGTGTTCACAAACCGATCATTCGGTGCATCATAATCCACCCATCGGGTGTACTCCCTGTACCTACACCATAGGTATTTCCTACATTCATATCCGACTCAACCTGTGTCGGATACCCTCCAACTTCCTCCTCATTCCACGGATAACTCGGTGCTCGGGTCGTGGCATCTTCATTCATCTCCCCATCATAATACGCTGTGGTACTATGAGTTCCTGTATCAGACCCCCAACGCCAACCCCTGGAGTTTTCTATCGTAGTCACGGAATGCTGATTGTTTCCGGATTCCTCTCCGCCCTCATATCCCCCATAGGAACTTCCCAGATAGTTCCCAGGTGTAACAGGTGTAGCTTCACGCTCAAAAGGATCAATACTAATGTAATCACCAGCTGAGTAGACTGGTGTGTGTACCTCATTCTCCATAGGTTCCTTCCCCTTAGTCTCCTCCTTGGGTTCAGTAAACTCCTCTAGCATTGTATCAATTGCTCCCGTCAAATGACGGTTCAACTGAAAGAGTAATGATATGAAGTTGCGGCTATTGTCCATGTATTTGGCTGCTTCGGCTGGTTTGCTTTTGGCATATTTGAAATGGTTCAGCATGGGATCATCGTCCTCCTCCATATGAGGAATGTGAGTGAATTCGGAACCCATAAGCTCTTTCGTCTTATGCTCCCGAATATCGGTTATGGCTCTCATAACGACTATATGGTAGGCTGTGTTCATAGTTCGGGCTCCCCTGCTGGCATTACTACGCTCATTCCCAAAGATTCGGGAAGTCGTAGCCCTACCCTACATTTGGCCAATACGAGTACCATCATAGTACATGTATTTCTTTACTTGAATCCGGGGATCACACCCAAATTCAAGTAGCATGGCTCGTAGAATATCCGCAAGTCCTCCTTGGTATTCGCTCAGTGTGGAATCCATCACTTTCACGTTTCTTCCGGACGTGAACTTGCCATGTTGGCTGTAGAAATAGAAAGGTTATAAGATCAGTAATAATGCATCATAATAGAGATAATAAAGAATTATCGCACTAAAATATATGATTGTTGTATTCTCAATTGAATATACACCATATTTTTAGAGAATTCTTTACTAGTCCTATTTGACTCCTAACGTTTGGTCCCATTTACTAGGTTCCAACCTAAGGTCAAAGCTTTTGCTCTGATACCAACTGTGGTGACCCTGCATACCACTGCATGTTGTAGTATGCCAATCGTTGATATAACATTCACGAAGTACCATTCCGCAAATATTACATCCCTCAGAGTAGTACAACAGAACATAGCAGGGTCCATAACTCATTCACTTATTATTACAAGCATCAAACATATATTGTCTTGGAGCTCCTCTTGGGTCCTCAGAGGGATACTCCTGGGTTCGAGGTGAACCCAACTTAGCTTACAATATAAGAGTCTCATTAAACTATACATTTATTGCCTCGAGCGGCTAAATACTAGAGTTCGGGCTGCTCGGTTACTACTACTATCGGATATCTCTAGGCTTGTTCTCCTCCGGAAGCCTCCCGGATCCGTAAACTATGAGATAGTCTACGCCTTCAACACCTCCCGAGAGGTCGGGTTCATCATAGCCGATGATCTCGGCTCCTTCATTGTTGTCGTAGTCCTCCTCCGGACGATTCGGACAATCTAAGCATGGGATTTAAGAGTGGTATGAGTACGAGCGTACTCAACAAGTTCATTATAGATAAGAGGTGTTTAATGCACTAGCTACGATATTAGACCGGAAAGTCTAATACCAATGCAAGTTTTGGTAAACATTTCTTCAAGAGATTGCTTTTATTCCAAAGAGCTATGTCCGTCGGCCTTCACCGGTTTACTAGAACTTCATGGAGCTCCTTTCCGGCCGCGTTCGCGATTCCTCATCCCGGAACAGGGAGTGACGGAGTCACGGTTCTTTACACTCGCGAGAGGTGTGTTGTTTTACCCATAAGAGATCTTAACCTTGGTGCCAACCGGGCAGCTTTCCCGTCCACACTTCCTTCGGTGTGAGGCCCGGTATAAGGTCTAGCCAATCATGTTCCTCCGCTACCTCGAACACCCACCCTTTGTTGCATGCCCCGACCACGGGTCCTCGCCGGTCCCATTATTCCCACTCACGGGTGGACCCCGACCACGACGACAGTTTGGGATCGAACCAAACTCCTTCGCCGGTAGCTGCAACCCATCATAGACCGCAATACCGTGGGGACTTAAGGCTTCCCCAGCAACCCGCTTGCACTTCGAGCGACAAGTGTCTACGGACTATGCCGTGGGGACTTAAGGCCTCCCCAGCCAACCGCTTGCCCCGACGAGATACAAGTGTCTACGGTAAAGCGCATCCGTTGATGAACGAGAGGTGGAAACACTTTTGACTACTCCGTCCCACTCCGGATCTTATGGTTAACACGGGTATTACGGCACAAGAATCACTGGCGACATTTGTTGTTTAATCCTAGATGGATATAAACCCGTGCAATGGAACCTCCACCATATCAACACAATCCATGGTTCCATTGCCCACCACATAGTCATATTCATAGTTATGAAAGTAGTGGTTTGGATTTTTATGCAATAGTGATAACCATAATACTTTGCAAGTAATTTGATAGAAATACTCAAATGACATGAGCAAGTGATGAACTTGCTCGAACACTGCAAAGTTTTGCGGTTGGAAGGTGTGGACTGACCCTTGTCCTCTGTCTCTGAAAAATAGCATCATTGTCCGATAAGGGCAATGGTTAAAGAAGCAATTATGCATGATTCCAGTTTTAGGGTTTGTTCCCCCCTTCAGATGTCGTTGTTATTTTATGAGAGGTTAATACTAAGATAGATTTGGAGATACTCTATTTAGGATAAATACAACCTTGAAATATTGTCAAGGTGTTTTTAAAGTCCAATTGCATTAATGGACTTATTTTTATTGTTGAAAATAATATGTGTGATTTAAATCATTATTTAAATCCTCAAATTAAGGCTTATTCTTAATTGTCTTCAAAAATTCTCTTTGATATTTTATTTAGATAGAGAATTTTATGCTGATCCATTTTCATATTTTTAATTTATTTTTTTGAGCTTCTAGGAATTTCTTATTTAATTTTAAAGTTTCTGCATTTATCTGAATTGTGAAATGACTGAAATACCCTTGGGCCCCACCTGTCAGGTGGCCTAACGGGTTAGGTCGAACCCGAGCCACCCTTTGGGCTCGGTCGGCCCATTTGTCCTCTCCTCTCTCCTCGCGCAGAAACCCTAACCTCTCTCTCTCGCTCTCGCGACGCCGTGGTCGCCTCGCCGTCGCCGAATCAGACCGGCTGTCTCCGACCAGCTCCGGCGACGAGAGTGGTGCCACTCGAACCGCCGTTCGACGGCGCACCGATTGGTCCGCGTCGATTTGCTCTCCCTCGCCGCCACCGTTCTTCCCCAGCACCCCTGTGACATGGCCGCGGGGGAATCGCCGCGATCTCGTCCTTGCCGACGAGCCTGGCGCCGTGGCGTGGCCGTGTGCCCCGCCGTGGTTGCACTGGAGTCCCTGCGCCCCGACGACTGCCTGGATTGGCCATGGCCTGGCGCCGTCGTTCGCCCGACGTGTGCCGCCGTGCCGCCATGGCCGTGCTTTCCTCCGTTACGCCTGTAAGTGCTCCCCTCCTTCTTCTTCCTCTAGTCCTTCTCCTAGCTGAGCTACGGCTGTCTCCCTTCATGGAGATGCCGTGAGGTGCCATGCTGCTGTGGCTATGTGCTGCGTCCTAGCTACTGTGCTTGCCCTAGGGTGTGCTGCTGCTGCGCTCTGCTTGCCATGGCCTCGCTCTAGTCTTGTGCTTGTACTCGATGCTCTCCCTCTCTAGCTTATGCTTGTGCTTCGCTAAGCCTATGCTCATATTCATGCGAGTTCTTCTCGTGCCGCCTCTATACTTGCTCATGAGCAAGTTGTGATGCTCATGGCTTGCCATGTTGCTCCAATGTTGTTGTTGTTATTCTTGGATAACCATGTGTAGCCTTGGTTCTTGCCCCTAGCTTGATTGTTGTAGTTAATCCTTGCATATTTGCAAGTGCCGGTGCCTCCGGGCTAGTTCATTGTGTTCAAATTCATTATTATGCTCAATTGAGCATTACTGTTGGCTTATCAGTGTGATTCAGTGATGATTTAATATGTGCTTTGCTTGTGTATTATGATCCAGTGGTTCATCAAGCATTTAATGTGCTACTGGATACAATCATAAATCCTTTATGTGATTCTCTGTGAATTCAGTTATGACATGGTTGGTTTTCTTCAGTAACTGGTTATTTCCTGTTGCTGTACTTAGATGAGGCAATCTGTAGCAAGAGCTAGTGGTGCTCGTTGATCAATTGATCGGTAATTGCTTGTGAGAAAGTGTGTGCTCCTCTCTGTGGCTAACCGGTGCTCATCTGGTGCTATGTGTGCATCCAACAGGCTTGGCCTGTGTGTGTTGGTGCTTGCCCAAGCATCAGTGGATGCTTGCAATGATCCATTGGATCATCTGCAAGGCTCTGTACATTAGTAGCTTGTCTGTTTCATTTATCTGTTTATTTTGCCTTGCTAAATGGATGAATGATGTGAACTGTGATTCAGTGATGATCATTTCAATGAATTTGTTAGGGCTAGTCTGGATGCCAACCATCGGTTGGGTACCCTAGCCCACTACTGAACCTTTACGGTGATGATGTGGTGGTTCTAAGTGTTGGCTGTGGGTTGAGGTAGCCACAGCAGCATCTGTGATCTTGTCAAGGGTAGCTCCCCTTTCTATGGCTTGCTTGTGCATGGACAATTGCTTTCCGGCTGATCATGTTTGACTGCCGAAGCCTTTTGATGTTGACAATACTAGTAGAAACTTGTATTTCTACCATTCGATGGTGTAGCTAGACTGTTAGGTGCTTGGTGACTTTGAATGGCTAATTAGGATCAAATCCATGATGGATTTCTCTGGTTGTGTCATCGTGTTGACACAACCGAGTGTTCCCTTGGTTGTTTTCCTTCTAGCCTTTGCTTTATTTATCGTCACCAAATGGTTTTGCAACCAAGTGATGATACATCCAGGGTTTCCTACCCTTATTTGATTACGTGATGCAAGTGTATGCTTATTTATGAGCAAAACAGGGTTTTGCTCGGGTTGATCTTGTTTATACCTCACTCCGGCTTCTAGATGGTTTGTTGGTGTAGAGGATTGCTTCGTGTTGTTCTTGTGGTTGATTTACTTGCCCTGCTCCTCCTGGTGAGCTTGATTCAGATCTTGTGGTGAGTTAGCAGATTGAACAGCAGTGGCTGTTCTTGTGTTCTTGTGTTCTTGTGTTCTTGGTGACTTACCAGTGGAGCCTGTCGATGGATATGGCTTAGGGTTTGCTTCTGAAAAGCTTATATTTGGTGCTCCCTTGCCCTCCCTGGTCGACAGCTAGGGTCTGGCACACTTGGTGACTCACTGATGATGTGTGTGTGTGTGTTGTGCTACATGCACACTCAGTGGCTTGGTGTTGAGCATGCACACATGCAGTGTGAGCTGCCTGTGTGTGTGTGTGTGCACCTGATACTCTGAACTTGGCTTGGAGAGGATCAGCTCGGCAGCTTGATCATATCCCCCTTCATTTCCTTTATTTGCTAACCTGCCAAGTGGCTTTGCCACTTGGCTTAATTCTTGTCTTGCTTTGTTTTGTGCAGGGAATCAACAATTGATCAAAATGGATATGGAGGTCATCAAATCCAAGATCAAGTGAAGATGATCTTGTAGTATTTAGACTAGGATCCATCCTTGTACTTTTCTTTTTATTTTCTTTTATTTTCCAATTTCGCCAATTCTTGTAATGTGTTGTAATATTCATTTATTTTCATTATGAATATTGTAAAGACAATGTATCTTGTGTGTTAATCAATAAAGCTCAAGGTTTTCTCTAATGAGCTTGTCTTAGTGTTTAAATTATTCATATGTGTGTTATGTTTTATTTACTTAATGAATTTCCTCACAATTCAAATATTTAGGGTAATTATTAAATATTTGAATTTGAAATTCATATTCAACTTTGGTTTGAATTTTAACCATGTCACTTAGTTTAGAATTTAGTCATGCAACTTAAGTTTGATGCAAACTCTCCCCTCTCTTCTCAAAACCCTAAACTAGTAAAGTGAGATGCAAGTTTGTCGCACTCTCGAAACCCTAACCCTGTAAGGTGTCGAGAGAGAAACTTGTCCCCCTTCGATGCAGTTTTTGTTTAAAAGCGCGAAATTTCCCCAGAATTTGCAATGCAATGCACATCCCTTTCTAAAATCTACCCCTCGATCGTCTCTAAACCTGGGACATTACACATGGTTTAAGCAACCCATTATTTAGCATTGGGATATTGCATTCACCTTTCTTCAGATCATAATATTTCTCAGTTAACATCACTGGAATTGTATTCTTATATTTTGTGATTATTAGCTATCATAAAATTTACTAATTTGCCAAATCCATATAATAGATGGTGCCCAATTTGGCTTCCATTAGTTCAGTATAAGATGGGTTCCTAATAATGTTAGATTGTTCTGCCTTGGCTGAATTACATTGTAATCCTCTTTTAAGCTCTTTCGTATTTACTAACTTGATAATTGTGTATCTCCATTTCATACGTAGACATACATCGACAAGCAATAGAATTGGTTTTTTACTTCTATTTATCTGCAGAGCACTGGATTTGTAATTTTAATTATGCATGCTTCATAGGTGCTCCACTCTTATTTTACCTTGTGTACTGTAAGCTTAATATTGTTGGATTCATTCATAGGAGTCTATTTTTTTTTTAATTTTGCGGTTGTGTATTGGTGATTTATAATGCTGTGATTTTTATACTCACAACTGATTGGTCTTTTTGATCCATGTCATTGCTGATTGGTAATTACTAATTGAGAGATAACTCTTACGAGGCCTTGACTCTAACGTTACTTTTTTAAGCTGCCCGATTAGGTTTCTCCACTGCAATTCCTAGGTGTTTTGTTTCTACAGATTTCAAATGAATAGTTGATGAAAATATGATGGTACAAATGCAACTGATTTAGAGACTTTTAAATTTGGCTTTATGCTTGGTTGCAGTAGGCGATTTGGACGGAAAGGATTGGGACCAGAGGATGTCCTTTGCTAGGGAAATTAGTACATGGTTCTGCAAGTTATCTTGTCACCCATGTGTACCTTGCATTGATTTAAGTTAATCCTTCTCGTGGTAGTAATTCGGATTAGTCGATTCACACTTAATCCCTGCACTCTTTGAACTCTAATTTGTATAATTTTTCGTGTCTATTGGTGCTTATTCAAGATACTATCCTGTACGAAACATAACATAGCAGCAATGCAAATCTTGGTGAAAGATATGTCATCTCGGGGATCGCAATGGAATGCTATTGTGTGTGTTTCAGAAGTCTGGGGGAATAATGATGAAGAACAAAGTGTATATGAATTGGGCTTCATTGCCATTGACCAACTGGCACTATTAAATGTCTTTGCGGCAACCTGTTCGAAAAGGCCGCTCCAACCTCTTCCTTTTTCCTGGTTGCTATTTCTTCATGGCTTGGGGTTGAAGGTTGGTTTTATTTTCTTGATTTTGTATTCATCAGAGTTATTTGTTGTGCCCTTTGCATTTGGGCTTATGGGGTTAACAGTTTTGGTTGATGCAGCGGTGCAGCTTCTCTCGAACTTTAGGTGTGGGCTTACTTAAAGTAAATAGTAATGTGGTTTGGCTCTCCATAATTTTTTATGTTACAATGTGGATGAAGCAAAGTAAAAAAGAAAGTAGGATTGGGTATGAATCATCATTTGGTTTGGAAATGGAACTGGAGAACATATGCTATTTAGCTTTTATATAACATAATTTGGTTCAGCCCTGTGTTTTTTCGGCTATAGCAGTAGCACGTGTTCATGAGGGTGCCGGTGTTTAAATAAGGTCACAGTATTTGATATCAAAAGAAATCAGTATTACATGTTCTGCTTCCCTAGAGTGATATCCTGTTTCTTGTACAAAACAGAATTAGGGTGATTGAATTTCTATCATACCGTCTCTTTACCATAAAAATAAAACTATTTGCTGGCCATCTCTCTGCATATATATTTATCCATCAAGATACACTTTATTAGGTTACATTATTTAGATGCATGAACTTTCTAGCATACACGAAGTTAAAAGTTGTGCAGTATTTATGACTGATTCTTGTGTACTGGTTCTTAACTTCACTTGTATCGAGATGGGAAAGAGAAAATAAGGTATTGGCATGTACTTATTTAACCTAATGAATCAAGGCAAGTTATTTTATTACTTTATTCAACTGATATTACAGTTAATTATCTTGGTAATATACTTTGCTTCCTAAGTTCTAAGTATTCCTTTTCTGGAAATATTAGAAGGTTGATGCGGATCGGTAGTGAGATCCAGGCTGCTCGATTTTCTTCACGGACATGGACAAGCTCCCTCTGGTAATATCAGGTCTTATAGAACACCTCTAACATCAATACGAGTGTCTTCTCCATCACCTTAGCATTTCATACCCCTTATATAATAATGTTTGTTGATGAAATGGTAAAACCTTTTACATGATTAGGTTTAATTTTAGGGATTGATACTCCAATCAATCTGATATAATGTGGATCTTAAAAACATTACCTTTTCATTGAATTCTCTTCTAGCGACTTAAAATAAATTTGTATCCTTGTCCTCATCCAAAAGAAAATATGAGCCTGATAAAAGACATTGACCAACATGACCAGTTTAAGATGCTCGGCCTAGAATGCCTCTATAATGCAAACAATAATCAATTTTCTTTTTTATGAGTGACATAGAGCATGGTGCAGGTGCCTTCAACTTTGCACCCCCTTGTGCTGTTTGCATTTGCTGCTCCTTTCCTCCATGAATCTATGCATGCTAAATATTTTTTTATCAACATTTGTTATTTATAATATTCTGTATCTTCCTTGCCATGCATTGTTGCATCAAGGAGTAGTATATGATAATATATATAATTGTTCTAGATTATTTGTGTCAACTCTGCAGTGAGATATATTGCATGATTTAACTTTTATTAATTGGACAAGAGGAGATAGAGGCAGGTCTATGGGTGAATTCTGAAGAACATGTATCTGGTGAGCCTGATGCTATGGACGTATAAGGGCTTTTTTTTCCCGTACAGGTCATTGTGGTTATGCTTTGCTATTCTCATAGACTATGGTCACTTATCACACATTGATTCCTATGATTAGCTCACAGAGAACTTTCTTTAGTTCATCATTTTTCGAGCTAAAGCTGCAACTTTATATACCGGATTAGTACCCATGGTAATCCGCCCATATATTTTTTTCTTTAAATTTTATATAAATGAGCATCTATTTTCTAATTTCAAAATCCATGCTCAATGCACGCAACATCGGTTGACATGATGAACGTTTGTAGTTCAACATTAGGACTGAAAGCTATGAAGGGTACTTCATTTTGTAATCTGTTAGGATCATTGCTTAGGTCTGTTATCCCAATGAGTTTGAATCATTCTTTATTACCATGCTGATATGTTGTTGCCTGATATATATAATCCTTTGTTCTTTTGTATTTCTTCAGCAAATATGCATTTATATCTGAATTTGTGCAATGTCCCTAATCTGTTGAAGTTGTAATAGTGGGCATTCGTGTCAGAATTGTGCAACTTATCTGAAAGTTAAGATTGCTTCTGCAGTTAAGAGTTCCATGACTATGGCCTGGGGGATAGGTTCATTTTCATGTGAAGTATCTTCCGTATTCCACCTCCATCTCTAGGAGGAGTTCCAGGCGGTTTGTCCTCCTGTTGACAAGGTTTTGTGTGCGCTCGATCCGAGGTCTCTCTCTCTCTCTCTCTCTCTCTCTCTCTCTCTCTCTCTCCCTCTCTCTCCCTCACACACACACATAGTTCTGATCCATATTTTCTGATCCTCTATACATTGTACAAACAGTTGATATAGCATCAAATTTATGTGATTACTAGGTTTGTTTGTTAATTCTGGAGCTTTTGTAATTCTCAAAAAAATGTTGTGTTAATTCTTACCTGATGGCTTTAATAAGAAAAGAGGTAAAATTTAACAGCTATCGGCCTATCATTGCCGATCGCTTTTGCCACTTCGCTGTCAGGACTCATCATGTAGACCTGCACTAAAAAGGCATGTGCTCAAAGCCTTGTGAGAAAATAGTCAACAAAAGTTATGCACGCTGCCCAATCTTTCACGGCGGATCCTTTTTTACATCCTATACTTTTTTATTGTTTTCTTTCTATTTATAGATGTTTACTATTGTGTTTTTAAATATGCAAGATAAACTTTCCGTTTTCATCATCGACCGCAGGAAAAGAGCAGCTTAACAACTGAGTACCTCGGAATAACATCAGCGATGTCACCCATTTTAGGCGATGACATGTAACCCATGCTTTATGTAATTATGTTGGATAGTTCCTCAGTTTCTGTGTTCTGAGCGCTGCTGTTTAATTCTTGCACGTGTGGTTACTCTACCTCTTCTTATGATTATATTTTTTCTTGCAATTTTTCTACTTCTATGCAAGCCTGTTATAAAATTCAATTTACTATGGCGTGATTACCTTTGATGTTTTAAAATTTTGAAACGTTAGTTTAATAGCTAAATTAACTAGCGAGACGATTCTTTAAAGCATATTGGGAAGGGAAATTTTACCACATATTTTTTGCCAGGGCCTCCATATAGTTTCCAGTTTATTTCTTAAGCATACATATTTTTATCGGGGTCTCCATATATAGCTTCATGCATGTTTAAGGTAAATCCATTTTCTTTCTCCCTTGTCTCGCGAACTATGAGCAGTATATCCGTTTGTGAAGATGCACAAAAAGCGTAAATCTTATTCTTTCTTATTTACTGTGCTTGCACACTGTCACTAAATTCCTCGGCCTTTTGCATCTATTTATATAGCTTCATGCATCTATTCTTTCTTATTTACTGTGTTTGTTTTCCTCTACAACTCGTGAATTACACAAGTAGTTTTCTCCCATGTATCTATCAATGGGATTTCTCATCTATTTTGGTACACTCGATTTGTTGTTTTTGCTCTCGTTTGCGTTGTGAAATATGGGAAATGTGTTATCATATTGGTAGCAAATTTTAATTCGCTGTTATACGAAATTTACATCGGCACGAGCTTCACGGGACCGTGCGCCAAGGCGCACATCTAAATCTAGTACATATTATTGAGTCATACTTTTCAGCTTTTATAGTGGATAAATTATACCAATTTCAATGGCAAAGGATGTTTAGACATGTTTAGTGAAGTTCCAAAGATTTTTTTTGCTTGGGCAAAGGGGTAAAGGGAAGTTCCAAATCTGTTGGATGCTCTTGATTCATCATCACGGTTATTCTTTCCGAACATGTGTGGTTATAATTGTTTCTTTCTCCCGCTGCAACGCACGGGTATTTGTGCTAGTTCTTAATTAACAGGTGATCCCATTTCTCTTCACATGCAGTCTATCCACCTCATCAAGCATCCCTAAGCAATCATAGCCTGCCACCTAAGCAAATCAGACATAGATGATCCACACTCCCATGCAACTATGCCACGTCCTTACATCTAATTTATTAGCAGCTCAATTGTTCTAATATCTGAAGCAGAAGCGCAGGTAGTACTCGCTTCGGACGTGGCTCAATCAGCCAGCGTATGGAACGATTCATCTCCCTACATAAAAGAGCAAGCAACACGGAACGGTTCGTCTCCTCAATAAAAGAGCAAGCAACCATTCGCCTCCATTTTACCTTTCTTTGGCTCTGTTCGATGAATCCATGTAGGTTACGTCTTCTTCGTTGCCTTGTCATTTCGACGAATCGGTTTTTTGTTATCGGGTGGCGGAAAGGGAGTTGGGGCTCCGCCGGCCGGTAGAGGAAGCGGCGATGGATCGGATGGGATCGGCGACGGATTGTACGGAGGTTTGGATGGGCTGTAAATAAAATCGTGATTAGTCATCGATCTTTTTTATTTTCTCTGATCAGTTGGATCCGTAGCTGGCACATGTATATGCATTGAGTATCTGATCTGCGTGTACCGTACGCGCGTATTGATCCAGCTTGTAAGTAGTTTTGAACACTTCTGTACGCACGTACGTACTCGCGTGTGAGCAGCACGAACCGATGCGGTGCTTATCGATGTTTTTTTTTTGACATTTACTTTGATCTCCTTGGTCGTCGCTGATTTTTCGTCGGGGCTCGCCATCAGACAGAGACATGCACGCTTCAAACAAAGTAACAAACTAACGTACCGTACGAGCATGTGGACATGGAGGTGTGTTACAAACAGGTCATGTTACGATGAACTCGTGTGAGCATTCTAGAAGAAGCCTCCACATGAAAAATTTCGACCCACCAAACACACAATGGATATGTCTACGCCCCATTCTACGTGTATGGGTGTAAAAAAACACATCATATGTAGCCAGTCTTCCTCCGTCTATATTTCCCATGTCGATCCAATGAGATTAATTAATGACTTCAATACTATGTTTATCAGAAAATATAATTTTATTTATTTATTGGCATGAGTATACCGATAAATTACATGCTCAAGAAATCATTCATCGGAATGATTGAATTCCATATGCTGAAAATCTCCGCCGCTCTCATTATTTCATCATATGAGGTGGTGGTGGTGGGTTTGGAATTTGGTGAGGTGGTGGTGGTTGATTAAGTTTGAGACAACAACACTCATGTCTCGTTCTACAATATGGAAGGAAAGGTTGTTCATAGCCTCGTCGTTGGCAGTAACGACGACACGACCCGTTACCGCAGTTCCATGCATAGTTGCACCACAGTGTAGGAACTACAATCAATACATCACAGAAAAAAAATATTAATATAGTCCAAAGAGAAAAATGATTGTACTTTGAACATTTGGAAATTTTAGGTGAAATAGAAAACATTGCTGCCTACCTGCTTGGCAGGACGGCAACGTTGAACACACGACTGCCAGGAGCATGAAAGCAATGATATCCATGTTGAACTTTCGGTTGGTTTTGCCGAGTGCCATGAGGAAAATACATGACTTTTGCTCGGTGTATCGTTGTGCGTGTTTATATAGACACACGATGCAATTTTAGATACAATTGGTTATTCTCGTACGGTTGTATATCTATCTCTTCCAATTAATATTAGGATATCATGCGAGTTTTACATAAATACCACAGCTTTTATTTTGCATTGAAATTATGTATCTTGTCATTATGGCCCGGTGTTTAATATTAGTGATTATACATAGATCCATAATAAAATCTTTAGATATCAGCGGTGCATTTATATATGTATCTCTCCGAATTAATATTATATATTGGCACTGCAATTAATACACATACCTCTCCCAATTAATATGAGCATATCTTGCTACATACACACCATAACTGTTATTTTGCAAAGAAACTATGCATTTCATCATTATAGCTAGGCGTGTAATATTCATGATTATACACAAAACCATAATAAAATATTTAGATATCGGAGCTGCATTTATATATGCATATCCCTCCCAACTAATATTAGCCTATATTGCTCGTTTTCCACAAACACCATCGCATCAGTTTTGCAAACAAATTATATATGTATTCGATTGTTATGGCATGGTGTTTAACATTAATGATTCTGGATAGAGCTACATTAAAAAATTGTAGATATTGGCACTACATTTACATCTCTATTTTAAATTAATCCTCACATATTTTGTTGGCTCTTGCCTGTTTTTTTGTGGGCTCGCTTCATGATACGTCTCCAACGTATCGATAATTTCTTGTGTTCCATGCCACATTATTGATGTTATCTACATGTTTTATGCACACTTTATGTCATATTCGTGCATTTTCTGGAACTAACCTATTAACAAGATGCCGAAGTGCCGCTCTCGTTTTCTCGCTGTTTTTGGTTTCAGAAATCCTAGTAACGAAATATTCTCGGAATCGGACGAAATCAACGCCAAAGATCTTAGAATCCCCGAAGCATCCAGAACACACCGAGAGGTCGAGGGGGGCCACAGGCCCACCAAACCATAGGCCGGCGCGGCCGGAGGGGGCCGCGCCGCCCTATGGTGTGGCCCCCCGTCAGCCCTCCCGCGCCGCCTCTTCGCCTATATAAAGCCCCCGGATCGAAAACCCCGATACGAAGAACCACGATACGGAAAACCTTCCGGAGCCGCCGCCATCGCGAAGCCAAGATCCGGGGGACAGGAGTCTCCGTTCCGGCACCCTGCCGGAGCGGGGAAGTGCCCCGGAAGGCTTCTCCATCGACACCGCTGCCATCTCCACCGCCATCTTCATCACCGCCGCTGCTCCCATGAGAAGGGAGTAGTTCTCCATCGAGGCTCGGGGCTGTACCGGTAGCTATGTGGTTCATCTCTCTCCTATGTGCTTCAATACAATAATCTCATGAGCTGCCTTACATGATTGAGATTCATATGATGATGCTTGTAATCTAGATGTCATTATGCTAGTCAAGTGAGTTTTACTTATGTGATCTCCGGAGACTCCTTGTCCCACGTGTGTAAAGGTGATAGTGTGTGCACCGTGTGGGTCTCTTAGGCCATATTTCACAGAATACTTACTCAATGTTGAATGGCGTAGTGAAGTGCTTATTTATATCTCTTTAAGATTGCAACATGTTTTGTATCACAATTTATCTATGTGCTACTCTAGTGATTTGTTATTAAAGTAGTTTATTCCTCCTGCATGTGTGCAAAGGTGACAGTGCGTGCACCGTGTTAGTACTTGGTTTATGCTATGATCATGATCTCTTGTAGATTGCGAAGTTAACTATTGCTATGATAATATTGATGTGATCTATTCCTCCTACATATGCATGAAGGTGACAAGTGTGCATGCTATGCTAGTACTTGGTTTAGTCTATTGATCTATCTTACACTATAAGGTTACTTAAACATGAGCATTATTGTGGAGCTTGTTAACTCCGGCATTGAGGGTTCGTGTAATCCTACGCAATGTGTTCATCATCCAACAAAAGTGTAGAGTATGCATTTATCTATTCCGTTATGTGATCAATGTTGAGAGTGTCCACTAGTGAAAGTGTAATCCCTAGGCCTTGTTCCTAAATATCGCTATCGCTGCTTGTTTACTGTTTTACTCGCGTTACTACGCTACATTACTACTCGCTTGTTTACCGACCCGGGCAAAGCACTTTTCCGGTGTCGTTGCCGTTGCTACTACTTATTCATACCACCTGTATTTCACTATCTCTTCGCCGAACTAGTGCACCTATTAGGTGTGTTGGGGACACAAGAGACTTCTTGCTTTGTGGTTGCGGGGTTGCATGAGAGGGATATCTTTGACCTCTTCCTCCCTGAGTTCGATAAACCTTGGGTATCCACTTAAGGGAAACTTGCTGCTGTTCTACAAACCTCTGCTCTTAGAGGCCCAACACTGTCTACAAGAATAGAAGCTCCCGTAGACATCAAGCACTTTTCTGGCGCCGTTGCCGGGGAGGAAAGGTAAAAGGCTCTCATACTACGGTCCCGTGTAAAGTATTTTTCTCGGCGCCGTCGTGTGTGTGCTCGAAGCTATTTCCTTTAGATCCCGCAATTGCATCTTTTTGTTTCTTGTTTACACTAGTTTGGCATAATGTACAAGAGTGAGCTTCTTATTCTATTTCCTGATTTAAAACATGGATTGTTTGA
Source organism: Lolium rigidum (assembly GCF_022539505.1). NCBI lineage: Eukaryota > Viridiplantae > Streptophyta > Magnoliopsida > Poales > Poaceae > Lolium > Lolium rigidum. The sequence goes on from NC_061509.1 coordinate 35,683,086, forward strand.
TGCGAAAATTAAAAAACCTATGAAATCTTCTTTGCATGCTCGGTAGTAATATTAGTATGAACGCTTTGAACACCATTGTTGATAATGATATAGAAAGTTCTAAGCTTGGGGAAGCTGGTTTTCATGATCTTTTTAGTCACCCAAGCATTGAGGAGAAAATTTTCTTTGATGATACTTTGCCTCCTATTTCTGATGATGATAATGATAGTGGTCTTTTGGCGCCACCTACTATGGAGAGTAAATTTTGTTGTGATTATACTATGCCTCCTACACTTGATGAGAATAATAATGATAGCTACTTCGTTGAATTTGCTCCCACAATTACTAATAAAATTGACTATGCCTATGTGGAGAGTAATAATTTTATGCATGAGACTCATGATAAGAATGCTTTATGTGATAGTTATATTGTTGAGTTTGCTCATGTTGCTACTGAAAGTTATTATGAGAGAGGAAAATATGGTTGTAGAAATTTTCATGTTACTAAAATGCCTCTCTATGTGCTGAAATTTTTGAAGCTACACTTGTTTTATCTTCCTATGCTTGTTACTTTGCTCTTCATGAACTTGTTTATTTACAAGATTCCTATGCATAGGAAGAATGTTAGACTTAAATGTGTTTTGAATTTGCCTCTTGATGCTCTCTTTTGCTTCCAATACTATTTCTTGCGAATGCATCATTAAAACCGCTCGAGCCCATCTTAATGGCTAAAAAGAAAGAACTTCTTGGGAGATAACCCATGTGTTATTTTGCTACAGTACTTTGTTTTATATTTGTGTCTTGGAAGTTGTTTACTACTGTAGCAACCTCTCCTTATCTTAGTTTTGTGTTTTGTTGTGCCAAGTAAAGTCTTTGATAGTAAGGTAAGTACTAGATTTGGATTACTGCGCAGAAACAGATTTCTTTGCTGTCACGAATCTGGGTCTAATTCTCTGTAGGTAACTCAGAAAATTATGCCAGTTTACGTGAGCGATCCTCAGATATGTACGCAACTTTCATTCAATTTGAGCATTTTCATTTGAGCAAGTCTGGTGGCCTAATAAAATCCATCTTTACGGACTGTTCTGTTTTGACAGATTCTGCCTTTTATTTCGCATTGCCTCTTTTGCTATGTTGGATGAATTTCTTTGATCCATTAATGTCCAAGTAGCTTTATGCAATGTCCAGAAGTGTTAAGAATTATTGTGTCACCTCTGAACATGTTAATTTTTATTGTCCACTAACCCTCTAATGAGTTGTTTCGAGTTTGGTGTGGAGGAAGTTTTCAAGGGTCAAGAGAGGAGGATGATATACTATGATCAAGAAGAGTGAAAGCTCTAAGCTTGGGGATGCCCCGTGGTTCACCCCTGCATATTCTAAGAAGACTCAAGCGTTTAAGCTTGGGGATGCCCAAGGCATCCCCTTCTTCATCGACAAATTATCGAGTTCCTTCTCTTGAAACTATATTTTTATTCGGCCACATCTTATGTACTTTACTTGGAGCGTCTGTGTGCTTTTGTTTTTGTTTTTGTTTGAATAAATGCTTGTGTGGGATAGAGACACGCTCCGCTGGTTCGTATGAACACATGTGTTCTTAGCTTTTAATTTTCATGGCGAAGTTTCTTCTTCGTTAATTTGTTATATGGTTGGAATTGGAAAATGCTACATGTAGTAATTGCTATAATGTCTTGGGTAATGTGATACTTGGCAATTGTTGTGCTCATGTTTAAGCTCTTGCATCATATACTTTGCACCTATTAGTGAAGAATACATAGAGCATGCTAAAATTTGGTTTGCATAATTGGTCTCTCTAAAGTCTAGATAATTTCTAGTATTGAGTTTTGAACAACAAGGAAGACGGTGTAGAGTCTTATAATGTTTTCAATATGTCTTTTATGTGAGTTTTGCTGCACCAGTTCATCCTTGTGTTTGTTTCAAACAACCTTGCTAGCCTAAACCTTGTATCGAGAGGGAATACTTCTCATGCATCCAAATCCTTGAGCCAAACAACACTATGCCATTTGTGTCCACCATACCTACCTACTACATGGTATTTCCCGCCATTCCAAAGTAAATTGCTTGAGTGCTACCTTTAAACAATTCAAAATTTATTACCTCTTATTTGTGTCAATGTTTTATAGCTCATGAGGAAGTATGTGGTGTTTATCTTTCAATCTTGTTGGGCAACTTTCACCAATGGACTAGTGGCTTCATCCGCTTATCCAATAATTTTGCAAAAAGAGCTGGCAATGGGATTCCCAGTCCCAAATTAATTAACAAAAATAGACACTCCTCCATGGTATGTGATTGTTGGACGGCACCCGAAGGATTCGGTTAGCCATGGCTTGTGTAAGCAAAGGTTGGGAGGAGTGTCATCATTATAAAACTAAAATAAAAAGGCACTCCTTCATGGTATGAGATTGTTGGCAGGCACCCGAGGATTCGGTTAGCCATGGTTTGTGAAAGAAAGGTTGGAAGGAGTGCCACCCAAAAATAAAACAAAAAGGGAGCCGCTCTTTGAAGGTTTGTCTGGCAAGGGGGTTAGAGTACCCGCTACCATTCGTTGACAACAACATACACCTCTCAAAACTTTATTTTTATGCTCTCTTTATGTTTTCAAAACCAAAGCTCTAGCACAAATATAGCAATCGATGCTTTCCTCTTTGAAGGACCATTCTTTTTACTTTTTATGTTGAGTCAGTCCACCTATCTCTCTCCACCTCAAGAAGCAAACATTTGTGTGAACTATGCATTGATTCTTACATACTTGCTTATTGCATTTGTTATATTGCTTTGCATTGACAATTATCCATGAGATATACATGTTATAAGTTGAAAGCAACCGCTGAAACTTCATCTTCCTTTGTGTTGCTTCAATACCTTTACTTTGAATTATTACTTTATGAGATAACTCTTATGCAAGACTTATTGATGCTTGTCTTGAAGTGCTATTCATGAAAAGTCTTTGCTTTATGATTCAGTTGTTTACCCATGTCATATACATTGTTTTGATCGCTGCATTCACTACATATGCTTTACAAATAGTATGATCAAGTTTATGATGACATGTCACTCCGTAAATTATCTTTGTTATCGTTTTACTCGCTCGGGACGAGCAGTAACTAAGCTTGGGGATGCTGATACGTCTCCAACGTATCGATAATTTCTTGTGTTCCATGCCACATTATTGATGTTATCTACATGTTTTATGCACACTTTATGTCATATTCGTGCATTTTCCGGAACTAACCTATTAACAAGATGCCGAAGTGCCAGCTCATGTTTTCTCGCTGTTTTTGGTTTCAGAAATCCTAGTAACGAAATATTCTCGGAATCGGACGAAATCAACGCCAAAGATCTTAGAATCCCCGGAAGCATCCAGAACACACCGAGAGAGGTCGAGAGGGGGCCACAGGCCCACCAAACCATAGGCCGGCGCGGCCGGAGGGGGCCGCGCCGCCCTATGGTGTGGCCCCCCGTCAGCCCTCCCGCGCCGCCTCTTCGCCTATATAAAGCCCCCGGATCGAAAACCCCGATACGAAGAACCACGATACGGAAAACCTTCCGCAGCCGCCGCCATCGCGAAGCCAAGATCCGGGGGACAGGAGTCTCCGTTCCGGCACCCCGCCGGAGCGGGGAAGTGCCCCGGAAGGCTTCTCCATCGACACCGCTGCCATCTCCACCGCCATCTTCATCACCGCTGCTGCTCCCATGAGAAGGGAGTAGTTCTCCATCGAGGCTCGGGGCTGTACCGGTAGCTATGTGGTTCATCTCTCTCCTATGTGCTTCAATACAATAATCTCATGAGCTGCCTTACATGATTGAGATTCATATGATGATGCTTGTAATCTAGATGTCATTATGCTAGTCAAGTGAGTTTTACTTATGTGATCTCCGGAGACTCCTTTTCCCACGTGTGTAAAGGTGACAAGTGTGTGCACCGTGTGGGTCTCTTAGGCCATATTTCACGAATACTTACTCAATGTTGAATGGCGTAGTGAAGTGCTTATTTATATCTCTTTAAGATTGCAACATGTTTTGTATCACAATTTATCTATGTGCTACTCTAGTGATTTGTTATTAAAGTAGTTTATTCCTCCTCGCATGTGTGCAAAGGTGACAAGTGCGTGCACCGTGTTAGTACTTGGTTTATGCTATGATCATGATCTCTTGTAGATTGCGAAGTTAACTATTGCTATGATAATATTGATGTGATCTATTCCTCCTACATATGCATGAAGGTGACAAGTGTGCATGTTATGCTAGTACTTGGTTTAGTCTATTGATCTATCTTACACTATAAGGTTACTTAAACATGAGCATTATTGTGGAGCTTGTTAACTCCGGCATTGAGGGTTCGTGTAATCCTACGCAATGTGTTCATCATCCAACAAAAGTGTAGAGTATGCATTTATCTATTCTGTTATGTGATCAATGTTGAGAGTGTCCACTAGTGAAAGTGTAATCCCTAGGCCTTGTTCCTAAATATCGCTATCGCTGCTTGTTTACTCGTTTTACTTGCGTTACTACTCGCTACATTACTACCGCTTGTTTACCGACTCCGGGCAAAGCACTTTTCTGGTGTCGTTGCCGTTGCTACTACTTATTCATACCACCCGTATTTCACTATCTCTTCGCCGAACTAGTGCACCTATTAGGTGTGTTGGGGACACAAGAGACTTCTTGCTTTGTGGTTGCAGGGTTGCATGAGAGGGATATCTTTGACCTCTTCCTCCCTGAGTTCGATAAACCTTGGGTATCCACTTAAGGGAAACTTGCTGCTGTTCTACAAACCTCTGCTCTTGGAGGACCAACACTGTCTACAAGAATAGAAGCTCCCGTAGACATCACTTCACTACAAGAAACCTGTTCATACACAACATTTCCAAAACGTCGTTGGTCAAGTGAAAGACGTCACTGGTCGCTACCAGCGATGTTTTGTACCACAAAAAATATGTCTCAGATCGAATGTGGCAGACCACATTATGATGTTTTTGCCGGACCAAAAACACCACGAAGCGTGATGTTTTGCGAGATCGTCGCGCCGAATTGGACTAGCCCGGCCGAGGCCCGGTCGCGCGTGACTTTTTTCGTCGCAAAAAAAACACCACGTCGTGTGCCACGTGGTAGTTGGCACCTGACAAACCATAAGCAGCTACTGTTGTTGTCACATTCGCGGTTATGACGTCATCCGAAACATAACGTTCCTAGTACGACGTTGTTGTGGTCGTCACGGTGCTAACCCACTGATCATGCAACACGTGGCCACCGTTCACGACGTTCTGTTGCGATGTTTTTTAATTTATCCGTCAGCATTGGAAACCAATGAACATGTGACGTGTGTCCCTCATCGCGGGTGTTACATCGGCGACTTTTTTCCGTCATGACGGCCAGCTCTACTCGCGACAACTCATGTGTGATGTTTTATTTCCCGTCGCGGGATGCCGGCCGATGAAGGACGGCCGTGTGGTTTCGTGGGTGACGAATATGGCGTTACGTGCTAACCGTCGTCGTAACGTTCGGCCATTGAATGCTTGCCATGTGGAACCCACGTTGCTTCTATCGCGACATTTATAACGTGGAGTTCCTTTGGTACGACGTTTTGGTTTCATAGAGTGTTTGAGCTGACGTTCCCATCGCAAGGCTTCAAATGGAATTGAAGGATAGCTAAATTCTTTTCCACATCATACATACATCAATGTTCAAACAAGATCAAATCTACATATCATTAGTTAACAGTATAATGGAACCACCAGGAGCTCACCACAGCGTCTAGACGTTCTAAGCCGTTAGATCGGGCAATCCAATGGTCCACGTTTGTTTGTCCTTGCCGAATCGGTACTCCGAGCGAACTCACGTCTAACAGGGCCATCTAGCGTTGCTAGGCTTCTACTCCGCTGACCGAGCAAGGAGTGTTGTGGTTAATCGGGCCGTGTAAGACTCTTAGGCTTCGAGGCCTTCTTTTTTATCCGCTTTGCTAGCCTTGCATCTGGAAAAAGTCGAAGCGACGAGGTCTGGCTACCGAAACCTAGATCCATCCTTCCCTCTCCTCTCTGCCTATTGCAGCGGCGCCTCATATCCCTGACGGATCCGCTGCCTTCCCTTCAGTTGCCCGGCACCATAGGTGAATGCGACACTCCATCCCCCATCTCGACCTCCAGTGGGAGCGTCCACAGCTACGCAACAACTTTCACGGTGGGGGATCCATTTCCGTTTCAAAGTCCTCTCCTCTGTCTTGTCTGGTTCGCATCGTCTGCAAGGCCCTAAACACCGTCGGCCAGAGGCGGTGGTGGCAGGAAGTATTCTGCTGCGCCGCTCCAGCGGCCTTGCCTCACATACCCTTCAACAGGCGGCACCAGGTGATTGCGACGACGGCGACTGCACTCTCGCCCTTCCTCCTCACCCCATCAGGGTGGCCTTCTTTCTCTGCTTCTTTGCGCGAAACTTTCCCTTCCCTTTGGTTTTGGTACCGTACTACTCCAAACCTCTTCCCGGGGCATCATCACACTAGCTACATTAATCAATTGGAATTAGCAGTGTGTTGCTTTTGCAGGTTGCTAATTTCATCTACGGAGTTCACGGACCAGAAGCAGGTAGGGATGTCCATAACTCGCTGAAGGAATTTGTGGAGTCAGTGGTTTAGGAATTGATGCATCGGTTCAAGTTATGGTGATTTCGAATATTCCTTGATATATATGAAGGATTTTCAGTTTGTTAAGGTATGTATCTCCTTGGTGGTACATACGTTCAAATCAAAAGTTTAAAGAACTACGACTCTACTACCTAAGCTCCCTTACCACTGCATCTCTTCCATAGGCTGAATTAGGCACTGCCACACTTAGTGAGAAATTCCACTTTATCAGCAAAGCAAGACAAGGCAGCGTTGAAGGGCATGCATGAAGTGAAAGATACGATGGCCATCACCCTTTCCTTCTAGAGCTACCATTTGACGGAATTTAGAATTTCGTTGTATTGGTACGATTTATGTTTTTTCACTGTGCTTTGGTGCAGAAATCAACCCGATATTTAGTTTTTTATACTCAAGTTCACCACAACAATCGACCCTATACTTGGCAACAAATAATGGCTGTCACTGGATCCAAAGTGGTTTATTTTGGTATTTAATGTATCGCATTATACATAAGGTTCAAACTGCAATACTTTGCACTCTTATCTGAAGTTGCTTTCTACAGTTTTGCCTATGTTCTTATTCTTAGTTTTGGATTTGAACCCTGATGTCTACGGGAGCTTATATTCTTGTAGACAGTGTTGGGCCTCCAAGAGCAGAGGTTTGTAGAACAGCAGCAAGTTTCCCTTAAGTGGATACCCAAGGTTTATCGAACTCAGGGAGGAAGAGGTCAAAGATATCCCTCTCATGCAACCCTGCAACCACAAAGCAAGAAGTCTCTTGTGTCCCCAACACACCTAATAGGTGCACTAGTTCGGCGAAGAGATAGTGAAATACAGGTGGTATGAATGAGTAGTAGCAACGGCACCAGAACAGTTGCTTTGCCCAGGACAAGTAAACAAGCAAGTAGTAACGCAAGTAGTAGTAACGCAAGAAAAACAAGTAAACAAGCAACGATAGCAGTATTTAGGAACAAGGCCTAGGGATTAGACTTTCACTAGTGGACACTCTCAACATTGATCACATAACGTAACAGTATAAATGCATACTCTACACTTTTGTTGGATGATGAACACATTGCGTAGGATTACACGAACCCTCAATGCCGGAGTTAACAAGCTCCACAATAATGCTCATGTTTTAGTAACCTTTAGTGTAAGATAGATCAAAAGACTAAACCAAGTACTAGCATAGCATGCACACTCGTCACCTTCATGCATATGTAGGAGGAATAGATCACATCAATATTATCATAGCAATAGTTAACTTCGCAATCTACAAGAGATCATGATCATAGCATAAACCAAGTACTAACACGGTGCACGCACTGTCACCTTTGCACACATGCAGGAGGAAAAACTACTTTAATAACACATCACTAGAGTAGCACATAGATAAATTGTGATACAAAACATATTGCAATCTTAAAGAGATATAAATAAGCACCTCACTATGCCATTCAACATTGAGTAAGTATTCTGTGAAATATGGCCTAAGAGACCCACACGGTGCACACACTCGTCACCTTTACACACGTGGGACTAGGAGTCTCCGGAGATCACATAAGTAAAACTCACTTGACTAGCATAATGACATTTAGATTACAAGCATCATCATATGAATCTCAATCATGTAAGGCAGCTCATGAGATTATTGTATTGAAGCACATAGGAGAGAGATGAACCACATAGCTACCGGTACAGCCCCGAGCCTCGATGAAGAACTACTCCCTCCTCATGGGAGCAAGCAGCGGTGATGAAGATGGCGGTGGAGATGGCAACGGTGTCGATGGAGAAGCCTTCCGGGGCACTTCCCCGCTCCGGCAGGTGCCGGAACGAGACTCCCGTCCCCGCATCTTGGCTTCGCGATGACGGCGGCTCGGAAGGTTTTTGTGGTTTTCGTCGAACGCCCCGAGGTTTTTAGGTCGTGGGCTTTATATAGGCGGAGAGGCGGCGCAGGAGGGCTTCTGGGGGGCCCACACCCTAGGGGGCGCCCCCCTTGGTCGCGCCGGGGTGTGGTGTGGTGGCCCTGCCCCCCTTCTCTGGCGGTTCTCGTGTGTTCTGGATGCTTCCGGGTAAAATAGGAACCCGGGCGTTGATTTCGTCCGATTCCGAGAATATTTCGTTACTAGGATTTCTGAAACCAAAAACAGCAGAAAACAGGAACTGGCACTTCGGCATCTTGTTAATAGGTTAGTTCAAGAAAATGCACGAATATGACATAAAGTGTGCATATAACATGTAGATAACATCAATAATGTGGCATGGAACACAAGAAATTATCGATACGTTCGAGACGTATCAAACCCTGGTAAGTACAGTTTTCTGGACCCAAGCAGCAGCGAACGACGCATTGGATGCAAAGTGACAACTCCGCCATCTGCACCTTGCTCGCCTTGGCCTCATCGTCACCCTATTTCTCCAACAGTGTTGTGAGCTTGGAGGTAATCCGCCTCTGGTCAACGATCTAGCTCTCCCTCTCTGCTCCCATTCTCTTTTCTCTGTCTTGTTATCTGCAACTTCTGATATTGTTTAGATTACTGGCACAATAGTTTCAAATATTACTAGGTTGCACTTTGGCACACCAGTTCCGGTTCAATGGATATTTGGAACAATGTATGAATCATTTTCAAGGGAAGTGCTTAACTGCATGAAATTTTCAGAAGAGTCGGTAGCCTCATATCCTCCATGTACCCTATGTAAAAATAAATTGAATATGAAAATGCATGGCCGAATGCGAACTGTATACTATCAATTTGGTCACCATTGGTACATTTCCGGTTTTCCTTTTCTGGACAATTCATTTCATGTTATAAATCACACGTGTCATATGTACTTTCTGGTCAGTTTTGATGGTATGTTAAGGTAATAACTTAATTAGGAGCAACTAAAATCCATTGTTAGTAAGGATTTTTGAGTCCTTCACATGCAAATTCATTCATGTCTCATTTGACCTCTAAGTATGTCTCATGGCTCATGCCCTTTCAATACATACGTTCAGCTATTGTCCTACATTTTTCTTTCCCTTCTCTGAAGAATTCTGAATTATGTACATTATACAACGTTATTTAAGGAGTGTTTCTTTACATCCGAGCATATTAATTTGATGGTAGATGGGTTGTAAATACCATCCTCTAGATAATATTATCATAATTGTTATTTACTTTCTTGAAGCTAGACTTTTGTTGTTTCTTCTTTTATCAGGTGATATGAGATCCTTTATTAGGTGTAGTTTCTTAGGCCTCATGTAAACATAAAGTTTATCTTCACCATTGGGTATATCATATATGTATTGTGGAACCAGTTGCTTATTGTTTCATTTGTCAACATGTAGCTACTATAACAAAGGAAATCTATCATGCACTGGAAGCTTCTTCTAAATAGGAATATTGTTGAGACTATTTTTGACAATTATCTCAAAGTTTATACTGAACTTACTGCTAAAGAATGCCTGTATGAAACATACAAGGAAGTTTTGTCAACAATGTTTAATTTCTGAAACTGTTGTGTTATTACAGTTAAATTCTAATGTCCAAACCAAGACATTGTATAATGTTTGCAAGTTTATTACATGTAGCTTTATATTTATGTCCAGTCATGACAACCTACATTTGAAGTACATGAAGCAGAGAAACTTCTTTCAAAGAGGAAGCTGCACGTTACCTGATAAGACATTTGGATGTCTGTGTGCCTCCACTCTTTTGCAATGGTTATACTTTTTATCACTTAGTCTTCTAGGCATGGGTATCTATCCCTGATTCAATGATGCTTTGGCCAGTTGGGATATCGTTGTTGTTTGATTTGGTGCGGGGTGCCAATCAACATTGATGATAAGCCCCTATATGTCTATTTTTAATGTCGCGCTACTGCCAGCATGTGCCCTGTTTATTGCTAATTTATGCAACAGATTATGCAAAAGAAACATGTTCATGACTATTTACAAGTGTATAGCTATTTTTATCATTATAATATCAGTTTTTAAAGCATAATATTCATGTATGAATCATGAAGTGTGATTTGAGGGACATAGCAAAGAAATAGCGATTCCTAATTATTCTAGAAAATAATTTTATGTCTGTTACTAGCTGATCATGTTATTTTTATTTGTAGCATAAGAAATCTTTGACTTTTGTGGCCACTATGCACTGAAATTTGTTTTCTCAGGATTGCTCCACGGTACATTCAATTGAGTAGTGACTTGGATGCGTGCTATAAATATTAATGAGATGAAGCTAAAACAAGACGATGTCCAATCGGTACATTTTCCTCTGGTGACACATAGAGCAAAACTTCATTTTAATAATCCTACGTGCACAAGGACTTTGACCAAGATTAGTAATTGTGTTCTCGGATCCATGTTAAGTCCCCCCTTACATTTATCCTCTCAAGATTATCTTTTGATTGGAAATATTACCCTCCAAAGTTTTTTTGTATCACAATTGTAATGTACTCCCTCCAGACACATTTAATTAACGCTGAGGTTAGTTGCTCCGCATGCAACTCTGTACTGTGGTTGCGTCGATTAATTCAGACCAGAGCAGTGTCAGTTTCTTTTGGCTTGCCACATTTGAGAATATCAAAATGTATAACATTTAATGTGCATTTTGTTGTAACATGTTCTTTCAGATGTACACTTATCAAGATCAGGCTAAAATCATGTTTCTGATATATCTTTGCAACTATTATGTAAGTTCATTTTGCAAGTAATACTTATGTATAAACTTGGAATGGATGTAGTTGCTTTTGTTGTGTTCGAGTTGCTTTGATGATATCCCACTTCCAATTATGTTCCGACTTGTGAATATAGCTTAAAAAACCGAATAGGCTGTCCGACAACCTTCGGATATTTCTTCAATATCTTGGTGTCATGTCTAACAATATCAATATTGATTCTGTTTAGGCGGAGAGAACATACCATATAGTACAACTAACCCAGATCAATGCCAACCCTTTTATTAATGAAGAACTATATATCTGATAATGCGCCCAAATTTAACCAACACATTTTGTTTATATATTTTTAAAATTCGTATTTTTCTGTAAATTTTTACCATTGTCAATAAAATGGATGGGCGCGGCAAAGCGCGCTATTATGATCTAGTAAATCTAATAAAGCTAAGCTAACTATCAGGTTTTTGGCACCAACATCACTGAATAACCCAAAGTGTTCTGGAAGGTGTGGCCAAAAGCTCACCACAATGTTTTGAGAAACTAGATGAATACTCCGCGCGTTGCGGCGGGAATTTGAAGCATGTGCACATATGGGTCTTGATGACAACTAATTAAATCCCAAAGAATCAATTGCATTACATAGTGGATTTCATCGCATCCCATTATTTTGTCACTTAGACTATTAAGGTCATAGAAACTATAATAAGGTACTATGTACAAATTTGTCGATAAAGTTGTCATGTATAGATATAAATTTAGTATGAATTGATATGCATTGTAAACAAAGATATTGACTGAGTGGAAGATAAGTGCAAACCTGGCAACGAAGTAGATAGCAGAAAGTGCAGCGGGCTTACAAACACAATAGAGCCCCAATGTGATGTTGATGTATAACCGAGAAATGTCAACGAAATAAATCTTTCTATTCTTAATAGGTGATCCCATTTCTCTTCACATGCAGCCTATCCACCTCATCAAGCATCCCTAAGCAATCATAGACTGCCACCTAAGCAAATCAGATATAGATGATCCCCACTCCCATGCAGTTATGCCACGTCCTTACATCTAATTTATTAGCAGCTCAATTGTTCTATTACAGTACTAATATCTGAAGCAGAAGTGCATGTAGTAATCACTTCGGACGTGGCTCAATCAGCATATGGAATGATTCATCTCCTACATAAAAGAGCAAGCAACACGGAACGATTCATCTCCTCAATAAAAGAAGCAACCATTCGCCTCCATTTTCCCTTTCTCTCTCAATAAATCAGCAGCTAATCCTTCCATCTCACCATGGTAACTGCGTTCGGGCTATTGGCACTAATGCTGCACCTGGCCAACTTCATATATTCGGAGTTACTCAACGTGTTCTATCAAACAGGGTGGGAAGGTCGATTAAGCCGTAACATGGTCGGTCGTCGGCAGCCACCATCATTTCATCCTCGAGTTTGTCATCAGATGTTCTAAGAAGGTACGACGTCATCCTTTGATGCTCTAGTTCATTGCAATTCTCAATCCGCAATTTTGTGTTTGTCATCCTCTCTCACTTAAAAATAATTCATTTCTTTCCCTCCTACTTTGGTGACGTTTACAGGGCTCTGCCAACGTTTATAAGTGCGATGCATTTTCGAAGCAGGTGTGGTATTGATTATCAAAGATGAATATTTTCTACTACAACCCATAATAAACAGGTGGTAAGATTCTTATTTTTTGTTGGTTCCTATATTGATATGCAATCTTTGGTTTGTTGGTCCATAAAATATATTTTTCTTGCTTAATTTTTTGCATTTGCACATTAGCTTATGGATTGTCTACTAATGGATGCATGCTTTTTTGTGTGGATATTTTCGCTTGCATTTCAGTTGACTAATTCAATTATTTTATTAATTGTTTTTGGGTTTATACATCATTGCAGTCTTGCCGAGTTACTTTGGCCATTCGAGTACCAAGGAGGAACTTCACAAAACAAATAAAAATATCTTACTAGTCATATCTTGCCAATTTGTTCATATTTTCTTACTATCAGGTCTAGGATCACCGAAGGTAGTCCAGATCTTGAATAAAACGCGGCGAATGAAACCAAATATTGTGATGCTTGAATAGCAGACAAGTATATGCCCATTTCCGTTTACCATGTATATTTTTGCTCAAACTAATCATCTCTGCAGTTCAATTGCACACTTGCAAGAATGTCCAATGACTACCAGGGAAAAGTTGATTGTTATGATAAATGCTATTTATATCTTTTATTAGGCAGCAAAGATCAATAGTAAAAATAATGTTAAAAAAATATGTGAACGTGCATTGCAGCTGGACCAAAGTGATTTTGCATCTTCAGCTACTTTTGGAAAACTGCTTTTGCCAACTATGTATTTTCTTTGTAACATTTATACCATAAATTATTATGGTTAACCATCACTAAAGCTGGTTTATTGAATATGTTAGAAAGACTTCATATTTTTATTTCAATAGAAATTTATTTATTGTTTTAGTTTTGTAAACCTTTTTCATCAAGCATACATTGTTGCTTACATATAAGTCAATTATTCTCGCTTATTTCCCGCAGCACCGTGCAGGGCATCATCTAGTTAATAAGTGGTTCATTCCATGTACCAGTGCTAGAATTAATAAGTTCGGAAACTTTCATATGCACCGCATCACCTCTAGAAGATAGTACAATTTCCCTTGATGGGCTCGAAGGGGTCCAAGGATCGTCCCATATATTAATCTCTTATTATCCACTTCCTACACGCCACACCCTTTTTAAAATGTGTGTATGTGCTTGATGGCGCCACCATGCCCTCGACGTCCGTGAACTGCTGAGATCTTGTGGCGAACTATGGATGTGGACGCAACTGTTGGTGTGTGCACCCAGCCGCGCCTCCATGCCCATGGACTTGGACCGCTACAGGGGGCGGCATCCGCTGGCCTAGGCTCCTATGCGTGGCCTTTGTGGCCCGGGAGGTTTGAGGCCGGAGTATGATGTGCCCTAAATCTTCTGAATGATGGCGGTGATCCTTGGGTTTACCTCGCATCAAGATCTGCATGATGCCGGTCCTCATTGATCTAGCTGGTGAAAAGTTCTGGAAGGCTCTGCTGGCAATCTCCATTAGGAAACTAATGCTTGTAGATTGCTGGATCGGGTGTGATTCCGTCGTGTGCAGCCATATTATTGCGTGTGTGGCTTCAGGAGGGAGTGACGCGAAGCTTCACTGTCTATTGCCATCATGGGACAGTGTCGGTTTTCAATTTCCATGGAGAAGACAGTGGCGAAGAATGTCATATGGTGACTAATTTATGAGGTCTATCAATGGATGACTGTGTCTTTGTGGCGATGATGAGCTTGCGTGGTGTTTCTTGAATTGCAACAGCGATATCGGCAATCGGGGGTGGTGGCAGCACATGTGGAGTACAAAGCCTTAACTTTCAGCGTGAAAATCCAAGGTGTGGACTTAATTGATTGTGTGTGACAATGACCTTGTTGGAGGCATTGTTTTGCGAAGGCGGACTTGCTCCAGAGTGAAAATCCAAAGGTCTAGGAGCACGTGCAAGAGCTGGCTATTGCATAAGAGCCCACCTTCCTTCTCTCTCCCCTTCTCTCTCCTCCAAGTCATCTAAAATATATTATTTAATGTCTTATAGTCAGCTGACTCAATTCTATTGTACTTGCTCTTAGCATTAGAACTTGTACAGGGAAAGATGTCGCACTCGATGCATGCCGATAGGACGTTGAAACCCGTCAAGAACTGCTAGTAAAGTGAATGGATCATGAGCCAAATGAGTGAAACAATCCTTCAACAAGAGAAGACAAAAAGTATGACCTTACACTCCTGTGCATTGAATGAATAGAAATAACCAGGAACGGGGAGCTCTCCCCTTTTTCCGCCCGACTCTTTGATCTTAAACTTAAGAATGCTGGTTTTAAGAACGAGTGATTGCCCTTCTCCGACCCTTACTGTCCAACCGGAGAGCGGACGGCTAATGTGTTCCACTTATTGAACATGGTCTATCGTCGGTCCGTGACCCCTGGATACCGAAGGCGTCCTTGGGGTGATCTCGTAGTTCCTACGGGGTGGAGACAATGTTTTTGGAGTCGGTGTAAGGAGCTAGAACCCATGTTTGATTTTGGGCTAGGGCATCTTGTTCTTTCCTAGCCAGTCCCAAGAAAAGGACTGGAGACATAGCTTACTCTCTTATTAAGCAGTAAGTAAAGAAAGCTCTTCAAGCAAGCCAGTGAACCAATTCCATATGCTTGCTGCTTGTCCGAAAGAGACTTCACTATTCTAGTAAGAGAAAACGATGGCCAACGAGGCCACGATTAGATAGTACTGTAAGTGATCGATGATAACAAAGGCTCGAGGACGAAAGCTCGATCGAGGTACCACTCACTCACTTTCTAGCTAGCAATCAGCAATCTTGGATGAACTGTTGGTACTGCCGTACTGCCAACTGCCATGGCATGGCATAAAATTTCCGGAAGCAATTGCACGTACGCACGCGTGGTACTACGGAACTAGCCCTGCTGGCTCTGCTTGCCGGCCGGAGGTGATCGCGACGAGCAGGTCGACGAAGGCGGCGACGATGAGGCCGTGGGTATTCTTGCCGTTGGCCCTGAGGTACCACCCCAGCATCTCCTCCAGCCACCCCCAGTCGTCCTCGCCATCGGCGCCGTGGCTCAGCACCATCTCCTCCATCGACCGCCGGAAGTCGTCGTACGGGTCCGCCGAGTCGATGGCCATCGCCGTCGCCCCGCCGAACGCCGCCGCAGCTGGCTTCACGATGGAGCTCGTCGCCACGGGCTCGAAGAAGAGACGGCTGGACGCCCGGATCCCGCGGATGATCACCTCGCTCGCCACCACCGGCGCCGTGGTCGAAGTAGAGGAGTCGGCGGCGGACAGGAAGGAGTGCTCGGCCGAGTGGTCGTCGCAGTAGGCCGGGTTCGTTATCACCCTGGTCTTGCAGCCCCGGCGCGTCGATGATACCTCGTCGTCGGCCCTGCCGAACGACGTGGTCCTGGCCTGCGTGCAGGAAGGCCATTGCCACGAGGTGGCCGTGCTAGAGGACGCACCCGACATGGAAGGAGGAGGAGAGTAGGGAGACGACAGACTTGCCGCTGCATCCACGTTGCCGCTGAAGAAGAGGGAGGCGAGGACGAGCTTGCTGACCATGGCTGCTGCTAGTCACTTCACGACCGATCGTGGCCTGGATGTGTAATGGCGAATTGAATTGAAGGGGTGGAAGAGATGGGTGATGGATTTATCATAAAAATGAGACCTATCGAGTGCGCGCGCGTGGGCAAGGCGAGATGGGTGTGGCGGTGGCTGTCGTTGTTGTGTGAGTTGGGAGTCTCCTCTTGTCGAGCCGTGAACCTCTCATCATTTCTACACTAATCGGATATATGGCCAAACAAGGCCAAATAATGCTTCATGTATCCCTGTTCCTTTGTTAGTCTGGAGACGCGCCAATTGTTTCCACCAACAATACACAAGGAATGCCCAAATAAATAGTACAGCAAGAAAGAGCAGCGTTGTTTCCTTCAAATCCTGCCATGCGCGTAGTAGTATCGGAGATTCGGAACTCCATGATTGTTCCTGCATCCCATCGCAAAGCGTCAACGCATGGTGGTTTAGGCTGTATATCAAGTATGATGCACTGAGGTGGGGGACAGGGTACACAATGCAAACCTTTGCTTTCTTCGTCAGTTCCTCTTTTATATGCACTTCCGTACTTGCTGCTTGGGAAATTACATATCTGCCATATAACAAGATAATCAGATCAATGCTTTACATGGGGGAAAATATTTTGAAAGATAATGTCTGACCAAGACAGCGATCGCCTCGACCGATACAAGTAAGCTTGATTAGTTTATCAATGTCCAGTAATTATTGTTAGAGTCTATTAGCCTTAAGCTAATCAACATAAGGATCTAATCTCGAATTAGAACACCAACTTACGATTAGAATTTGTGTACCTGAGATGGCCAGCGATGACCCTCTCTGCCTGTTCGCTGCAGAGATGCTGAAAAGCTTGGAGAAGAAGATGATCATGGGCAGCACGCCTCCTGGTCGCCCGTGGTGGTGGTCTTCCCGTCACTTCTGGCCTCCCTAGATCGGTAGGGTGAGGGAATGTCGGGGAGCAAATCTAGCAGATCGTGAATCATCCCCCTCCATTGCTATTTGCCCCTCCCTTATATATGGCCCGAGTGTGACAGGGGACCAAAACCACCTGTTAGTTATCGATGCCCCCGATCAGGGCGTGCACGAGAAAAAGTCACGTAGGTGAAAAGGTCCTGGACGTTGGTCCTGTGGGCCCCACTTTAATCTGGACGTTATGCTTTTGACTTTTCCCTTTTATCTGTTAAACTAACAGATCAACCCAACATTCTCCCCCTTGATCGTTAGTTTTAACCTCATTCGCCCATTCTCCATAGGAATGATAAACCAAAGTGAGGTGTTACAACAGCCAATGAAATGCTATTGAACCTCAACACTTATGGCATAACAGCCTATCTTGAAATGGATAACATTTTACTTATTGGGAGTGGTTCCTTTAGTGGTCCCTTTATTCCAGAATCATTTGGCTTGCAGTAATCTTATGCCGGCAACATGCTCATAAAGATACTGTGTGATAAGCCATTCGTTAACGGATCCACAAAAAAACATATAAATCATATTTATATGTTCAATATCAATAGTTTGATCCTGGATTCTATCTTTCACAACATTAAACATATTGTCAATGGTCTTGGCAACACCATTTGACTTTGTTGTTACTTGCATAGAAGACTGCGTGTGTCATATTGCAGTAAGTGGTTTTGAAATGTTGTCTACCACCTTAATTTCGGGAAATACCTTTTGACATACAACCTGCCATATAGCCTCTTAACATGCCACATAACTAGTTGCATCATTTACTGATGCCATATTTGTCATTTTGGAGCTTTTCCACGATATAACTCCATAGGCGAGGGTGAGGATGTGACATGACGTGGAAACCTTAATATCCACACACCTCGCAAAACCAATGTCTGAATAACCCACACAATAGAAGGTTACCATACATCATATTAATGAGCATGCAAACTTTATTGCCATGCATGTACTGCAAGACCTTTTGATAGCTTTTAAACTTATTGTTTGTTTGCCAATTATCCCGATCGAAAATAGGGCATATTCTTTTTCAAATACATATGTTGCTTCTGACAACTGAAGCATAAGGAACCGACATTATCTGATCAGTTTTAAAATGGTTCCTTGGACAATTAAATGTCCACCTTATCGCCCTTAACTTTAGTAGCAGGTGAGACAAAGTACTGGTGCATAATATTTTTCGTTCGTACTCCATCAACGTGTATGTCATCATAATAGAACTTATACTCCTTTTGGATTGGACTTATATCTTGGCGAACCTCAATACAATCAAGGTATGAGGCATTACCAAGACCCTTCATATCATAATAGAGAAGACTGAAATCTCTTGGATAGCCAGTAAGATTCTATCTACATAAAATAGTGAAGCTTACTCCCCCTCATCTTGAGGTACTATTGTAACAATATTTCCTTAGAGTCACATTTAGTTTTGCATAACCATATATGGCCTACCATTATTTAACTCATTGAGGAAACTCTATTAAGTTCCATACATCGGTAAAGCTCATAATCTTCATCATACATGGCAAATGTCACCAGGATAAAATATTCACACACATTATTTATCACATAAAATTTATTGAGGCTCATGGAATTGATGCGTATGAACAAAAATCTCATGGAATTCTCCTTAAGATTCATGTCCATAAGCTCAAGGTCCTCGTGATCACTTTATTTTGGAGAACATGGCTCCAAAACTTGATAATGCTTCATTTCAGTTCTAAACCACAACACCGTTGGGCAGAAGGTGGAAAGAACTTGATGAAATTAATGTGGCACATGATTATAAACGACGTTAGTCAGAATTACAATCATGAGACACATGGTACTGACAAACTTGCCACTTTTAGTGGAGCAAGACAAATGATCATAAACGACGTTGGTCAGAAATATAACCATAAGCCACATGCTACACCATAAACAACATTAGAATGGCAAACTTGTCACTTTAGCATTCAAGTGTGTTTCGTAGTGTTCATAAGGGAGTAATATCACATTAACATGAAAAGGAGTCAAAACATTAGTGTGATTTTTCATTCATTCACTCTCCAAATAGGACTTCTCGTTGGTTCCATCATACTCGGAGAATTAATACAATATCATTCTGGCGTAAGAAAAATGAGTGTGATGACCCATATTAAATGAGACATTCCCTTTCCCCCTTCGAAATGTGGTAAACTTTCCACAATTTCGACGAGATCTCATTTCTCGCATTTCTTACATCATAATTGTGTCATCGCACACATAATCATTACAAAAGATACATGCCCCGAGGACACAAAAATTCTCACGACATGGTGAGACTTACATAAAATGATTGCGTTCCCAAGAAAAAAATGTTCATATAAAGAAGCAAGTTATCTTACAATGCTTTATTCGTCATTATCCTCATAGAAGAACCCATTGTCCATTGCTTAAAATGGATAGCATCTTTATGAGCGTCATTATAAACATAAACATTAAGAAAACTTGTTATGAGACGAATCAAAACAAAGTCATTTGTTGTTCTAATCCGTATCACCGTTGGGCTGAAAACGGAAGAGAACATTATCATTCATAAAGAAATGGGTTATGACAATAATCAACGTTTGTCAGAATACTATCACATACCATATATCATACACTCATAATTAAAATCTCTATTCAAAACTTCTCGTTGGTTCCATTTTGACTAGAGAAACTTAAAATCACATAATGAGTAAAAAATGTTTTGCTAAATTAATAGCCAACATTAACATAAAGGATCAACATAATACAATCCATTGTATTATTAGACAATTGGATTCATAACACATCACGACTCATTATGTCATAAGAACTATGGCAACACAACCTCAAAAACATTAATCATGTGTGCCAAAGTTATTATTAAATGACATTTTAGACATTCATGTCAACATTGATAACAAAATGTCATTTTACTGGGTAAACATTGCAATGAATTCACAGCGAAAATAACATTAATATTACCCATCAAGATTTCCAAATAGAATTAAATTACATCAAGGTTCACCAAATAATTGGTAAACTACAATAATCAAATAAATGACATTACATGACCATTATAGAAACCATAAGATTAACACATTAAAGTTCTTGAAGCAAAAGCATCTTTCTTCAAGGAATCAATATCATTTTGAGCCTTCTTCACCTTTAGTCAGTGCATGTCGAAAGACATAAAGTGCGCCAACATAATACTTTAGCATAATGACTCAACGTTATTTTTTCGCATAGTAAGGCGCGGAAAACCGAACCATGCGACCATCAATATTTTCTTAAGGTGGCCTAAGCCCATTAGTGATGATCTCGTCATTAAGAAATGCCATAATTATAAGATCAACATAAAATCATTAGTATTGAGCACATCACCAAGTCATAAATATCATAGAAATAAATTTCATAACGTAATATTCAAAACTTATGATAGATTACCATAATTTTGCTCAACATCATCTTATAACAATAAATTTATCCTTAAAAGATATTAAGTAGAAAACATCATTACACACATCAAGTGTTAACATGTTTTATATTCATATTTTCGGACATTATTTTCTGTTTAAAATAGTGCAAAAACTTAAAACATAAAACATAATAGCTATTCTAAAATGCACTAAAATAGACCAGGAAAGGTCATGAAACAAAAACTGCAGCCCATATTCTAATTTGGCCTGTGGCCTGTGACAAAACATTGGCCCATTAAGGCTCCCCAAGCCCACAACCTACCCGCAATGTGCTGGACCGTTGGATCTGATCCAACGGATGTCCTTGCAATGCGGTCGCACATAACAGCCAGGGGGTCAAACCCTAATCCCATTCTTTCCCTCCCCTGTTTCTAACGCAGCCACGACCAAAAGCGGCGGCGCCGAGCTCCTGGTCCATGGCGGCGCGGTGGCTCTGCTCGCCGGCGCTCGCGTGCAGCGATTGCTGCTGCGCGCGGCTCTGTCGAGCACAGCTCTCCGTGCTGCGAACACATGGAGGTCTGGCCGGTCCGAGTTCAGGAGGGAACCTGCGCCGGCCACGGTGAGGGTGTGATGCCGGCGACGCGCGGCAGGAGGCCTCACTTGCCGTTGTCATTCTGCACCGAGCCGCGCGCAACTTTCTGGGTCGACGGCGGCTGGCTTGGCACGGATGCCGGGCACGGCGTCGTCCATTTTAGCGCCCCAGCTTCTTACCCAGGGGATCAGCGGCGCCGGCATGGAGCCGGCCATAAGGAGGCGACGACAGCGCGCAAGGCACAGAGGCGATGCACGTCGTTGTCCGTGAGGTGCCGCAGCTGTGGTAATCTCGAACCCTGAACTTATGTGATTTGGCTTAATTTGGGATTCTAGGGTTCGTCGGCAATTTGGGGATTTTACTTTACTTTAACATTTGGAGTCAGGGACATTTGCAATTCCCCTCCAGATTCATCAGAACCGAGCCAGAAAAGATCCAACCAACATATTAATTTGAGACTAACAGAAACTTAACATATGATGACTTTGATCACCATGAGCTAACAGTGCAACATTAGGCATTAAAAATATGCAGTAAGCACTAAGATGACAGTTATTAGACCTTAACTTAAGCAATTAACATTGATCGTGGTCTAATATGGGTTCTAAAATGAGATTAAACTACTCTGATACCATTGTTAGAGTCTATTAGCCTTAAGCTAATCAACATAAGGATCTAATCTCGAATTAGAACACCAACTTACGATTAGAATTTGTGTACCTGAGATGGCCAGCGATGACCCTCTCTGCCTGTTCGCTGCAGAGATGCTGAAAAGCTTGGAGAAGAAGATGATCATGGGCAGCACGCCTCCTGGTCGCCCGTGGTGGTGGTCTTCCCGTCACTTCTGGCCTCCCTAGATCGGTAGGGTGAGGGAATGTCGGGGAGCAAATCTAGCAGATCGTGAATCATCCCCCTCCATTGCTATTTGCCCCTCCCTTATATATGGCCCAGTGTGACAGGGGACCAAAACCACCTGTTAGTTATCGATGCCCCCGATCAGGGCGTGCACGAGAAAAAGTCACGTAGGTGAAAAGGTCCTGGACGTTGGTCCTGTGGGCCCCACTTTAATCTAGACGTTATACTTTTGACTTTTCCCTTTTATCTGTTAAACTAACAGATCAACCCAACAATTATATTTTAGAAATTGGCTAGAGCCTGAAATGCATCCTATGAGAAGGTCTAGGTAGTAGAAATGGCAAGACATAAAGGCCCAGACATGGACGACATCACGAATAAATCTCGATCTTCATTTCTGGCTTCTACTTCTGCTTCTATTGGTTGGTGGCGATCCCAAAATTCCTTTTGCATCGCGAGCTTGCCGTTTTCTTCTCTGAATTTGCACTGTTCACGTGGTTTCAGAGTGCCCACCTCTCTAATTGATTTTCATCTCATGATCACACTCACTCATGTCTTATCTCGCGGTACGGCATGCAGGTGTGTAAGCAAGGAAGCAAAATTTCAGCTCTGGACCCTGAATCCTGTGAAACTTTTGATAGCACTCTCTCGTAGCATCTACACTTCTGTTTTGTCTGAGTTGGTAGAATGGTAGCTGGCTTGTGGTATGAAGTAATCCTAAAGAAACTGGGTCTGCAAGGATCACGTTCCACATTGAGTCATTTTTTTCTGCATGCATATCAGGTTCAGCATGGGCTCATGTTCTGCATGCATATCAGTCAGGCACACAGACAGACCGTTCCTTGAGAGGCAGTGAGGAGATAAGCGAGAGCTGCACGTTGGTTCATGCCGTACACAAGCGCCAAGATCTCAACATCGAGATCTTCTTGTCTCAGAAAGGAGACCTGCATGCAAATGATTGATCTAGCTAGGAGATTAGGCTTCCGTGCATTCATGATCAGTTTTAGCTAGACCTGATCTTCACTCATTTTTCGATAAAGGACGTTTTATTACTTAAAAAGTTTTTAGCATTACACTCAACCTCTGCATAACCAGCATGCACAGCCGTTCGATAGTTTAGTATGTAGCAAAAAAGAAAGTAAAAGCGAAAGGAAAAAAGCCAACTAGTTTAAAGCTCCATTGGCTTCGATCCTGCGGCTATGCAACCACCCATGTTGGGAAATAAACTTCTTGGCCGTATTATAGACACCATCGTAAAGAGATCTCGATCCTCCAAGCACTGAAGTGGCGACCATAAACGAAGCAAAGCTATACACCGGTAAATGATCTGCATAATAGAAAAATTTATGTCATCAAAAACCTTATCATTTTTGTATCTTCATGGATAGGAGTCGATCACACAGACATCACGGTGACACATTAAATTTGGCCTCTTACACGAAATTTGCGAATGTGAATTAACATACCTTCTTGAGAAAGGCAGTAGTTTTAAGAGGGTCGGAGTTGACGCTAGTATCTGTATATTGAACTCCTTGCAATGCCTTGCAATAACGTGCCCGACCTAAAAGAAAAGGCATCAATCAGTACTTGAACTACACACGATCAGCTAATGATCCATCCATGCGATAAGAAAAACCTAAGGGCGTGTTTGGTGGCCCGGGCCAACTGGGAAATTCCCATCCCGCCCGAGATATTTGGCGGAGAAGTTGTTTGGTACCCCAGGTTTCCCTACTGCGCACTGCCCACTTGATACGGAAAAGGGGCTCTTAGCCCTGCCCGGTAGAGAAGCTCAAAACGAGCTTCGCACCTCAGCAGGGCTGAGCTCGCCCGAAAATTCTCCCGCAGCTGGCCCCGAGTCCACCGCGGCACTCCACCCGCACGTTTTCAGCAAACCATTCTCCCCCTGCTCTCTCTCCACCAACCAACGCCACCACGGGACGACGCCGCGACCGAGACGGAGCGCCGCCACCTCCCGCCACCGTGACCTCCATGCTCCACCTCCAACTCGCACCGCAGCGGTCGGCCACCAGCACCGAGACCCTGCGCCGCCAATCGCCATGGCCGCCTCCACCGAGACCAGCGCCACCATGGCCGCATCCTCGCGCAACGACGGCCTCCAGGGCCAATCTCGCCCTCACCACGCGCGGAGCAGGATGGGCTCGACCTTCCGGAGGTGGCTCCTCTCGCCGGCGGTGGCTCCTCTCGCCGGTGGCGGCGACTCTTGCCGGCGGCGGCGACTGAGCCCGATCCCAACGCTACTAGGGATTTGATTGCTTTTTAGGTTTATGTTGAGGGACCTGATTGCTTTCTCGTTTTGTATCCAGGGACCTGATCGCTTTTTATTTTAGTATAGCACAGCTCTAGTCATACATGACAACCAAACAACTTCTCTGCTCAACAACTCTCAGCAAATACGGGCTGCCAAACAAGGCAATAATCTCAACTCAACATAGTTGAGCTCAACAGAGCTGAGGTGAGAAACGCATGTTGAGAAGAGCCGATCTACCAAACACACCCTAAGTACTCCGTACTACATACCTCATGCCCAATAACGGTGCCAATTTCGGCATCGGTCTAGTCCAGCAGTCCAGTGCAGACTACAATCTTGCCATTGCGATGGCAGTACGCATGTACACGGGCTAGTCCCCCCCCCCTGAACTTTGTTCTATTTAAACGGCTAGGATTCGCTGATACCCCTTCGTGGGTTGACTTAACGTGTGTGTTTGTTTAGTTTATGGGCAAACATGTACGGGATGGGATGGGATAAAATATGTTTAATTAACGATTAATAGAAAAGGATAAATATGTCATTAACACACCAGTTAATATGTAATTAACGGGTTCTTTTCCCTTCGTGGCGGAGGCCGGACCTAGCGGGGCGGCCGCCTACCCGTGCCTAGCAAGGTCATTGCCCGCACGTATTTAGCAAGGTCGTATCTGTTGACTGGGTGTGGTGCAGACGTAGCAAACTCGCTACTCTCCACGCCATGGAGGCCGCCACCGCCGAGCTAGGGAGCCACGTTGAAAATCAAGCCCGTCGCTCACCGCGCCCTGGAGGCCGCCGATGCCAAGCTGGGGAGCCACGCGGAAAAGCAAGCCCACCGCTCGCCACGACATGGTGGCCGACGCCGAGCCGGGGAGCCACACATACGACGGTGGCAGGTGTCGGAGTCGTGTCGACGGCCATGGATTCTCAGATGGCTAGTGAGATTAGTCATGAAATTTACGGATCATATGGTTCAACCTTTCTCAGAAATATTCAGATTTTGGGATGGGATCATCCATATTTTCTGGTCACGAACCAAACACACCTTTACCCCCTTTAAGTTTGGTTGCAAGGGGGGACACTGAAGCACGCCCCATGTACACGATCATCTCTGACGACAATCACCTCCCAGTCGAGGTTAGGGAGATGCCCCGCCTGCGGTTGCGCCTGCATTCCCATGCTTTCGGCTCTTGGTGAAGATCTGCCACCATCGACATTGGAAGTGCTCTTGGTGGGGATTGCACGGATGATATCCATGGCGACGAGATGGACGCGGATGGTGTGAGAGTCGGATTCGCCGAGGACCTTGTCGCCGAGCTTCTCCTTTCGATTCGTAAAGAGCAAGTTGTCGAACTCGCGCTCGTTGGGTGGGGAGTCCATGATCCAGTGGACACGATTGGTGTAGGGCACTATCTCGCGGTGGCAGAACGCGTGGAGGAAGATGGGTATCACCGTGGCGCACGAGTTGAGGAAACCCACGGCGCACAGGAGGAGGAGCTCCAAGGCAACCTGTCGTGTGCTGCGGTACCATCGACGGGCCACCTCGACCGGCGGCAGGTTCCGTGAAATAAAGGACCGTAGATGCATCGGCAGAGACGGCCGGTAGTAAGCATACACGTGCCTGAAAGATCAGAGATGGTAAACCTAGAGGGGGGTGAATAGGTTTCTATAGATTTTAATTCTTTCTTTGCAATATTAGGCTTTGCGGAATATAAAGATGAGCCTAATGCAAACTAGGTGAAACAACCTATATGAGGATACAAACAACTCAAGCACGAAGGCTCTCACAGGCAGTTATATCACAAGGAGTTCGGTTAGAGATAACCGATAGCACGCGGAGACGAGGATGTATTCCCGTGTTCCCTTCCTTTGCAAGAAGGTACGTCACATTTGGAGGAGTGGAGGTCCCACGAAGGATTCCCCGCGCCACGAAGGCTCACCCTATTCTCCGGAGCCTATCCCACGAAGGAATAGCTCACTCACTTGTGATAGACTTTGAGGTAGCCTCCAAACCTTCACAATGTTGTCAGGAGCAAATCCACAGCCCGGATGCTTCCGGACCACTCTTGCCCACCTAGGGTTTCCAAGGAACCCTAGAGAGCAAGCTTCTTGATGAATACAGGGGGGGAATGAGATTTGGCTTGGTAGAACAGTAGATCGGGTCCTCCTCTATTGTTTCCCCGGAGGGATTTGAGTTTGGGTGGAGGAGGAGAGAGATCTGAGTCTTTTGGTGTTTCTAGCAATGGAGTATGAGAGAGTGAGCTCAAGAACAGTTTGTAGTGTAGTGCCTAAGCTTTCTGAGGTAGGAGAAGGGCTATTTATAGTGTCACTTGAAATATGGCCGTTGCTCACTTGACACATCAGCTTCCTCCCGAGAATCCCGGTCAACTGGACCACAGACCGGAGCGTCCGGCGCAGGGGCCGGTCGGACCGGACCAGGGACCGGACCCGCCGGTCCAAACCGGGCTGTAGACCGGACCCCAACCGGAGCCTTGAAATGTCGCCCAGTACTCCCTCCGGTTGCTGTCAGCGTAGAGCCCGGTTGGCGCCGGGACGCCCGGTCGGACCGGGCCAGTGACCGGACCCTCCGGTCCAAACCGGGCGGCAGACCGGACCTTGACCGGGGGCAACTTCGTGTCTTCCAGTACCTCGCCCGGTTGGCGTCAGCGCAGAGGCCGGTTGGCGCCGGAGCGCCTAGCCCAGCGCCCGGTCGACCGGGCGGCAGACCGGAGGGTGCCGGCGCAAGGGCCGGTCCGACCGGGCCTATGACCGGCTGCCTTCTGGAGAACCCCTTTTGATTGTTGTCGAAGTGGGGGGGTCTCCTTTAGCCTTCTTGTTCCTTGATACACCATTTATGCCTCTTTGGCTAATACCTAGGATTATCCTTACAAACATGTATTAGGCTAAATACTCTAGCACGGTGTCATTGTAACCAAAATAATGGATAAGGGTAAAATACCCTTACAATCTCCCCCTTTTTGGTATATGATGACTCACCTGAACGATGACAAACCGAGCTAGAGTCACATAGAGATATTATGATAAGCTTTAAACCTTGATTCCATATAAGATATTACGACAGCTCCCCCATAATGTGTGCACTTGGAGAATTTGCGTTTGAATGCAAAGTGCACCATTTGTGGAACATTAGAAGCTCCCCCAATATCTTTAGGAAACAAGCATGGTATGGACATGTATATCAACATATATAAGCATAAAGCATGATCATCCTAGTAGAGTGAATAAGCATACAAATACTCGTCCATACACGAATTATTCAAAGTAGCAAATGGTTCTTGAGAAAGCAAAGCAAATAAGCACAAACCATATAAGAATCAAATAA
The DNA here is from genome assembly GCF_022539505.1 of Lolium rigidum. Classification (NCBI taxonomy): domain Eukaryota; kingdom Viridiplantae; phylum Streptophyta; class Magnoliopsida; order Poales; family Poaceae; genus Lolium; species Lolium rigidum. The sequence goes on from NC_061509.1 coordinate 35,710,972, forward strand.
AGCAACACCCATGGCTTGTGACAACCAAAGAACCCCGTGGTCCTAGACTCTACTCTCTTCTCCCCTTTGGCATCGGAACACCAAAAAGGCGAAGAAAAGAGGAGAGATGCTAGCGCACCCATCAGTAGAACTCATGCCCAGTGGAATATGAGCCCTCGCCATCGCGCTCGTCATCGTCATCGTCATCACCTTCATCCTCTTCCTCTTCCTCTTCAGCAGCATCAGCATCAGCAGGGGCACGAGCAGTCCTAGGAGGAAGACCACCATGAGCATACATGGAGAAGTCGAAGTTCTGGATCATCTCATCGGTAATGTGAGGCATCTCCCACTGAGGTGCAACCACAGGCTCCATCTCAGGTCCAGAAGGAGGAACAGGGGCATTCCTTGTAGCCATGAACTCATTCTGTCGCCTCCTTGTCTCCTGGTTCAAAGCAAGACTTTGATGTGCAACATCATTGGTATTCTTGCACATTTGCCACAAGCTGGAGAAGAACTGAGAGGCACCGTGCTTGGGGCGCCTAGAGTAGCTGGAGCTAGCATCATGATCATGGCGTTCCTTGGAACGGCGCTCAGAGGGCATCATGGCAGGGACTTCCGGACGTGTGTCCTGAACGGGGAACTTGAATGGGTCCATGATGATCCTTTCATCTAGTGTGTTGTTGGGAGGAAGGACTATCTTGTTGATGAGCCGCTGTACGTACTGAGCATAGTTGGGAGTCATGCGGCCCAGAACAGAGCGATTTAGCTTACAGTGAATGAGATCACAGCCATCAATTTTCCTTATGTTGTCAGGATGGCAATAGTACATCAGATTCAGATGGTAGTTCCTGACTTCACTAGTGTCGCCTGACTTACTGATGAGACTCTCACGGAACATCTTGGCAAGTACAAGATAAGAGTAGTACATCCCAGAGATAGTGGGAGGCCCAAATGTAGGGTTCGGGGGATAGCAAAAGGAAATGTCACCTTTAGCAAGCTTAGGCCGAGAATGAATCCTGAACCCTTGAGCAAGGCCACCACCAAAACCCATGGCGTCACAGAACTGAGTATAGGTGCATGAGTACTTCTCTTTGCCAGTCATCCAAGTCATGGTGCGGTCCTCATCATCATGGAAGAATACGGTGCAATGGAAATGATGGACAAGAAGGGGACAATAGGTGCCTTCTCGTTGATCAACATCGGGCTTCAGGCACACAAGATCATATAGTCCCATTCCCTTCAAGGTATCAACCACAAAGCGGTATTTTGTGGCTTCATGCAAGGCAAGCTCGTCAGTGTTGATGGCCTTGGGCATCACAATGGCACCATTCTTCATACACTCTCTAGTGTTGTAGAATTCTTCCCATAGGCTTGCTTGAGTGTTGGTCTAGAAGAACTTGTCCCCACCAGTGTAAGTCCGTTGCTCAAAGCGATACGGATTTTCCTTCCTCACACTTTGCCAATCACCAATATGTGTTGTGCCCACATTGTAATCTGGCACTATTTCATCCTCATCTTGGGCTGCATGTTTATCTTTCCTCTTAGCGCCAACTATCTTGGAGCTACCAGTGCCAGTAGTCTGAGGTGCTTTAGAAGGCTTGCGGCTGCTAGTACGGCAGCCATGAGGCCTTGGCGCAGGCCTTCCTCTCTTGGCAAGACCACCACGGTCATCACCACTCGAACCACCTGTGAATCAGCAAATAGAGCTAGGATAGCAGTGGGGTAAGTGTACATGTCATCAGTAAATAGGGAAGCCAAAAAGCATAGTATATATTCAAGTGTTTTGACGAAGTTGTGCGAAAACTGGGCGAGCCGGCGCACAGGCCGGTCCAACCGGACGACAGACCGGACGAGCCGGTTGCCAATCCGGTCGACAGGGCCGCACGCTGATGTCTACGGGAGCTTCTATTCTTGTAGACAGTGTTGGGCCTCCAAGAGCAGAGGTTTGTAGAACAGCAGCAAGTTTCCCTTAAGTGGATCACCCAAGGTTTATCGATCTCAGGGAGGAAGAGGTCAAAGATATCCCTCTCATGCAACCCCGCAACCACAAAGCAAGAAGTCTCTTGTGTCCCCAACACACCTAATAGGTGCACTAGTTCGGCGAAGAGATAGTGAAATACAGGTGGTATGAATAAGTAGTAGCAACGGCACCGGAAAAGTGCTTTGCCCAGGACGAGTAAACAAGCAGTAGTAACGCAGCAGTAGTAACGCAGCAGTAGTAACGCGATAGAAACGAGTAAACAAGCAGCGATAGCGATATTTAGGAACAAGGCCTAGGGATTACACTTTCACTAGTGGACACTCTCAACATTGATCACATAACAGAATAGATAAATGCATACTCTACACTCTTGTTGGATGATGAACACATTGCGTAGGATTACACGAACCCTCAATGCCGGAGTTAACAAGCTCCACAATTCAATGTTCATATTTAAATAACCTTAGAGTGCAAGAAAGATCAATTCGACTAAACCAAGTACTAACATAGCATGCACACCGTCACCTTCATGCTATGTAGGAGGAATAATACACATCAATACTATCATAGCAATAGTTAACTTCATAATCTACAAGAGATCATAATCATAGCATAAACCAAGTACTAACACGGATGCACACACTGTCACCATTACACCGTGCAGGAGGAATAAAACTACTTTAATAACATTGCTAGAGTAGCACATAGATAAATTATGATACAAAACACACTGCAATCATAAAGAGATATAAATAAGCACTTCACTACGCCATTCATAACAGTGAGTAAGTATTCTGTGAAATATAGCCTAAGAGACCCACACGGTGCACACACTCGTCACCTTTACACACGTGGGACAAGGAGTCTCCGGAGATCACATAAGTAAAACTCACTTGACTAGCATAGTGACATCTAGATTACAAGCATCATCATATGAATCTCAATCATGTAAGGCAGCTCATGAGATTATTGTATTGAAGTACATAGGAGAGAGATGAACCACATAGCTACCGGTACAGCCCCGAGCCTCGATGGAGAACTACTCCCTCCTCATGGGAGCAGCAGCGGTGATGAAGATGGCGGTGGAGATGGCAGCGGTGTCGATGGAGAAGCCTTCCGGGGCACTTCCCCGCTCCGGCAGGGTGCCGGAACAGAGACTCCTGTCCCCCAGATCTTGGCTTCGCGATGGCGGCGGCTCTGGAAGGTTTTCCGTATCGTGGTTCTTCGTATCAGGGGTTTCGCGACGGAGGCTTTAAATAGGCGGAAGGGCAGCCTCGGAGGGGGCTCGGGGGCCCACACCATAGGGCGGCGCGGCCCCCCTCCGGCCGCGCCGGGGTGTGGTGTGGGGCCCCCGTGGCTTCCCTCCGGCGGCTCTCGGGTGTTCCGGAAGGCTCCGGGAAAAATAGGGACCTGGGTCTTGATTTCGTCCAATTCCGAGAATATTTCTTTACTAGGATTTCGGAACCAAAAACAGCAGAAAACGAGAACTGGCTCTTCGGCATCTTGTTAATAGGTTAGTTCCGGAAAATGCACGAATATGACATAAAGTGTGCATAAAACATGTAGGTATCATCAATAATATGGCATAGAACATAAGAAATTATCGATACGTCGGAGACGTATCAAGCATCCCCAAGCTTAGTTCGCTCGTCCCGAGCAGGTAAAACGATAACAAAGATAATTTCTGAAGTGACATGCCATCATAACCTTGATCATACTATTTGTAAACATATGTAGTGGATGCAGCGATCAAAACAATGGTAATGACATGAGTAAACAAGTGAATCATAAAGCAAAGACTTTTCATGAATAGTACTTCAAGACAAGCATCAATAAGTCTTGCATAAGAGTTAACTCATAAAGCAATAAATCAAAGTAAAGGTATTGAAGCAACACAAAGGAAGATTAAGTTTCAGCGGTTGCTTTCAACTTGTAACATGTATATCTCATGGATAATTGTCAACATAGAGTAATATAACAAGTACAATATGCAAGTATGTAGGAATCAATGCACAGTTCACACAAGTGTTTTCTTCTTGAGGTGGAGAGAGATAGGTGAACTGACTCAACATAAAAGTAAAAAAGAATGGTCCTTCAAAGAGGAAAGCATCGATTGCTATATTTGTGCTAGAGCTTTTATTTTGAAAACATGAAACAATTTTGTCAACGGTAGTAATAAAGCATATGAGTTATGAAAATTATATCTTACAAGTTGCAAGCCTCATGCATAGTATACTAATAGTGCCCGCACCTTGTCCTAATTAGCTTGGACTACCGGATCTATGCAATGCACATGTTTTAACCAAGTGTCACAATGGAGTACCTCCATGCCGCTTGTACAAAGGTCTAAGGAGAAAGCTCGCATTTTGGATTTCTCGCTTTTGATTATTCTCAACTTAGACATCCATACCGGGACAACATGGACAACGGATAATGGACTCCTCTTTAATGCATAAGCATGTGGCAACAATTATTATTCTCATATGAGATTGAGGATATATGTCCAAAACTGAAACTTCCACCATGATTCATGGCTTTAGTTAGCGGCCCAATGTTCTTCTCTAACAATATGCATGCTCCAACCATGAAGGTGGTAGATCTCTCTTACTTCAGACAAGATGGACATGCATAGCAACTCACATGATATTCAACAAAGAATAGTTGATGGCGTCCCCAGAAACATGGTTATCGCACAACAAGCAACTTAATAATAGATAAAATGCATAAGTACATATTCAATACCACAATAGTTTTTAAGCTATTTGTCCCATGAGCTATATATTGCAAAGGTGAATGATGGAATTTTAAAGGTAGCACTCAAGCAATTTACTTTGGAATGGCGGATAAATACCATGTAATAGGTAGGTATGGTGGACACAAATGGCATAGTGGTTGGCTCAAGTATTTTGGATGCATGAGAAGTATTCCCTCTCGATACAATGTTTAGGCTAGCAAGGTTATTTGAAACAAACACAAGGATGAAAGGTGCAGCAAAACTCACATAAAAGACATATTGTAAACATTATAAGACTCTACACCGTCTTCCTTGTTGTTCAAAACTCAATACTAGATATTATCTAGACTCTAGAGAAACCAAATATGCAAACCAAATTAGCAAGCTCTAAGTGTTTCTTCATTAATGGGTGCAAAGTATATGATGCAAGAGCTTAAACATGAGCACAACAATTGCCAAGTATCAAATTATCCAAGACATTTTAGAATTACTACATGTAGTATTTTCCAATTCCAACCATATAACAATTTAACGAAGAAGAAACTTCGCCATGAATACTATGAGTAGAGCCTAAGGACATACTTGTCCATATGCTACAGCGGAGCGTGTCTCTCTCCCATAAAGTGAATGCTAGGATTCATTTTATTCAAACAAAACAAAAACAAAAACAAACCGACGCTCCAAGCAAAGTGCATAAGATGTGACGGAATAAAAATATAGTTTCAGGGGAGGAACCTGATAATGTTGTCGATGAAGAAGGGGATGCCTTGGGCATCCCCAAGCTTAGACGCTTGAGTCTTCTTAGAATATGCAGGGGTGAACCACCGGGGCATCCCCAAGCTTAGAGCTTTCACTCTCCTTGATCATATTGCATCATACTCCTCTCTTGATCCTTGAAAACTTCCTCCACACCAAACTCGAAACAACTCATTAGAGGGTTAGTGCACAATAAAAATTAACATGTTCAGAGGTGACACAATCATTCTTAACACTTCTGGACATTGCATAAAGCTACTGGACATTAATGGATCAAAGAAATTCATCCAACATAGCAAAAGAGGCAATGCGAAATAAAAGACAGAATCTGTCAAAACAGAACAGTCCGTAAAGATGGATTTTATTAGGACACCAGACTTGCTCAAATGAAAATGCTCAAATTGAATGAAAGTTGCGTACATATCTGAGGATCATGCACGTAAATTGGCTTAATTTTCCGAGCTACCTACAGGAAGGTAGACCCAGATTCGTGACAGCAAAGAAATCTGGAACTGCGCAGTAATCCAAATCTAGTACTCACTTTACTATCAAAGACTTTACTTGGCACAACAAAACACAAAACTAAGATAAGGATAGGTTGCTACAGTAGTAAACAACTTCCAAGACACAAAAACAAAGTACTGTAGCAAAATAACACATGGGTTATCTCCCAAGAAGTTCTTTCTTTTTAGCCATTAAGATGGGCTCAGCAGTTTTAATGATGCACTCGCAAGAAATAGTAGTTGAAGCAAAAGAGAGCATCAAGAGGCAAATTCAAAACAAATTTAAGTCTAACATGCTTCCTATGCATAGGAATCTTGTAAGTAAACAAGTTCATGAAGAGCAAAGTAACAAGCATAGGAAGATAAAACAAGTGTAGCTTCAAAAATTTCAGCACATAGAGAGGCATTTTAGTAACATGAAAATTTCTACAGCCATATTTTCCTCTCTCATAATAACTTTCAGTAGCAACATGAGCAAACTCAACAATATAACTATCACATAAAGCATTCTTATCATGAGTCTCATGCATAAAATTATTACTCTCCACAGTAGGTTGTACCAAAAGACCACTATTATAATCATCATAAATAGGAGGCAAAGTATCATCAAAGAAAATTTTCTCCTCAATGCTTGGGGGACCAAAAAGATCATGAAAAATAGCTTCCCCAAGCTTAGAACTTTCTACATTATTATCAACAATGGTGTTCAAAGCGTTCATACTAATATTACTACCAGCATGCAAATAAGATTCCATAGGTTTTTTTATTTTCGCATCAAACAATCCATGTTTTAAATCAGGAAATAGAATAAGAAGCTCATTGTTGTCCATTATGCCAAACTAGTGTAAACAAGAAACAAAAAGATGCAATTGCAGGATCTAAAGGAAATAGCTTCGAGCACACACACAACGGCGCCGAGAAAAGTACTTTACCCGAGACCGGAGTATGAGTGCGTTTTACCTTTCCTCCCCGGCAACGGCGCTGTGAAAAGTGCTTGATGTCTACGGGAGCTTCTATTCTTGTAGACAAGTGTTGGGCCTCCAAGAGCGAGAGGTTTGTAGAACAGCAGCAAGTTTCCCTTAAGTGGATCACCCAAGGTTTATCGATCTCGGGGAGGAAGAGGTCAAAGATATCCCTCTCATGCAACCCCGCAACCACAAAGCAAGAAGTCTCTTGTGTCCCCAACACACCTAATAGGTGCACTAGTTCGGCGAAGAGATAGTGAAATACAGGTGGTATGAATAAGTAGTAGCAACGGCACCGGAAAAGTGCTTTGCCCAGGACGAGTAAACAAGCAGTAGTAACGCAGCGAGTAGTAACGCAAGTAAAACAATGAAACAAGCAGCGATAGCGATATTTAGGAACAAGGCCTAGGGATTACACTTTCACTAGTGGACACTCTCAACATTGATCACATAACATAATAGATAAATGCATACTCTACACTCTTGTTGGATGATGAACACATTGCGTAGGATTACACGAACCCTCAATGCCGAGTTAACAAGCTCCACAATTCAATGTTCATATTTAAATAACCTTAGAGTGCAAGAAAGATCAATTCGACTAAACCAAGTACTAACATAGCATGCACACTTGTCACCTTCATGCTATGTAGGAGGAATAATACACATCAATACTATCATAGCAATAGTTAACTTCATAATCTACAAGAGATCATAATCATAGCATAAACCAAGTACTAACACGGATGCACACACTCGTCACCATTACACCGTGCAGGAGGAATAAAACTACTTTAATAACATTGCTAGAGTAGCACATAGATAAATTGTGATACAAAACACATTGCAATCATAAAGAGATATAAATAAGCACTTCACTACGCCATTCATAACGAGTGAGTAAGTATTCTGTGAAATATAGCCTAAGAGACCCACACGGTGCACACACTCGTCACCTTTACACACGTGGGACAAGGAGTCTCCGCAGATCACATAAGTAAAACTCACTTGACTAGCATAGTGACATCTAGATTACAAGCATCATCATATGAATCTCAATCATGTAAGGCAGCTCATGAGATTATTGTATTGAAGTACATAGGAGAGAGATGAACCACATAGCTACCGGTACAGCCCCGAGCCTCGATGGAGAACTACTCCCTCCTCATGGGAGCAGCAGCGGTGATGAAGATGGCGGTGGAGATGGCAGCGGTGTCGATGGAGAAGCCTTCCGGGGCACTTCCCGCTCCGGCAGGGTGCCGGAACGGAGACTCCTGTCCCCCGGATCTTGGCTTCGCGATGGCGGCGGCTCCGGAAGGTTTTCCGTATCGTGGTTCTTCGTATCGGGGTTTCGCGACGGAGGCTTTAAATAGGTGGAAGGGCAGCCTCGGAGGGGCTCGGGGGCCCACACCATAGGGCGGCGCGGCCCCCTCCGGCCGCGCCGGGGTGTGGTGTGGGGCCCCCGTGGCTTCCCTCCGGCGGCTCTCGGGTGTTCCGGAAGGCTCCGGGAAAAATAGGGACCTGGGTCTTGATTTCGTCCAATTCCGAGAATATTTCTTTACTAGGATTTCGGAACCAAAAACAGCGAGAAAACAGGAACCGGCTCTTCGGCATCTTGTTAATAGGTTAGTTCCAGAAAATGCACGAATATGACATAAAGTGTGCATAAAACATGTAGGTATCATCAATAATATGGCATAGAACATAAGAAATTATCGATACGTCGGAGACGTATCAAGCATCCCCAAGCTTAGTTCTGCTCATCCCGAGCAGGTAAAACGATAACAAAGATAATTTCTGAAGTGACATGCCATCATAACCTTGATCATACTATTTGTAAACATATGTAGTGGATGCAGCGATCAAAACAATGGTAATGACATGAGTAAACAAGTGAATCATAAAGCAAAGACTTTTCATGAATAGTACTTCAAGACAAGCATCAATAAGTCTTGCATAAGAGTTAACTCATAAAGCAATAAATCAAAGTAAAGGTATTGAAGCAACACAAAGGAAGATTAAGTTTCAGCGGTTGCTTTCAACTTGTAACATGTATATCTCATGGATAATTGTCAACATAGAGTAATATAACAAGTACAATATGCAAGTATGTAGGAATCAATGCACAGTTCACACAAGTGTTTTCTTCTTGAGGTGGAGAGAGATAGGTGAACCGACTCAACATAAAAGTAAAAAGAATGGTCCTTCAAAGAGGAAAGCATCGATTGCTATATTTGTGCTAGAGCTTTTATTTTGAAAACATGAAACAATTTTGTCAACGGTAGTAATAAAGCATATGAGTTATGAAAATTATATCTTACAAGTTGCAAGCCTCATGCATAGTATACTAATAGTGCCCGCACCTTGTCCTAATTAGCTTGGACTACCGGATCTTTGCAATGCACATGTTTTAACCAAGTGTCACAATGGGGTACCTCCATGCCGCCTGTACAAAGGTCTAAGGAGAAAGCTCGCATTTTGGATTTCTCGCTTTTGATTATTCTCAACTTAGACATCCATACCGGGACAACATGGACAACGAGATAATGGACTCCTCTTTAATGCATAAGCATGTGGCAACAATTATTATTCTCATATGAGATTGAGGATATATGTCCAAAACTGAAACTTCCACCATGATTCATGGCTTTAGTTAGCGGCCCAATGTTCTTCTCTAACAATATGCATGCTCCAACCATGAAGGTGGTAGATCTCTCTTACTTCGGACAAGACGGACATGCATAGCAACTCACATGATATTCAACAAAGAATAGTTGATGGCGTCCCCGAAACATGGTTATCGCACAACAAGCAACTTAATAAGAGATAAAATGCATAAGTACATATTCAATACCACAATAGTTTTTAAGCTATTTGTCCCATGAGCTATATATTGCAAAGGTGAATGATGGAATTTTAAAGGTAGCACTCAAGCAATTTACTTTGGAATGGCGGATAAATACCATGTAATAGGTAGGTATGGTGGACACAAATGGCATAGTGGTTGGCTCAAGTATTTTGGATGCATGAGAAGTATTCCCTCTCGATACAAGGTTTAGGCTAGCAAGGTTATTTGAAACAAACACAAGGATGAAAGGTGCAGCAAAACTCACATAAAAGACATATTGTAAACATTATAAGACTCTACACCGTCTTCCTTGTTGTTCAAAACTCAATACTAGATATTATCTAGAATCTAGAGAAACCAAATATGCAAACCAAATTAGCAAGCTCTAAGTGTTTCTTCATTAATGGGTGCAAAGTATATGATGCAAGAGCTTAAACATGAGCACAACAATTGCCAAGTATCAAATTATCCAAGACATTTTAGAATTACTACATGTAGTATTTTCCAATTCCAACCATATAACAATTTAACGAAGAAGAAACTTCGCCATGAATACTATGAGTAGAGCCTAAGGACATACTTGTCCATATGCTACAGTGGAGCGTGTCTCTCTCCCATAAAGTGAATGCTAGGATCCATTTTATTCAAACAAAACAAAAACAAAAACAAACCGACGCTCCAAGCAAAGTGCATAAGATGTGACGGAATAAAAATATAGTTTCAGGGAGGAACCTGATAATGTTGTCGATGAAGAAGGGGATGCCTTGGGCATCCCCAAGCTTAGACGCTTGAGTCTTCTTAGAATATGCAGGGGTGAACCACCGGGGCATCCCCAAGCTTAGAGCTTTCACTCTCCTTGATCATATTGCATCATACTCCTCTCTTGATCCTTGAAAACTTCCTCCACACCAAACTCGAAACAACTCATTAGAGGGTTAGTGCACAATAAAAATTAACATGTTCAGAGGTGACACAATCATTCTTAACACTTCTGGACATTGCATAAAGCTACTGGACATTAATGGATCAAAGAAATTCATCCAACATAGCAAAAGAGGCAATGCGAAATAAAAGACAGAATCTGTCAAAACAGAACAGTCCGTAAAGATGGATTTTATTAGGCCACCAGACTTGCTCAAATGAAAATGCTCAAATTGAATGAAAGTTGCGTACATATCCGAGGATCATGCACGTAAATTGGCTTAATTTTCTGAGCTACCTACAGGAAGGTAGACCCAGATTCGTGACAGACAAAGAAATCTGGAACTGCGCAGTAATCCAAATCTAGTACTCACTTTACTATCAAAGACTTTACTTGGCACAACAAAACACAAAACTAAGATAAGGAGAGGTTGCTACAGTAGTAAACAACTTCCAAGACACAAAAACAAAGTACTGTAGCAAAATAACACATGGGTTATCTCCCAAGAAGTTCTTTCTTTTTAGCCATTAAGATGGGCTCATCAGTTTTAATGATGCACTCACAAGAAATAGTAGTTGAAGCAAAAGAGAGCATCAAGAGGCAAATTCAAAATAAATTTAAGTCTAACATGCTTCCTATGCATAGGAATCTTGTAAGTAAACAAGTTCATGAAGAGCAAAGTAACAAGCATAGGAAGATAAAACAAGTGTAGCTTCAAAAATTTCAGCACATAGAGAGGCATTTTAGTAACATGAAAATTTCTACAGCCATATTTTCCTCTCTCATAATAACTTTCAGTAGCAACATGAGCAAACTCAACAATATAATTATCACATAAAGCATTCTTATCATGAGTCTCATGCATAAAATTATTACTCTCCACAGTAGGTTGTACCAAAAGACCACTATTATAATCATCATAAATAGGAGGCAAAGTATCATCAAAGAAAATTTTCTCCTCAATGCTTGGGGGACTAAAAAGATCATGAAAACCAGCTTCCCCAAGCTTAGAACTTTCTACATTATTATCAACAATGGTGTTCAAAGCGTTCATACTAATATTACTACCAGCATGCAAATAAGATTCCATAGGTTTTTTAATTTTCGCATCAAACAATCCATGTTTTAAATCAGGAAATAGAATAAGAAGCTCATTGTTGTCCATTATGCCAAACTAGTGTAAACAAGAAACAAAAAGATGCAATTGCAGGATCTAAAGGAAATAGCTTCGAGCACACACACAACGGCGCCAGAAAAGTACTTTACCTGAGACCGGAGTATGAGTGCCTTTTACCTTTCCTCCCGGCAACGGCGCCAGAAAAGTGCTTGATGTCTACGGGAGCTTCTATTCTTGTAGACAGTGTTGGGCCTCCAAGAGCAGAGGTTTGTAGAACAGCAGCAAGTTTCCCTTAAGTGGATCACCCAAGGTTTATCGATCTCAGGGAGGAAGAGGTCAAAGATATCCCTCTCATGCAACCCTGCAACCTCAAAGCAAGAAGTCTCTTGTGTCCCCAACACACCTAATAGGTGCACTAGTTCGGCGAAGAGATAGTGAAATACAGGTGGTATGAATAAGTAGTAGCAACGGCACCGAGAAAAGTGCTTTGCCCGGGACAAGTAAACAAGCAGTAGTAACGCAGCAGTAGTAACGCAAGAAACAAGTAAACAAGCAGCGATAGCGATATTTAGGAACAAGGCCTAGGGATTACACTTTCACTAGTGGACACTCTCAACATTGATCACATAACAGAATAGATAAATGCATACTCTACACTCTTGTTGGATGATGAACACATTGCGTAGGATTACACGAACCCTCAATGCCGGAGTTAACAAGCTCCACAATTCAATGTTCATATTTAAATAACCTTAGAGTGCAAGAAAGATCAATTCGACTAAACCAAGTACTAACATAGCATGCACACTGTCACCTTCATGCTATGTAGGAGGAATAATACACATCAATACTATCATAGCAATAGTTAACTTCATAATCTACAAGAGATCATAATCATAGCATAAACCAAGTACTAACATAGCATGCACACTGTCACCTTCATGCTATGTAGGAGGAATAATACACATCAATACTATCATAGCAATAGTTAACTTCATAATCTACAAGAGATCATAATCATAGCATAAACCAAGTACTAACACGGATGCACACACTGTCACCATTACACCGTGCAGGAGGAATAAAACTACTTTAATAACATTGCTAGAGTAGCACATAGATAAATTGTGATACAAAACACATTGCAATCATAAAGAGATATAAATAAGCACTTCACTACGCCATTCTTAACAGTGAGTAAGTATTCTGTGAAATATAGCCTAAGAGACCCACACGGTGCACACACTGTCACCTTTACACACGTGGGACAAGGAGTCTCCGGAGATCACATAAGTAAAACTCACTTGACTAGCATAGTGACATCTAGATTACAAGCATCATCATATGAATCTCAATCATGTAAGGCAGCTCATGAGATTATTGTATTGAAGTACATAGGAGAGAGATGAACCACATAGCTACCGGTACAGCCCCGAGCCTCGATGGAGAACTACTCCCTCCTCATGGGAGCAGCAGCGGTGATGAAGATGGCGGTGGAGATGGCAGCGGTGTCGATGGAGAAGCCTTCCGGGGCACTTCCCCGCTCCGGCAGGGTGCCGGAACGAGACTCCTGTCCCCCGGATCTTGGCTTCGCGATGGCGGCGGCTCCGGAAGGTTTTCCGTATCGTGGTTCTTCGTATCGGGGTTTCGCGACGGAGGCTTTAAATAGGCGGAAGGGCAGCCTCGGAGGGGGCCTCGGGGGCCCACACCATAGGGCGGCGCGGCCCCCTCCGGCCGCGCCGGGTGTGGTGTGGGGCCCCCAGGGCTTCCCTCTGGCGGCTCTCGGGTGTTCTGGAAGGCTCCGGGAAAAATAGGGACTCGGGTCTTGATTTCGTCCAATTCCGAGAATATTTCTTTACTAGGATTTCTGGAACCAAAAACAGCAGAAAACAGGAACTGGCTCTTCGGCATCTTGTTAATAGGTTAGTTCCAGAAAATGCACGAATATGACATAAAGTGTGCATAAAACATGTAGGTATCATATATAATATGGCATAGAACATAAGAAATTATCGATACGTCGGAGACGTATCACACGCCGGACCGGTGATGTCTACGGGTGCTTCTATTCTTGTAGACAGTGTTGGGCCTCCAAGAGCAGAGGTTTGTAGAACAGCAGCAAGTTTCCCTTAAGTGGATCACCCAAGGTTTATCGAACTCAGGGAGGAAGAGGTCAAAGATATCCCTCTCATGCAACCCCGCAACCACAAAGCAAGAAGTCTCTTGTGTCCCCAACACACCTAATAGGTGCACTAGTTCGGCGAAGAGATAGTGAAATACGAGTGGTATGAATAAATATAAGCAGTAGCAACGGCACCAGAAAAGTGCTTTGCCCAGGACTGGCGTGTGGTTGATGGTGGTAATATTGCGGACAGTAGAAATGCAGTAAAACAGTAAACAAGCAGCGATAGCAGTATTTAGAAACGAGGCCTAGGGATCATACTTTCACTAGTGGACACTCTCAACATTGATCACATAACATAATAAATAGATAAATGCTAGACTCTACACTCTCTTGTTGGATGATGAACACCACTAATTGTGTAGGATTACACGAACCCTCAATGCCGGAGTTAACAAGCTCCACAATATTCGATGTTCATGTTTAAATAACCTTAGAGTGCATGACAGATCAACATAACCAAACCAAGTACTAACATAGCATGCACACTGTCACCTTCACGCTACGAAAGGAGGCATAGATCACATCAATACCATCATAGCAATAGTTAACTTCATAATCTACAAGAGATCACAATCATAGCCTACGCCAAGTACTACACGATGCACACACTGTCACCATTACACCGTGCAGGAGGAATAAACTACTTTAATAACATCACTAGAGTAGCACACAGATAAATTGTGATACAAAACACATTGCAATCATAAAGAGATATAAATAAGCACTTCACTATGCTCTTCATAACAGTGAATAAGTATTCTCGTGAAATATAGCCTAAGAGACCCACACGGTGCACACACTCGTCACCTTTACACACGTGGGACAAGGAGTCTCCGGAGATCACATAAGTAAAACCCACTTGACTAGCATAATGACATCTAGATTACAAGCGTCATCATATGAATCTCAATCATGTAAGGCAGCTCATGAGATTATTGTATTGAAGCACATAGGAGAGAGATTAACCACATAGCTACCGGTACAGCCCCGAGCCTCGATGGAGAACTACTCCCTCCTCATGGGAGACAGCAGCATTGATGAAGATGGTGGTGGTGTCGATGGAGAAGCCTTCCGGGGGCACTTCCCCGTCCCGGCGGCGTGCCGGAACAGAGACTCATGTCCCCCAGATCTTGGCTTCGCGATGGCGGCCGCTCTGGAAGGTTTCTCGTACCGTGGCTTTTTCGTATCGAAGATTTAGGTTAGGGACCTTTAAATAGGCGAAGAGGCGGAGTCGGAGGGGCGACGAGGCGGTGACACACTAGGGGGCGCGGCCAAGGCCTGGGCCGCGCCACCCTGTCGTCTGGGGCCCACAAGGCCCTCCTCTGGCGGCTCTCGGGTGTTCTGGAAGCTTCGTGTGATTCTAATATGCTGGGCGTTGATTTCGTCCGATTCCGAGAATATTTCCTTACTAGGATTTCTGAAACCAAAAACAGCAGAAAACAGCAACTGGCCCTTCGGCATCTCGTCAATAGGTTAATTCCGGAAAACGCATAATAATGACATAAAGTATGCATAAAACATGTAGATATCATCAATAATGTGTCATGGAACATAAGAAATTATCGATACGTCGGAGACGTATCAGCATCCCCAAGCTTAGTTCCTGCTCGTCCCGAGCAGGTAAACGATAACAAAGATAATTTCCGGAGTGACATGCCATCATAACCTTGATCATACTATTGTAAGCATATGTAATGAATGCAGCGATCAAAACAATGGTAAATGACATGAGTAAACAAATGAATCATAAAGCAAAGACTTTTCATGAATAGTACTTTCAAGACAAGCATCAATAAGTCTTGCATAAGAGTTAACTCATAAAGCAATAAATTCATAGTAAAGGCATTGAAGCAACATAAGGCATGGAAGATTAAGTTTCAGCGGTTGCTTTCAACTTGTAACATGTATATCTCAATGATAGTTTGTCAATGCAAAGCAATATAACAAGTGCAATATGCAAGTATGTAGGAATCAATGCACAGTTCACACAAGTGTTTGCTTCTTGAGGTGGAGAGAGATAGGTGAACTGACTCAACATAAAAGTAAAAGAAAGGCCCTTCGCAGAGGAAGCATTGATTGCTATATTTGTGCTAGAGCTTTGGTTTTGAAAACATAAAGAGAGCATAAAAGTAAAATTTTGAGAGGTGTTTGTTGTTGTCAACGCATGGTAGTGGGCACTCTAACCCCCTTGCCAGACAAACCTTCAAAGAGCGGCTGCCATGAAGGACGTTATCTCTACCAGCAAGGTAGATCATCCCTCTTCTCTTTTGTTTACACATGTATTTTAGTTTTATTTATGGATGACACTCCTCCCAACCTTTTGCTTACACAAGCCTTGGCTAACCGAATCCTCGGGTGCCTTCCAACATTCACATACCATGAAGGAGTGTCTATTTGCAAAATTAAGTTGCTTACCGATGAATCGAGCAAAACATGTGAAGAGAATTATTAATGAAGGTTGATTAATTGGGGGTCGGGAACCCCGCGCCGACTCTTTTGCAAAATTATTGGATAAGCGGATGAAGCCACTAGTCCATTGGTGAAAGTTGCCCAACAAGAATGAAAGATAAACACCACATACTTCCTCATGAGCTATAAAACATTGACACAAATCAGAGGTGATAAATTTTGAATTGTTTAAAGGTAGCACTCAAGCAATTTACTTTGGAATGGCGGAGAAATACCATGTAGTAGGTAGTTATGGTGGACACAAATGGCATAGTGGTTGGCTCAAGGATTTTGGATGCATGAGAAGTATTCCCTCTCGATACAAGGTTTAGGCTAGCAAGGTTATTTGAAACAAACACAAGGATGAACCGGTGCAGCAAAACTCACATAAAAGACATATTGTAAACATTATAAGACTCTAGACCGTCTTCCTTGTTGTTCAAACTCAATACTAGAAATTATCTAGACTTTAGAGAGACCAATTATGCAAACCAAATTTTAGCAAGCTCTATGTATTTCTTCATTAATGGGTGCAAAGTATATGATGCAAGAGCTTAAACATGAGCACAAAAATTGCCAAGTATCAAATTATCCAAGACATTTTATCAATTACCACATGTAGCATTTTCTGTTTCCAACCATATAACAATTAACGAAGCAGTTTCAACCTTCGCCATGAACATTAAAAGCTAAGAACACATGTGTTCATATGAACCAGCGGAGCGTGTCTCTCTCCCACACAAGCATAATGGATCAGATCTTATTCAAACACAAACAAAAATAAAAGCACACAGACGCTCCAAGTAAAGTACATAAGATGTGACCGAATAAAAATATAGTTTCAAGAGAAGTGACATGATAAGTTGTCGATGAAGAAGGGGATGCCTTGGGCATCCCCAAGCTTAGATGCTTGAGTCTTCTTGAAATATGCAGGGGTGAACCAACGGGGTATCCCCAAGCTTAGACTTTTCACTCTTCTTGATCATAGTATATCATCCTCCTCTCTTGACCCTTGAAAACTTCCTCCACACCAAACTCGAAACAAACTCATTAGAGGGTTAGTGCATAATCAAAAACTCACATGTTCAGAGGTGACACAATCATTCTTAACACTTCTGGACATTGCCCAAAGCTACTGGAAGGTAATGGAACAATGAAATCCACCCAACACAGCGAAAGAAGCAATGCGAAATAAAAGGCAGAATCTGTCAAAACAGAACAGTCCGTAAAGACGAATTTTAAAGAGGCACCAGACTTCCTCAAATGAAAATGCTCAAATTGAATGAAAGTTGCATACATATCTGAGGATCACTCACGTAAATTGGCATAATTTTCTGAGTTACCTACAGAGAATTAGGCCCAGATTCGTGACGACAAGAAATCTGTTTCTCGCGAGTAATCCAAATCTAGTATGAACCTTACTATCAAAGACTTTACTTGGCACAACAATGCGACAAAACTAAGATAAGGAGAGGTTGCTACAGTAGTAACAACTTCCAAGACACAAATACAAAATAAAAGTACTATAGCAAAGTAAACACATGGGTTATCTCCCAAGAAGTTCTTTCTTTATAGCCATTAAGATGGGCTCAGCAGTTTTAATGATGCACTTGCAAGAAATAGTAGTTGAAGCAAAAGAGAGCATCAAGAGGCAAATTCAAAGCAAATTTAAGCCTAACATGAGTCTCATGCATAAAATAAGTACTACTCCCAACATAAGCATAGTCATTCTTATTAGTTGTAGTAGGAGCAAATTCAACAAAGTAGCTATCATTATTATTCTCATCATCAAATATAGGAGGCATATTGTAATCATAATCAAATTTATCCTCCATAACAAGCGGTACTAAAAGACTACTATCATTATAATCATCATAAATAGGAGGCAAAGTATCATCAAAGTAAATTTTCTCCTCAATGCTTGGGGGACTAAAAAGATCATGCTCATCAAAACCAGCTTCCCCAAGCTTAGAACTTTCTATATCATTAGCAACAATGGTATTGCCCAAAGCTACTGGAAGGTAATGGAACAATGAAATCCACCCAACACAGCGAAAGAAGCAATGCGAAATAAAAGGCAGAATCTGTCAAAACAGAACAGTCCGTAAAGACGAATTTTAAAGAGGCACCAGACTTCCTCAAATGAAAATGCTCAAATTGAATGAAAGTTGCATACATATCCGAGGATCACTCACGTAAATTGGCATAATTTTCTGAGTTACCTACGGAGAATTAGGCCCAGATTCGTGACAGACAAGAAATCTGTTTCTCGCAGATAATCCAAATCTAGTATGAACCTTACTATCAAAGACTTTACTTGGCACAACAATGCGACAAAACTAAGATAAGGAGAGGTTGCTACAGTAGTAACAACTTCCAAGACACAAATACAAAATAAAAGTACTATAGCAAAGTAAACACATGGGTTATCTCCCAAGAAGTTCTTTCTTTATAGCCATTAAGATGGGCTCAGCAGTTTTAATGATGCACTTGCAAGAAATAGTAGTTGAAGCAAAAGAGAGCATCAAGAGGCAAATTCAAAGCAAATTTAAGCCTAACATGCTTCCTATGAAAAGGAATCTTGTAAATAAACAAGTTCATGAAGCATAATGCAACAAGCATAGGAAGATAGAACAAGTGTAGCTTCAAAAATTTCAGCACATAGAGAGGCATTTTAGTAACATGAAAATTTCTACAACCATATTTTCCTCTCTCATAATAACTTTCAGTAGCAACATGAGCAAACTCAACAATATAACTATCACATAAAGCATTCTTATCATGAGTCTCATGCATAAAATAAGTACTACTCCCAACATAAGCATAGTCATTCTTATTAGTTGTAGTAGGAGCAAATTCAACAAAGTAGCTATCATTATTATTCTCATCATCAAATATAGGAGGCATATTGTAATCATAATCAAATTTATCCTCCATAACAGGGCGGTACTAAAAGACTACTATCATTATAATCATCATAAATAGGAGGCAAAGTATCATCAAAGTAAATTTTCTCCTCAATGCTTGGGGGACTAAAAAGATCATGCTCATCAAAACCAGCTTCCCCAAGCTTAGAACTTTCTATATCATTAGCAACAATGGTATTCAAAGTGTTCATACTAATATGTTCCATGGGTTTTTTAATTTTCGCATCAAACCATCCATGTCTTAAATCAGGAAATAGAATAAGAAGCTCACTGTTGTCCATTATGCCAAACTAGTGTAAACAAGAAACAAAAAGATGCAATTGCAGGATCTAAAGGAAATAGCTTCGAGCACACACACAACGGCAACAGAAAAGTACTTTACCTGGGACCGGAGTATGAGTGCCTTTTACCTTTCCTCCCCGGCAACGGCGCCAGAAAAGTGGCTAGTTGCCGGGGTCCGGTGTGTGTGTGCCGTTTACCTTTCCTCCCCGGCAACGGCGCCAGAAAAGTGCTTGATGTCTACGGGTGCTTGATACGTCTCCGACGTATCGATAATTTCTTATGTTCCATGCCACATTATTGATGATATCTACATGTTTTATGCATACTTTATGTCATTATTATGCGTTTTCCGGAACTAACCTATTGACGAGATGCCGAAGGGCCAGTTCCTGTTTTCTGCTGTTTTTGGTTCCAGAAATCCTAGTAAGGAAATATTCTCGGAATCGGACGAAATCAATGCCCAGCATCTTAGAATCACACGAAGCTTCCAGACAAGGCCTAGGGATCATACTTTCACTAGTGGACACTCTCAACATTGATCACATAACAGAATAAATAGATAAATGCTAGACTCTACACTCTCTTGTTTGATGATGAACACCACTAATCGTGTAGGATTACACGAACCCTCAATGCCGGAGTTAACAAGCTCCACAATATTCGATGTTCATGTTTAAATAACCTTAGAGTGCATGACAGATCAACATAACCAAACCAAGTACTAACATAGCATGCACACTCGTCACCTTCACGCTACGAAAGGAGGCATAGATCACATCAATACCATCATAGCAATAGTTAACTTCATAATCTACAAGAGATCACAATCATAGCCTACGCCAAGTACTACACGATGCACACACTATCACCATTACACCGTGCGGGAGGAATAAACTACTTTAATAACATCACTAGAGTAGCACACGGATAAATTGTGATACAAAACACATTGCAATCATAAAGAGATATAAATAAGCACTTCACTATGCTCTTCATAACAGTGAATAAGTATTCCGTGAAATATAGCCTAAGAGACCCACACGGTGCACACAATGTCACCTTTACACACGTGGGACAAGGAGTCTCCGGAGATCACATAAGTAAAACCCACTTGACTAGCATAATGACATCTAGATTACAAGCATCATCATATGAATCTCAATCATGTAAGGCAGCTCATGAGATTATTGTATTGAAGCACATAGGAGAGAGATTAACCACATAGCTACCGGTACAGCCCCGAGCCTCGATGGAGAACTAATCCCTCCTCATGGGAGACAGCAGCGTTGATGAAGATGGCGGTGGTGTCGATGGAGAAGCCTTCCGGGGGCACTTCCCCGTCCCGGCGGCGTGCCGGAACAGAGACTCCTGTCCCCCAGATCTTGGCTTCGCGATGGTGGCGGCTCTGGAAGGTTTCTCGTACCGTGGCTTTTTCGTATCGAAGATTTAGGTCAGGGACCTTTAAATAGGCGAAGAGGCGGAGTCGGAGGGGCGATGAGGCGGTGACACACTAGGGGGGCGCGGCCAAGGCCTGGGCCGCGCCACCCTGTCGTCTGGGGCCCACAGGGCCCTCCTCTGGCGGCTCTCGGGTGTTCTGGAAGCTTCGTGTGATTCTAAGATGCTGGGCGTTGATTTCGTCCGATTCCGAGAATATTTCCTTACTAGGATTTCGAAACCAAAAACAGCAGAAACAACAGAATCGGCCCTTCGGCATCTCGTCAATAGGTTAGTTCCGGAAAATGCATAATAATGACATAAAGTATGCATAAAACATGTTGATATCATCAATAATGTGGCATGGAACATAAGAAATTATCGATACGTCGGAGACGTATCAACCGGCCGGTTGAGAGTCCGGTTGACCGGGCCTATGACCGGGTCTGTCGAATTGTGAAGTGTTGCCCAGAATTTCTACCACAAAATCATGCAAAAACTCATAAACTTGAACATAGACTATAGCAATAGAGTGGAATATGTGCATAGTGCTGTGACCTGTGAGACACTCTAATGGCATGAGGACTTACAAACCTAACCCTAACCCTAAAATTTCCTCAAAATTTCTCAAGGATGTGCAATGTGTGATGAGGACTAGGAAATAGAGGGAGAGGGAGAACAATTTACCCGAAGACATGGTCCTCCTTGCTCAAAGGAACAAGAAGAACACCAAGGTAGGGCTTGAGAGCCAAATCCCCAAGATCTCCCAAAGTAGCTTGAGAGGGACCAAAACCCTTGGTGGAGATGATGCAAAGGGCCCGATCTATGAGTGGATGCAGTTTGAGGGGATTCTAGTGGTGGGAAGGCCCTAGGGAGAGGTGGAGATGGTGAAGGCGGCGGCCATGGAGGATGTGGTGAAAGGGGAAAGTGAGGAAGAAGACCCCCAAGGGGTAACTTCCTCCAAACATAACCAGCCGCGCGACCGGTTTGGCGCCCGGTTGACCGGGCCTGGCGCCGGCTGGCCCAGCGCAGAGGCCGGTCCGACCGGGCCAGAGACCGGCCAGGGTTATTCTGCCCAGTTTTGTCTCGTTTTGCCTCGTTTTTCCCCTATTCTTTGTGTAAATGTGTATGAATGCTCAGATGATGACATGTACATATAGATAGATAGATGATGATGAGATGAGCATAGACATGGGGTTGGAAACACAAAGTTCTCTAGGCATACCCATTGGAGTGAAAATCCAAACAAGATGTAAATAGCGACAATGGGCATGATTCGAAATATATATCAAGAATCATAAGTCAATTTTTGAAGTGATTTTTGCAATAATATCATTTAGCCTTATATAGTCAAATCAAGTTGCAATTGAGTCTTAATGAGGGGCGGGGGATTACTCCCCCTATGTGAAAGCGCAAATGTCATGAGACCTCGAAGAGACATGTTTGGGTCCATATAATGACATTGGGTCTATTTATGTTGCACACATAGGTATGCATCATACCAAGACATGGTAAGATGACTATCCCCATATGTGTTGTGCCTCTAAGCTAGATAGTTAGATAAATGCAAGAATATAGTGCAAGAAGTTATTCAATCTAAGTTTTTAGGATCAAGAATACCAAGTTCTCCTCCCAAGTTAACAAACCGGGTTTCATCCAAAGGCTTAGTGAAAATATCCGCCAATTGGTAGGTTGTCCCCACATGAGTGAGATCAATATCCTTATTGGCAACATGGTCATGTAGGAAGTGATGGCGAATGTCAATATGTTTGGTGCGACAATGTTGAACCGGGTTATTGGCGATCTTAATTGCACTTTCATTGTCACAAAGAAGAGGCACCGTACCAAGAGACACACCATAGTCTTTCAAGGTTTGCTTCATCCATAACAATTGAGTGCAACAAGATGCCGCGGATATGTATTCGGCTTCGGCGGTGGATAAAGCGGTGGAGTTTTGTTTCTTGGATGACGAACTCACCAATGACCGGCCAATAAATTGGCAAGCCCCGGAGGTAGACTTCCGGTCAACCTTATCACCGGCCCAATCGGAATCCGAATAGCCAATGAGTTCAAAGGTTGACCCCTTTGGATACCATAGCCCGAGAGTAGGAGTGAGAACAAGGTATCTTAGAATCCGTTTGACCGCCATTAAATGGCTCTCCTTAGGAGCGGATTGAAAACGAGCACACATCCCTACACTTAGCATGATATCCGGCCTAGAGGCACAAAGGTAGAGCAAGGATCCTATCATGGAGCAGTATACCTTTATATCCACATCCTTCTCACCGTCACATGAGCCAAGTTGCCCCTTTACGGGCATGGGTGTCTTCATTGGGCTTGCATTGGTCATGTTGAATTTCTTGAGAATGTCCTTCACATACTTTTCTTGAGAGATGAAGGTGCCTTTTGCAAGTTGCCTCACTTGGAAGCCTAGGAAAAACTTCAACTCTCCCATCATGGACATCTCAAATTTCCTAGTCATCAATAGCTCAAAAGCTTTGTTATGATTGGGGTTAGTTCCACCAAATATAATATCATCAACATATATTTGACATATAAATAAGCCACCCCCTTTAACCCGTTTGGTGAAAAGGGTGGAATCGACCGTACCCATGCAAAACCCATCATGTAGTAAGAAATCCCTAAGGAACTCATACCAAGCACGTGGAGCTTGCTTGAGACCGTAGAGTGCATGCCTTATGGAGTAAATACACGTGGTTGGGTCGGCTTGGGTCTTCGAAACCCGGGGGTTGAGCTACATATGCAGTTTCTTTTAGAGGACCATTCAAAAATGCACTTTTCACATCCATTTGATATTGTTTAAAATTGTGAAAAGATGCAAATGCAAGCAAAAGACGAATAGCTTCAAGACGGGCTACCGGCGCAAAGGTATCTGATACGTCTCCGACGTATCGATAATTTCTTATGTTCCATGCCACATTATTGATGATATCTACATGTTTTATGCATACTTTATGTCGTATTCATGCATTATCCGGCACTAACCTATTAACGAGATGTCGAAGAGCCAGTTGCTGTTTTCTGCTGTTTTTGGTTTCAGAAATCCTACAAAGGAAATTTTCTCGGAATTGGACGAAATCAACGCCCAGGGGCCTATTTTGCCACGAAGCTTCCAGAGACCGAAGAGAAGACGAAGTGGGGCCACGAGGCGCCGCCACACTAGAACGGCGCGGCCAGCATAGGGCCCGCGCGACCCTGTTGTGTGGGGCCCGCGTGACCCCTCCGAGGCTGCCCTTCCGCCTACTTAAAGCCTCCGTCGCGAAACCCCCAGTACCGAGAGCCACGATACGGAAAACCTTACTGAGACGCCGCCGCCGCCAATCCCATCTCGGGGGATTCTGGAGATCGCCTCCGGCACCCTGCCGAAGAGGGGAATCATCTCCCGGAGGACTCTTCACCGCCATGGTCGCCTCCGGAGTGATGAGTGAGTAGTTCACCCCCGTACTATGGGTCCATAGCGGTAGCTAGATGGTCGTCTTCTCCTTATGTGCTTCATTGTCGGATCTTGTGAGCTGCCTAACATGATCAAGATCATCTATCTGTAATGCTATATGTTGTGTTTGTCGGGATCCGATGGATAGAGAATACTATGTTATTTTGATTATCAATCTATTACCTATGTGTTGTTTATGATCTTGCATGCTCTCCGTTATTAGTAGAGGCTCTGGCCAAGTTTTTGCTCTTAACTCCAAGAGGGAGTATTTATGCTCGATAGTGGGTTCATGCCTCCATTAAATCCGGGACGATGTGACGAAAGTTCTAAGGTTGTGGATGTGCTTGTTGCCACTAGGGATAAAACATTGATGCTATGTCCGAGGATGTAGTTATTGATTACATTACGCACCATACTTAATGCAATTGTCTCGTTGTTTGCAACTTAATACCGGAAGGGGTTCGGATGATAACTCGAAGGTGGACTTTTTAGGCATAGATGCATGCTGGATAGCGGTCTATGTACTTTGTCGTAATGCCCAATTAAATCTCACTATACTTATCATATCATGTATGTGCATTGTCATGCCCTCTTTATTTGTCAATTGCTCGACTGTAATTTGTTCACCCAACATGCTATTTATCTTATGGGAGAGACACCTCTAGTGAACTGTGGACCCCGGTCCATTCTTTTCTACTGAAATACAATCTACTGCAATACTTGTTCTTACTGTTTTCTCGTAAACAATCATCATCCACACTATACATCTAATCCTTTGTTACAGCAAGCCGGTGAGATTGACAACCTCACTGTTTTGTTGGGGCAAAGTACTTTGGTTGTGTTGTGCAGGTTCCACGTTGGCGCCGGAATCCCTGGTATTGCGCCGCACTACATCCCGCTGCCATCAACCTTCAACGTGCTTCTTGGCTCCTCCTGGTTCGATAAACCTTGGTTTCTTTCTGAGGGAAAACTTGCTACTATGTACATCATACCTTCCTCTTGGGGTTCCAAACGAACGTGTGTATTACACGCCATCAAGCTCTTTTTCTGGCGCCGTTGCCGGGGAGATCAAGACACGCTGCAAGGGGAGTCTCCACAATCCAATCTCTTTACTTTGTTTTTGTCTTGCTTTATTTTATTTACTACTTTGTTTGCTGCATTATATCAAAACACAAAAAAAATAGTTGCTAGCTTTACTTTATTTACTGTCTTGTTCTCTATATCAAAAACACACAAAAAAAATTTAGTTACTTGCATTCGTTTTACTTATTTCAACATGTTTCCTTTTAATTTTACTGTAAAAGATATACCTGTGGGACAAGGGTCTATAATTGGAAGAGATAATATAGAAGAATTTTTCACCCATGTTAGTATGCATGAAGATCTTAAAGATATACCCCTTGTAAAAGCTTGTCCCTACTTATGAAGATGCCTCTGTTTGTTTGGTACGCATGATGGAAGCTAGATTTATTAGTCTCAACCCCATGATACAACACATGTTTCTTACACTTTCTGATATGGAGCGGGGAGAGAAGAGAGATTTTGTTCTAAAAGTCTTAGTGCGAGAATTTGCGGATATAGCTAAAGAAGCTAGAAAAGTTTTTAGTAAGCATGAGAGGCTTGGTACGATCACCGATTTTAAAAGAACACTTGAAAAAATGGACATGGATATAATTAAGTACACTAATAGTGTTAATAATGGTGGGGAGATTAAAGCACCAATACCATGTAAGCTCCTAGCGATGCATGAAGCTCTAGATGATAATTATGCTTGGCTTGTTCCTGAAAATTTGTTTGATGAGAGTAGCAAGCCCAAGACTAATGAAAAGGGAGCCGCTGAAACTAATGTATCCAAAATACTATGCATGGTTGAGAAAACTCCAAACCCCGCTGTCGATGCATCATCTCTTGATAACACTTGATATACACTTTCGCGCCTAGCCGAAAGGCGTTAAAGAAAAGCGCTTATGGGAGACAACCCATGTTTTTACTACAGTACTTTTATTTTATATTTGAGTCTTGGAAGTTGTTACTACTGTAGCAACCTCTCCTTATCTTAGTTTTGTGCATTGTTGTGCCAAGTAAAGTCGTTGATAGTAAGGTTCATACTAGATTTGGATTACTGCGCAGAAACAGATTTCTTTGCTGTCACGGATTTCGACCTGCCTCTCTGTAGGTAGCTCGGAAAAATATGCCAATTTACGTGCGTGATCCTCAGATATGTACGCAACTTTCATTCAATTTGAGCATTTTCATTTGAGCAAGTCTGGTGCCACTTTAAAATTCGTCTTTACGAACTGTTCTGTTTTGACAGATTCTGCCTTTTATTTCGCATTGCCTCTTTTGCTATGATGGATGAATTTCTTTGTTTCATTAATGTCCAGTAGCTTTGTGCAATGTCCAGAAGTGTTAAGAATGATTATGTCACCTCTGAACATGTAAATTTTTATTGTGCACTAACCCTCTAATGAGTTGTTTCGAGTTTGGTGTGGAGGAAGTTTTCAAGGATCAAGAGAGGGAGATGATACGATATGATCAAGGAGAGTGAAAGCTCTAAGCTTGGGGATGCCCCGGTGGTTCACCCCTGCATATTTTAAGAAGACTCAAGCGTCTAAGCTTGGGGATGCCCAAGGCATCCCCTTCTTCATCGACAACATTATCGGGTTCCTCCCCGAAACTATATTTTTATTCCATCACATCTTATGTGCTTTGCTTGGAGCGTCGGTTTGTTTTTGTTTTTGTTTTTGTTTGAATAAAATGGATCCTAGCATTCATTGTTTGGGAGAGAGACACGCTCCGCTGTTGCATATGGACAAATATGTCCTTAGGCTTTACTCATAGTATTCATGGCGAAGGTTGAATCTTCTTCGTTAAATTGTTATATGGTTGGAATCGGGAAATGCTACATGTAGTAATTCTAAAATGTCTTGAATAATTTGATACTTGGAAATTGTTGTGCTCATGTTTAAGCTCTTGCATCATATACTTTGCACCTATTAATGAAGAAATACATAGAGCTTGCTAAAATTTGGTTTGCATATTTGGTCTCTCTAAAGTCTAGATAATTTCTAGTATTGAGTTTTGAACAACAAGGAAGACGGTGTAGAGTCTTATAATGTTTACAATATGTCTTTTATGTGAGTTTTGCTGCACCGGTTTATCCTTGTGTTTGTTTCAAATAACCTTGCTAGCCTAAACCTTGTATCGAGAGGGAATACTTCTCATGCATCCAAAATCCTTGAGCCAACCACTATACCATTTGTGTCCACCATACCTACCTACTACATGGTATTTCTCCGCCATTCCAAAGTAAATTGCTTGAGTGCTACCTTTAAATTTCCATCATTCGCCTTTGCAATATATAGCTCATGGGACAAATAGCCTTAAAAACTATTGTGGTATTGAATATGTACTTATGCACTTGATCTCTTATTAAGTTGCTTGTTGTTCGATAACCATGCTCCTGGGGACGCCATCAACTCTTTGTTGAATATCACGTGAGCTGCTATGCATGTCCGTCTTGTCTGAAGTAAGGGAGATTTACCACTCATTAAATGGTTAGAGCATGCATAATGTTAGAGAAGAACATTGGGCCGCTAACTAAAGCCATGATCCATTCTGGAAGTTTCAGTTTTGGACATATATCCTCAATCTCATATGAGAACATTAATTGTTGCTAATTGCTTATGCATTAAAGAGGAGTCCATTATCTGTTGTCTATGTTGTCCCGGTATGGATGTCTAAGTTGAGAATAATCAAAAGCGAGAAATCCAAATGCGAGCTTTCTCCTTAGACCTTTGTACAGGCGGCATAGAGGTACCCCTTTGTGACACTTGGTTAAAACATGTGTATTGCGATGATAATCCGGTAATCCAAGCTAATTAGGACAAGGTGCGGGCACTATTAGTATACTATGCATGAGGCTTGCAACTTGTAAGATATAATTTACATGATACATATGCTTTATTACTACCGTTGACAAAATTGTTTCATGTTTTCAAAATAAAAGCTCTAGCACAAATATAGCAATCGATGCTTTCCTCTTTGAAGGACCTTTCTTTTACTTTTATGTTGAGTCAGTTCACCTATTTCTCTCCACCTCAAGAAGCAAACACTTGTGTGAACTGTGCATTGATTCCTACATACTTGCATATTGCACTTGTTATATTACTTTACATTGACACTATCCATGAGATATACATGTTATAAGTTGAAAGCAACCGCTGAAACTTAATCTTCCTTTGTGTTGCTTCAATACCTTTACTTTGATTTATTGCTTTACGAGTTAACTCTTATGCAAGACTTATTGATGCTTGTCTTGAAATACTATTCATGAAAAGTATTTGCTTTATGATTCATTTGTTTACTCATGTCATTACCATTGTTTTGATCGCTGCATTCATTACATATGCTTACAATAGTATGATCAAGGTTATGATGGCATGTCACTCCAGAAATTATCTTTGTTATCGTTTACTCGCTCGGGACGAGCGAGAACTAAGCTTGGGGATGTTGATACGTCTCCGACGTATCGATAATTTCTTATGTTCCATGCCACATTATTGATGATATCTACATGTTTTATGCATACTTTATGTCGTATTTATGCATTTTCCGGCACTAACCTATTAACGAGATGCCGAAGAGCCGATTGCTATTGTTCTCGCTGTTTTTGGTTTCGAAATCCTACAAAGGAAATATTCTCGGAATTGGACGAAATCAACGCCCAGGGGCCTATTTTGCCACGAAGCTTCCAGAAGACCGAAGAGAAGACGAAGTGGGGCCACGGGGCGCCGCCACACTAGGGCGGCGCGGCCAGCATAGGGCCCACGTGGCCCTGTTGTGTGGGGCCCCCGTGACCCCTCCGAGGTGCCCTTCCGCCTACTTAAAGCCTCCGTCGCGAAACCCCCAGTACCGAGAGCCACGATACGGAAAACCTTGCGAGACGCCGCCGCCAATCCCATCTCGGGGGATTCGGGAGATCGCCTCCGGCACCTCGCCGGAGAGGGGAATCATCTCCCGGAGGACTCTTCACCGCCATGGTCGCCTCCGGAGTGATGAGTGAGTAGTTCACCCCTGGACTATGGGTCCATAGCAGTAGCTAGATGGTCGTCTTCTCCTTATGTGCTTCATTGTCGGATCTTGTGAGCTGCCTAACATGATCAAGATCATCTATCTGTAATGCTATATGTTGTGTTTGTCGGGATCCGATGGATAGATAATACTATGTTATGTTGATTATCAATCTATTACCTATGTGTTGTTTATGATCTTGCATGCTCTCCGTTATTAGTAGAGGCTCTAGCCAAGTTTTTGCTCTTAACTCCAAGAGGGAGTATTTATGCTCGATAGTGGGTTCATGCCTCCATTAAATCCGGGACAAGTGATGAGAAAGTTATAAGGTTGTGGATGTGTTGTTGCCACTAGGGATAAAACATTGATGCTATGTCCGAGGATGTAGTTATTGATTACATTACGCACCATACTTAATGCAATTGTCCGTTGTTTGCAACTTAATACTGGAAGGGGTTCGGATGATAACCTCGAAGGTGGACTTTTTAGGCATAGATGCATGCTTGGATAGCGGTCTATGTACTTTGTCGTAATGCCCAATTAAATCTCACTATACTTATCATATCATGTATGTGCATTGTCATGCCCTCTTTATTTGTCAATTGCTCAACTGTAATTTGTTCACCCAACATGCTATTTATCTTATGGGAGAGACACCTCTAGTGAACTGTGGACCCCGGTCCATTCTTTTACATTAAATACAATCTACTGCAATTGTTCTTTACTGTTCTTCGCAAACAATCATCATCCACACTATACATCTAATCCTTTGTTACAGCAAGCCGGTGAGATTGACAACCTCACTGTTTCGTTGGGGCAAAGTACTTTGATTGTGTTGTGCAGGTTCCACGTTGGCGCCGGAATCCCTGGTGTTGCGCCGCACTACATCCCGCCGCCATCAACCTTCAACGTGCTTCTTGGCTCCTCCTGGTTCGACAAACCTTGGTTTCTTTCTAAGGGAAAACTTGCTATTGTGTACATCATACCTTCCTCTTGGGGTTCCCAACGAACGTGTGTATTACACGCCATCAGTATCCTCAAAATCCAAACCTTCTATTTGGGCAAACCCTTGCGCCACTAACCTTGCTTGATTTCTAATTACAATGCCATTCTCATCTTGCTTGTTCTTGAATACCCATTTGGTCCCAATAACATTGATGCGATGATCCTTGGGTCTCTCAACTAGAGACCATGCTTCATTACGAGTGAAACACTCCAATTCTTCTTGCATGGCAATAACCCAATCCGGATCAACCAAGGCTTCATGTACCTTGAGTGGCTCAAAACTAGACACAAAAGCATGATGTTGACAATAAGTGATAAGTAATGCATGGTGTCTACGAGTTATCACTCCTCTTGAGATGCTTCCAAGGACTTGATCTACTTTCATGTCACTTGCCCTTGTAGCCGCCTTGATCTTCCGAATAGTTCCTTCATGATCAATGAATTCATCTCTTGCAAGTACTAGATCATGAGGGACAACTTGAGCTTGAACATGAGTTGAGGATGTTTCTTGATCGTCATCATGGTCTTGCTCAGTGGGTTGAGGGCTTTCTTCTTGTTCTTCGGAAAGTGACTCATCTTGAGTAGAGGATAAATCTTGAGTTGCACTTGATGGCTCAACTTGAGTTGGGCTAGGCTAAACTTGAGGTGAGCTTGATACTTCTATTCCATCATCTTGATCATCATTATGAATTTCCATGGGCCGAATGTGTCCAATGCCCATATGCTTGATGGCACTAGATGGATCATCATCATTACCTGCAACACATGGAACAACTTGCTCCACTTGGGAGCCATTATCCTCCAAGAACACCACGTCACAAGATACTTCAATAGTCCCAGTGGACCGGTTGTAGTATCTATAGGCGTGAGAGTTCTCCGCATATCCAACAAATATGCCCTCAATGGTTCTAGTTTCAAATTTACCGAGCTTCCCTTTGTTGTTCTTAACAAGACATTTGCATCCAAAGACACGAATGTACATGACATTAGGCTTGTTACATGTGAGAAGCTCGTATGGAGTTTTGTTATGGAGGGGGCGGAGGAAGAGCCGGTTGGAGTAGTGGACGGCCGTAGAGATGGCTTCTCCCCAAAAGTTGTGGTGTGAGTTAAATTCACTCAACATGGTTCTTGCCATCTCAATGATAGTCCGGTTCTTCCTTTCAACAACACCATTTTGTTGAGGGGTGTATGGCGCCGAAAACTCATGCTTGATGCCCTCATCATCAACGAACTCTTGCATGGTGTAGTTCTTGAACTCGGTGCCATTGTCGGTTCTAATCGCCTTGATCTCGGATTCATACGTACGTTGAGCTTTCTTGGCGAAGGTGATGAACTCTCTATGGGTCTCATCCTTAGACTTAAGGAGAAAGACCCAAGAGTATCTTGAGTAATCATCAACAATGACAAGTCCATACTTGCTCCCACCAAGAGTATCATAATGTGATGGCCCAAGGAGATCCAAATGAAGGAGCTCCAAAGGCCTAGATGTGGTGACGGTACTCTTGATAGGATGTTTCTTCTTGAGTTGTTTTCCGGCTACACATGCAGTGCATACACGATCTTTCTCAAAAGAAATGCCGGTTAGTCCAACAATGTGCTCACCCTTTAGGAGTTGTTTAAGATTTCTCATGTTGACATGACCAAGGCGGCGATGCCACAACCAACCTTCATCATGTTTAGCCGCCATTAGACATGTGGAGAGAGATGGGCTCTCTTTCGAGAGGTCAACCACGTAAAGGTTGTTCTCCACATATCCAACAAGGACCAATTTGAGATTGTCACTCCTAAAGACTTTCACATAATACTTAGTAAAATATGAATTGTAACCGACATCGGCAAGATGATATATAGAAAGTAAGTTATAGCCAAGGGATTCAACAAGCATGACCGTCTCAAGGCACAAGTCCTTAGAGATTGCCACCTTGCCATACCCAAGTACCTTTCCCTTTGAGTTGTCACCAAAGGTGATGCTTGACTTCTTGTTGATATCCTCAATGAATTGATCAAGCACACCTCTTCCTCCGGTCATATGATTGGTGCATCCACTATCAAACACCCATTTTGGACCACCGGAGGAATACCCCTACAAAATCAAGTAGAGGATTTAGGAACCCATCGATTAATGTGTTCCTTTGCAATGGCAACAATATCTTTTGGTACCCAAATTGAGTACTCTCTATAAGCATAGCCATTACGAGGGCAAACATAGTTAGCATAGACATCACCATAATAATCAATAAATAAAGCATAGTGATTGTTTGGCCCCGTGCGGTCACCACTAGTGGCTTTGCCCTTTGGGGCTTTGCCATCATTAGTGACCTTCTTGTTATTTTCTTGAGCGGGCTTCTCCTTCTTGTAGTTGTTCTTCTTTTAGGGCTTGGGAACATACCCAAGTCCATGCTTTTGATTGTTTGACCTTTGCTTACTCAAGAGGTCATCCAATCCCATCTTATTCTTGGTCGTGGTGAACTTGGCAAGTTCCTTCTTCAACCTAACATTTTCCTCAAGAATAGTTGCTTGCTCACAAGCCGATTCATTAGGATGATAGTTGAGACCATATTTGGTTACCAAAGATTCAAGATATGTATTGGTCTCAACATGCAAAGATAGTTCCTCTTGTAAACGAACATGTTCCGTAACAAGCTTAGCATGCTCACTAGTGAAAGAGGTGGAGGAACTAGCAACATCTTTATCAATAATGGGATCATTCATTGATTCAAGAGCCTTCGTGTAGGTTTCTTGGAGAAGATCATGGTTCTCTCCAAGTTTCTTGAGCTCATCCTTAACAAGATTGTTAGCTCTTTCAAGGTGGTCAAGATCCCTAGTGAGAGAAGCATGAGCAACTTCAAGCTCCTCCTTTGAGGCATTAAGCTCTTGGGTCAATGATTGAGCCCTTTCAATAGTTTCATGATCCTTAACTTTATCTAGTTCATAAGTTTCAATTTGTTGCTTAAGACCTTGAGATATGCACCTTTCGGTTTTTAGCTCTTGTCTTAGGAGATTGAATCTCCTTTCCTTATCATTCAAATGATATTCTAATTCCTCAATGGACTCATCCTTTTCTTTGAGGGAGTCCATCAAGAAATCAAATTTGACAAGATCTTCACCACGAAGGGTGCATCTAACATTGTAAAGTTCCTTAAGCACAGTTAATTCTTCTTGTTTTTCAGCTTCATCATCAAGAACAATAGATAAAGAAGGTGGGGGTTCCATTACCTTGGTTTCTCTTTGAAAGGACACGGATGTCGCCTAGAGGGGGGGGGGTGAATAGGCGATTTAAAACTTTTACGAGATGGGCTTAACAAATGCGGAATGAAACTAGCGTTTACTTTGTCAAGCCCAAAGCCTATATACTATTGTTCACCTATGTGCACCAACAACTTATTCTAAGCAATGGTTCACCTATGTGCACCAACAACTTATGCTAAGCAATACAAGCAAGTATGAGATAGCAAGATATATATAACTTCAAGCACGATGGCTATCACAAGGTAAAGTGCAAAAGTAAAGAGCTCGGGTATAGAGATAACCGAGGCACGCGGGAGACGATGATTTATCCCGGAGTTCACACTCTTGCGAGTGCTAATCTCCGGTGGAGAGGTGCGGTTGCTTAGTGCTCCCGAACGCCACAAGAGGCTCACCTTGAGGTGTGGTTGCTCGATGCACACCAACGCCACAAAGGCCTCACCCCAAGATGCGGTACTCACACCACACACCGAATGCCACGAAGGCGCCTCACCTAAATCTCCAGTGACCCTTGATGACCCACAAGTATAGGGGATCGCGATAGTCTTCGAGGGTAGTATAACCCAATTTATTGATTCGACACAAGGGGAGGTAAAGAATACTTATAAGCCTTAACAACTGAGTTGTCAATTCAGCTGCACCTGGAAAAGCACTAGCAACAGGGGTGATGTGAAAGTAGCAGTAATATGAGAGCAGTAGTAACAGTAACACAGCAGCAGATAGTTGATACTACTTCCAATAACATGTAGAACAAGTATATGATGATGACAGATGGACCGGGGTTCCCAGCGATCTACACTAGTGGTAACTCTCCAATAACAAGTGTTGGGTGAACAAATTACAGTTGGGCAATTGATAGGATTGATAAAGCATTAAGAAAGAACATCAATTCATTAATCATGTAGGCATGTTTTCCGTATATAGTCGTACGTGCTCGCAATGAGAAACTTGCACAACATCTTTTGTCCTACCAGCCGGTGGCAGCCGGGCCTCAAGGGAAACTACTTGGATATTAAGGTACTCCTTTTAATAGAGTACCGGAGCAAAGCATTAACACTCCATGAAAACATGTGATCCTCACATCACTACCATCCCCTCCGGTTGTCCCGATTTACGTCACTTCGGGGCCTTTGGTTCCGGACGGTGACATGTGCATACAACTTGTAGATACAATCTAAGCAATAAGTATAGAGCTCAAATCTAAGATCATGCCACTCGGGCCCTAGTGACAAGCATTAAGAATAACAAGATTGCGGCAACAATAACTTCACAAACTTTATAGATAGACTAATCATAATGTATCATCCATCGGATCCCAACAAACACAACACCGATTACATCGGATGAATCTCAATCATGTAAGGCAGCTCATGAGACCATTGTATTGAAGTACATGGGGGAGAGTATACCGACATAGCTATCGCTAGAACCCGTAGTCCATGGGGGAACTACTCACGGAGCATGGCGGAGGCGGTGGCGTTGATGGAGATGGCTTCCGGGGGCACTTCCCCGTCCCGGCAGGGTGCCGGGACGAGTTCGTCCCCCGAATTGGAGTTTCGCGACGGTGGCGGCGCCCCGGAGTCTTTCTCGGAGTTTCGTCAATTGGTACTTGCGTTTTTAGGTCGAAAGGGCTTTTATAGGCGAAGAGGCGGCGCAGGGGGCACTCGGGGCGCCACACCCTAGGCCGGCGCGGCCTAGGCCTGGCCCGTGCCGCCATGTGGTGTGGTGGCCCCCGGCCCCTCTCCGACTCTTCTTCGGTGTTCGGAGCCTTCCGGAGAAAATAGGAGGTTTGGCGTTGATTTCGTCCAATTCCGAGAATATTGCCCGAACAGCCTTTTCGGAACCAAAAACAGCAGAAAACAGGAACCGGCACTCGTGGCATCTTGTTAATAGGTTAGTTCCGGAAAATGCATGAAATCATCATAAAGTGCAAGCAAAACATGTAAGTATTGTCATAAAACAAGCATGGAACGACAGAAATTATGGATACGTCGGAGGCGTATCAACCCTCGCCACGAAGGCCTAGGTCACGGTTCCACTAAGGGATTTCCTTCGAGGCGGAAACCGGGCCTTACACAAAGGTTGGGGCACACATCCACAACTTAATTGGAGGCTCCCAACAAATCACCACAAAGGTCTAGAATCCGTCTAGGGTTTCAAGAACCCAAGAGTAACAACCTTCTTGCTTTCACCACCACGAATCACCGTGGAGAACTCAAACCGATGCACCAAATGCAATGGCAAGAACACCACAAAGATGCTCAAGTCCTTCTCTCTCAAATTCCAACAAAGCTACAAAAGCTATTGGGGGAATAAGAGAGGAAGAACAAAAGAAGAACACAAAGTTCCCCAAGATCTAGATCCCAAAGATTCACTCACAAAGAGATGATTTGGTTTGGTCAAAGTGTGGATCTAGATCCCCTCAATCTTTCTCTCAAATAGATGCAAGAATCATGGGAAGGGGAGAGAGATCTCAAGCTTCAAAATGTCAACAACAATGGAGGAGAGAGGCTTGAGAGAGAGGAGGAAGAAGCAGCCCAAAAAGTGTGAGAGAGGGGGCTTAAAAAGGAGGCCCCAATTTTTTGCCCGTTGGAGGCTGCGGCGCGCGAGGGAGAAGGGACCGGTAGTACCGGCCCTTGGTGGCCGGTACTACCGGCCGGAGATGGCAGGAGGTGGCGGAGGGTGTGCTGCGGGCTGGGAGGGGAGGCCGGAGCCTCCGGCCATGGTACCGGCCGGGGTACCGCCGAACCTCCCCATAGCCCTGGAACATGTCTGCGAGGCTTGGCGATTATCCGGTACCACGGGCGGTACCTCACCTGGAGGCTCCAGCCGTGGGCTGGGTGGAGGCTCCTGCCAGGGCAGGGTGGAGGCTCCGGCCAGGGCCCTCCTCACCAAACGTTTTTGCTTAAACACCCATACGAAAACCTTAAGAACTTATGCATCCGGACTTCGATTTCGATGATCTTGGGCTCGTTGAAATCACAACAACGAGCTCTACAACAATATGCATAGAAACATCATAGTCCAGCAAAGGTATAGAAACAAATGATGAAAGGTTTGACCTATCTAAGAAAGACATACCGGTAAAACCTCCAACCTCGAAAATGCAACAAGTTGCCCAAGCAAAAACCATTCTTGATGAACTAGAGCTTGTCATGAGAATACGCACAAGCTCTAAAACATCACATGGCTAAGATCCAAATAACAACCAAGAAAGGTGATGCAAGGATGCAAAGGTTTGAGCTCTCTCCGAACGATATGATCGAGTTACTCACTCGAGAGCCCTCTTGATAGTACGGCAACTAAACTAAAATCGGTCTCCAACTACACTATGAGACCGGTGAGAAAGAAACCCTATCAAGAGCAAACCTTATACTTGCGCATTCCACTTGAGCTCGATGATGACGATCTTGACCTCAACAAGATGGAACGCCTTTCTTGATTGTGCTTGCTTGATGAAGTCTTGTGGATTGCTCCCCCATAACCACCATGGGAGAGCTTCTTCTTCGGCACATCTTCACAAATCCATGAACACCATATGGATGGCAAGCTTCAAGCATATGATCTCTTCGGGTTGGCTCATCTTGAACTTGCACTTCATTTCTTCATTCTTCATCATGTTGATGTCTTGAGATAACTTGAGGGCTCACTTCATCTTCATCTTCAAGACATACTTGACACTTGATATCCTTCATCAATTTCTTCTTATTGCAACCTTGAAGCCAACATATGGTTCAAGCATTGCCTATGGACAACTCCTACAAATATAACTCAATGCAAACATTAGTCCATAGGGATTGTCATTAATTACCAAAACCACACATGGGGGCTCCATGCACTTTCACTCTTGCCATAAGACAAGAGCCAACGATTGTAGATGAGGGAGAGTCATCGGAGTCATCATCTTGAGTTGTTCTTGCCATGAAGGAAGAACCAACATCATTCTCCATGGAGTAATCATTGGAGTAGTCATATGTGAAGAGTGACCCGGGCTTAGAGAAAGCCAAACCGGCCACTCCGGCCTCCTTCTCCTCATCTTCCTCTTCTTCATCGGACAATTACTCGGCCCCAACAAAGGCTCTTCCCTTGTTTTTCTTGTATCGATTGTTGATTGGGTTTGGCTTCAATCTTGGCTTGACCCCTTTGATGAACTTTGGCTTGTCTACCCTTTTCTCATAAGGGCACTCATTTGCAAAGTGGCTATCTTCATCACAGTTGTAGCAAGTTCTCTTCTTCTTCTTGTCATTGAGGAGCATTGGCAACTTTCCCTTGTACTTCTTGGCAAAGAAGGCAAAGTCGGTAGTGATGTCACTAGTTGAAGTCATCTCCTCTTCTTCTTCAATTTCATAGTCTTCTTCTCTTCCATGGTCAGCTCTAGCTTTGAGAGCAAGGTTGTGTGACGCTTCATGGTTGTGTGAGGCTTCATCAACACGGTTCATTGCCATGAGCCTTTTTCCTGCCCTGGCCATGTTTTCATTGGTGGCCACATAGGAGACTAGATCATCGGAGTTCAGATCAGCACTCTTGGTCATGATTTGCAAGTTGAGTGCAAGGTTGGTGTCTTCTTGGTTGACAACAATCATAGCAATGACCTTGGACTTTATGAATGCTTCATTCATCTCGAAGCCGTCATTGTACTTCTCAACTCCATGTCCCTTGACCCTTACTCTAAGAGCACCAAGCCTTGCATAGGCATCGGCCACGGATTCTCCTTCTCGAAACATGAACTGGTGGACCTCTTGCTTTGTGGTCTCATAAAGAGATGATTGGATCAAATCGGTTCCCTCTTGGAGTACTACGATTCGATCCCACAACTCTTTAGCAGAGTCAATGTCATTGACTTGATCAAGGAGCTTGCGGTTGATGCCACTTCTAATCTTGTCACGTGCGGAGGCATTGAGTTGACGGTTGTAGAATTCGGTGGAGGTCAACCGAATGGGATCATGTGGCTCCCGGTATCCATGAACAATGATCTCCCATAGCTCCACACTCTGCACTGCGAATATGAGATTCCATGCGGATTTCCAAAAAGGAAAGTGAGTTCCATCAGAATGGGGAACGGTCCCACTATGGTTTATATGAGGCATGGGTGAAGTGTTTTTGGGATAGTCATGGTTGACTTGCTGGAAACTTCCTTGAGAGGCCGAAGCCCCACTAGGATTCCCATTAGTCAAGTTCTGCATGGCAGTCATTTCTGCCATTTGGCTTTGTAGGTCATCCTCCTTTTTCTTCTTCTCGGCATCATATGCCAAGAATCTAGATTTCATTTCTCTAACCGAAAGGTTAGAGTCTTCATCTAGACCCTCGAATAGTTTATCCATCTCACTCTTAAGGCGGTGAAGCCCTTAATAAGAGTCCAGGCTCTGATACCAATTGAAAGATCAGAGATGGTAAACCTAGAGGGGGGGTGAATAGGTTTCTACAGATTTTAATTCTTTCTTTGCAATATTAGATTTTGCGGAATATAAAGATGAGCCTAATGCAAACTAGGTGAAACAACCTATATGAGGATACAAGCAACTCAAGCACGAAGGCTCTCACAGGAAGTTATATCACAATGAGTTCGGTTAGAGATAACCGATAGCACGCGGAGACGAGGATGTATTCCCGTGTTCCCTTTCTTTGCAAGAAGGTACGTCACGTTTGGAGGAGTGGAGGTCCCACGAAGGATTCCCCGCGCCACGAAGGCTCACCCTATTCTCCGGAGCCTATCCCACGAAGGAATAGCTCACTCACTTGTGGTAGACTTTGAGGTAGCCTCCAAACCTTCACAATCTTGTCGGAGCAAATCCACGGCCCGGATGCTTCGGACCACTCTTGCCCACCTAGGGTTTCCAAGGAACCCTAGAGAGCAAGCTTCTTGATGAATACAAGGGGGAATGAGATTTGGCTTGGTAGAACGAGTAGATCGGGTCCTCCTCTATCGTTTCCCCGGAGGGATTTGAGTTTGGGTGGAGGAGGAGAGAGATCTGAGGCTTTTGGTGTTTCTAGCAATGGAGTATGAGAGAGAGAGCTCAAGAACAGTTTGTAGTGTAGTGCCTAAGCTTTCAGAGGTAGGAGAAGGGCTATTTATAGTGTCACTTGAAATATGGCCGTTGCTCACTTGACACATCAGCTTCCTCCCGAGAATCCCGGTCAACCGGACCACAGACCGGAGCGTCCGGCGCAGGGGCCGGTCGGACCGGACCCGCCGGTCCAAACCGGGCTGCAGACCGGACCCCAACCGGAGCCTTGAAATGTCGCCCAGTACTCCCTCCGGTTGCTGTCAGCGTAGAGCCCGGTTGGCGCCGGGACGCCCGGTCGGGAGCCCGGTCGGACCGGGCCAGTGACCGGACCCTCCGGTCCAAACCGGGCGGCAGACCGGACCTTCACCGAGGGCAACTTCGTGTCTTCTAGTACCTCGCCCGGTTGGCGTCAGCGCAGAGGCCGGTTGGCGCCGGAGCGCCCAGCCCAGCGCCCGGCCCAGCGCCCGGTCGACCGGGCGGCAGACCGGAGGGTGCCGGCGCAAGGGCCGGTCCGACCGGGCCTATGACCGGCTGCCTTCTGGAGAACCCCTTTTGATTGTTGTCGAAGTGGGGGGGTCTCCTTTAGCCTTCTTGTTCCTTGATACACCATTTATGCCTCTTTGGCTAATACCTGGGATTATCCTTACAAACATGTATTAGGCCAAATACTCTAGCACGGTGTCATTGTAACCAAAATAATGGATAAGGGTAAAATACCCTTATTGTGCCGGACGAAGAGCCCTCGGACAAAGTAGACCGAGGTCTCCGGCGGCCGGGGTCGCTGCTCGGCGGCGTGGATGAGGCGGTTGTACTGATGGATCGGCGGCAGGGAGGGTTTGTTCCGGTAGAGGATCAGCCGTGAGAGGGCCAGGCGTGAGTTCCTCCAGCAGTTCATGCTGGTGAGCCCTGCGCAGGGACGGAGACAAGGGGGGACGAGGGGGCGCAGCCCCCCCCCCTATGGTCATGATTTTCCTTTGAACACAAGCCATGACAGCTCCTTATTTGTGTGATTTTAGCTAGTTTTGCCCCCCTCATACTAAGATTGCCCCCCTTATACTTCATTCCTGGCTCCGTCCCTGGCCCTGCGGTGGCGGCGCTCGATGGATGAATAATGGATGCGTATACGTGAGACCAGATGTTAGCAATAATCTTACCCTAACACAGATTAGCAAGTGTGTTTCCTTTCGTGTGTAGCTGCCGTGGTCTTTGCCTAGGTGACCATCGTTGGAGTTGGAGTCAGTTTTTTTTAAACACCGTACAAACGCAGACGTTCACATACACGCGCATACACTCACTCCTATCCCTATAAGCATCTCTGGGAGACTGAGTTGACGAATCGGATCTTCAAATTGACGAAGTCATCACGGGTGCCTCGCTATCGACGGAAACGTCGCCTCCCCCTTAAAGAATATTCTGCATTTATGAGACACACAAATGTTAAACCTGAAATTTGAACTCTGGTGGGCTGGAGGTACAACCACCCTCCTAACCACCCAACCCCAGGTTGGTTCTCAGTTGGAGTCACTTTAGAGTCCGTGTCTACTTAGGAAACTTTATATGAGTTGATTAGTTTCGTGTGGCTGGTCCTTGTATATACACGATCAAGTCGCGTAAGTTTGTACCGAGAAAAATAGAAAACAATGTCGATAAATATTGTGTCTCGTGTGTTCGTCTAGTTTGATATGATCGATCTATGGGCAAATTCCAACACCAGATAATGCACGTGCACATGTTTGGTTGAGCTTCCTTCGGTATAACGTACTAATCGGTATTGGAAAT
Organism: Lolium rigidum; assembly: GCF_022539505.1. NCBI lineage: Eukaryota > Viridiplantae > Streptophyta > Magnoliopsida > Poales > Poaceae > Lolium > Lolium rigidum. Next base: position 35,752,615 of record NC_061509.1, read on the forward strand.
CAGTTCCAGGGGTAACTGCTGTAAGAGAATGAAAAATCCCCAATTAGTTTGGTTTAGGGTGTCAAGTGGGATCCCACCTAAATCCCACTTGTAGTGCATTTTTCATTTTCTAGCGTAAATTTTGACACAAAAAATTGAACTAGAAAGGTCAAAATACACTAAAAGTGAGATCCCACCAGGATCCCACCTTGACACGTTAGGTTCATCAGGTAACGAGAATGGATATACCTTACCATAGATTCATTGAGATACGAGATTGATGGAGATGAAGAGAAGCAACACGGCAATATGCAGACGACGTCCCTCGTTCGAACCGGTACCGGATAGGATAGAGGAGGCGATTGTTGAGGCGCATCTAATACCCATCTAGGGTTTTGTCCCTTTCGCCGGCGACATTGTCGGTCCGCTCCGTCTCTGGTGGCCTTGGGGCCTTGGAGGCGTGGAGGACCGTGGCCTCTCGCCGGTGGGAAGGTTTCAATTCTTTGTTTAGTTGTTCTAAGTGTCTTCTTCGTGATGGTGAGGTGGCGACTACATCCTAAAGTCAGATTAAGGTCCTCCCCGCCCTATCCTCGCTCTAGTGGTATGTCTAGCGCTGGCAAAGGGCGCGTGGAGTCAGTGTCCCCCAGATCTCCTAGGATCCGGTCGGTTTTCGTGTTCGCTGGTGTGGTTTCAGGTCAGCCTCTTTCGATCTACGATTCTCATCATTGGCGTGGATTGTTGCCCTGGTGCGCTAGTACTTTGTGCACTATTTTTTTCTTGGTGGCTTCGCTTTTGAAGAGCATGGAGTTTAGGTGTTGCCTTGAAGATGGTTGTATTGTAGTTGATAGGGTTGAAATACCGGGACTATTTTTTTTTGGATATGTGCATCCGTACTGCCATAGAGTATTACATTGTTGTAGAAACTGGATTTAATTGGTATCTTTTGCGATATTAATATATTTCCTTTATCGAGAAAATGCAAACTTCTCTTGGTAAAAAAATACATCGGAAGGTTACAAATCTTCAAAAATTTAGCCTCCAAGAATTACCACCATAAGGAAAACGTCAGTCGGCGCATTCCCTCATGCAAACATGTTTGTGGTATAGCTCGAGGGCCTCCTCCATGACCTTGCCCTGTGATAACAGCCGTGATCTTTTCTTCCACGAAGGGTGAGAGCCGATGTAATCATCCCATGGCGAGTCTCCGAAGATGTCCCCTAGCTTCTTGTGGACACCGAGGGCTACGCGTGGATCAAAACCGGCAGCAGCAAGTAGCATGAGTCCGATGTGATCCGCCTCTATCTCTTGCCTAGAACGTACGAGTGAAACACATGAAATGGGTGATATACCTTCTCCAATTCAAAATGTAAAGACTTTTAGGACATAGCCATAGTCTTGAATATGAGATGGTACTTTTACTATAACTGTCTATGCAAACATCTAGAATTATATAACAAATCGAATATTTTGAATCACAAAAGAACTTATTTTGGTTGTTCATAATTTTTTAGCTAGAATTCCCATGAGGATGAAGGAAACACTATATGTGGTTAATTTGGCTAGTTAACGGGTATGTCAAAAGTGAGATGGCAGAAGTGGATTAGTATATACCTCCGTGAGAAAGGCAGTAGTTTTCCGAGGAACGGAATAAGGCACTCCCCGATTTGAGCGAGCTCTAAAATATGCCTTGCGACAACGTGTCCGATCTACAAAAGAAGAATATAACACATGAATGGCATCCAACCCGAATTCAAAATGCAAACATCCGTCGTCCAATAAGGAAAAAAGACCTACCTCGTGCGCAAGAATAGTAGCAATCTCGGCATCGGTGTCGAAGAAGTCAAGCATTCCAGTGTAGATTACAATCTTGCCACTCCAATTGCTATATGCTTGGACACACTTATTTTTTACGACAAACACCCCCCAGTTGAGGTCTTTGAGATGCCCTGTTTGTGGCTCTACCGGCGCCGCCACCGTTCCCTTCTTATTTTGGTCCGAGATGTTCAAAGAGGAGTCGCATGGGGTCTTGGCAAGGAGCACTCGATGGATGCCGCCGATGATATCATTGACGATGAGACGGATGCGGAGGGTGCCAGGGTGAGACGGGCCAAGGATGTTGTCGCAGTACATCTTCTTGATACTATCAATGGCTAGCCGGGACTCATCCGGACAATCCGTCCGGGGGAGCACCCAGTGTACATGTTTAGTGTAGGGCACGATCTCCTTCTTCCAGAGCGCGTCGGAGCCCGGAGGCGACCTCATTCGACGGGTTGCGAACCGGCGATTGGCTAAACAAATCAGAGGCCGGCAGAGGTGGAGACACGAGGCGATGGTATGACGCCTTTGGGCGGAAGCACAAGACCTTGGATGACGGCGATCGCGGAGGGGCAGTGTGCATGAGATGGTGGTATCGGGAAGAGATCGGCGGGCTTGTAGCAGCGGAGGAGGAGGGAGCGCGAGTTCCTCAAGCAGCAGTTCATGTTGGCCGCGCCGATCGATCACCGATGCACCTACGAATTCCAAGTGCCCTCGGATTTGCATATGGATCGTTTTCGTACACGTCACAATATGGGCCATCTCCTTCTCTCAAAGTTTCTCATCATGGCCGTGCTCAATCTGAACGGCCTGGATTCGGGCCGAACTCTGGTTTTCCAGCCCGGCGAGTTTTTTTTACAGCCCAAAATAATTGATCCTTCGTTTACTCCCGGCCCAACCCTTCCTCCCTCGTCTGGGTTTTTTTTCTCCCCACTAGACCCGTGGAAGAATATCCACGACGCGGCGATCTCGGCGGCGACGGCGACGGCGACGGCGACGCGGCGCCTTCCCCTCCACCGCCGGCTCTCTCTTCCGTCGGCTCTCTCTTCCGTCGGCAACGTTCTCCCCGGTACGCCCCCTCTCCTACTTCTCATCTCGTAGTTAGGTTTCAGTAGGGTTCTTGATTGGAGGAAATCTCAGAGAAAGATGGGGAAAACGGTGCAAGGAGATTGGCCCTGACTAAATCATGCCCAGGCATGTTGAAGCAGCTGGCAGCGAGGTTACTGGGTAGGGATTTTGCCGATTCAACGAGGTTACTGGATAGGATGATCTGCCGCACAGAAAACGAATTCGCACTTCTTTTTGATGATTTGCAGGATACTCTTGTCAATTTAGACTACATATTTGGTGCAACTGCAACAGACCTGACCATCCTCTTCCTTAACAACTTACCAGGTCTAGCCCGGAGCTCTTGCTGCTTTAGGGAAAGCTTGGGCCGAAATCATGGTTAGTTTCTTTCAGCTCCTATTAAACGGTTACTTAGTTTTAATTTGCAATTTATTTTCGGATTTGGCCAAGTGTCTCATGTTTCTGAATGGTGTTATATCATCACAGGCAAACCTTGCTGATTCTTTCTTGGCCGATCTTGATGAACTGTCAGACAATGAAGCCTATCCTGTGAGTTGATTGCTCTGTCTGCTATGTAGAAATATTTAAGAATATATTTGCCGGGAATCTCTTAATCTATTCTCAACTTTTCTTGACTTGTATTCTCAAAAAATTTCAGGAAGAAGACGCCGAGGCAGCGGGTGTGGATGAGGATGGTGATGATGACATGCTTGACCTTGAGGCCCTTAATTATGATGATCTAGACAGCGTCTCAAAGCTGCAGAAGACGCAACGCTATATTGACATAATACAGGTATGTTATCAAACTCGTAAATCTCCATTAAGCTTAAAATACCCCTCTCTTGCGTAGATCTATGTTTATCTGGCAAAAGTGAAGCCTTTCTCGTGCTGATAGAGTAATCAGCCACTTAAAATATGCTGCATAATGTTCGCACTAGAACAATGCTTACTAGTCTATGAAGAAATCTTACATAACATATGTAGTACCACTACCTCTGTCCATAAAAAGATGTCTTAGATTTTTCTAAGTTTTGATGTATGTAGACACTATTTAGTGTATAGATACATCCAAATTTAGACAGATCTAAGACATCCTTATATGGGCAGTGGGAGATTTATTTTTATTTTGGAGGCCCTCACGGTTGATTGCTATTTTCATATCTGATCCACTAATGTTGTTTTATATGTAGTAAGGGTGCAAATGAAAGTTTTATAGTGTGCTCAGTGTTACAATTATAAAATAAAGAGACCAATGAGGGACTAGACACTAGCGCATTTTTTATAGCAAGAGTCACCTGTGTGCGCTCGCGCTGCTAGCCAACTGAGAAGCACTCAGTCCATGCTCAATGCTACAATGGTTATGCAGGAATACCGTTTCCATTGAATTTGATCATGTAGGGCACGCAGCTCTTCATATGCAATTAGCCTTAGGCTGCATCGCTGCGAAAATCTCCCACTAATCCCATCCATGACAATATTATTAATAAACAGTTCCTTTTTGCAGAAAGTCGAAGGAGCACTTGAGAAAAACATAGACTTATCTAATCAAGGGTTCATTCTAGAGGAGGATCCAGAGTACCAGCTTATTGTTGACTGCAATGCTTTATCAGTAGATATTGAGAATGAGCTCATTATAATCCACAATTTCATACGTGACAAGTATAGGCTGAAGTTTCCAGAGCTGGAATCCCTTGTTCATCATCCGATTGATTATGCTCGTGTTGTTAAGAAGATTGGGAATGAGATGGATTTAACTCTTGTGGATCTGGAAGGGCTTTTACCTTCTGCAGTTATAATGGTCGTCTCAGTTACAGCATCAACAACTAGTGGGAAGCCTCTTTCTGAGGAGAATTTGGTAAAAACAATTGAAGCATGTGACAGAGCCCTAAATCTTGATGCCGCAAAGAAGAAGGTGCTTGATTTTGTAGAGGGCAGAATGGGTTACATTGCACCAAACCTCTCTGCCATTGCTGGCAGTGCTGTTGCTGCAAAACTGATGGGAATTGCAGGTGGTTTGGGAGCACTTGCAAAAATGCCTGCTTGCAATGTTCAGTTACTTGGAGCAAAAAAGAAAAATCTTGCTGGATTTTCTACTGCCACATCTCAGTTTCGTGTTGGCTATCTTGAACATACAGAAGTATTTCAGAGCACCCCTCCAGCCCTGAGGACACGTGCTTGCAGACTTATAGCTGCAAAGTCAACTCTGGCAGCAAGGATTGATTCAATTAGAGGTGATCCAACTGGAAAAGCTGGTCGGAACTTGTTAGAAGAAATCCGTAAGAAGATTGAGAAGTGGCAAGAACCACCTCCTGCAAAGCTTCCAAAACCACTTCCTGTTCCAGACTCTGAGCCTAAAAAGAAGAGAGGTGGTCGCCGCCTTCGAAAAATGAAAGAAAGGTAACTGTTCTCAGTTGTTCATTTCAAAGAATACATATTGAGCAGCCTCATATTTATTTTGTCTTAAACTACTTATTTGTCTTGTTTGGTGAAAAGTTATTAGCAACATACATATACAGTATTGTATCTTGCCTTAATTCTGGGAACTTCATTCTGCAGATATGCGGTGACTGATATGATGAAGCTTGCAAACCGAATGCAGTTTGGTATACCGGAAGAGAGCTCATTAGGTCAGTTAGTATTGACATGATGGCAACATTTTGTTAATTACACTATGAATTAATATTGACTTGAGTACATCTTGTTGTCACCAGGTGATGGTTTGGGAGAAGGTTATGGTATGCTTGGGCAGGCTGGAAGTGGGAGACTACGTGTCTCAGCTGCACAAAACAAACTTGCTGCTAAAGTGGCCAAAAAGTATGTTTTATTTTGTTTTCACACAGTATCTCGTTTTGCTCTTTTTTGCGCTTTGTCATTAGATATTAAAGCATTAACCACATGACAATTACTTAGCTCTGCAATGCAGGTCTTCTGACCTTTGCTCCCCGAAGCATAGTATACTATGTAGTGGAATTTGTTTTTCCGACTCTTTTATAGTTCAACACTATCTGGTTCAGAGTACTAGAAGAAAATGTCCAAAGTAGTGGAACTTAGGTGATCCACAATTTTAAGATATAAAGACAACTGTACATCAGCTAGAAGGGTTTCGCACAGCTCTGTATTCACTATATTATCCCTGATTCAAATAGCTCAACGTAGTGCTTTATATTTTATACCATCCTTATGTATATGTTTCTCTGACAATTGTTAGGTAGGTATTTGCACTGATTTTTTATTGTTAAGGATAATTTGCACCATGTACCAGTTCCAGTAGCCAAGTAGTTGGTGTTGTATGAGTTAATCTGTAACTCTCTATCTTCATATTCATGTTTCTATTTTACTCCTGACCTCTTTCATGATATCGAGCACGGTAACCTCTTTGATTCCATATTACTTTCCAATATCAGATTCAAGGACCCTGATTCCCATAGCTTGATATTTTGAACGCAGTGCTTTATGTTTTATACCATCCTCATGTATGTTTTTCTCTTGCACTGATTTTTTATTGTTAAGGATAATTTGCACCATGTACCGGTTCCAGTAGCCAAGTTCCTGTTTCTATTTCACTTCTGACCTCTTTCATGATATTGAGCACGGCAACCTTTCTTTGATTCCATATTGCTTTCCAATATCAGATTCAAGGAGAAGAGCTACGGTAGCAGTGGTGCGACATCTGGATTGACATCTAGTTTGGCCTTTACACCAGTGCAGGTGAGTTTTTTTTTCTTCTTTGGTTCACTTCAAGATAGGTAATTGGTGTTATGCATATGACCTTTGCCGATGCAGTTGTGGGGCATTGTATTATAGACGCTAATGTGCTAGCTCGCTATAGAATTTTTATGTTGTATTTGCGTAGTTGTCGTTTAATTTCTCATGTTTGAGTTATCAGAAAAGGTAGTGCAACCATATTGTTTTTAACTTCTTTTTTTACTACAAGTTTGTAGAGTTTGCTTCCACGAATTCATCATGAACATTTTGCTCTGTTGACATGTTAGTTCTACCTAATGCTGCCGCATAGCATTGCATGTTATCTTTCTTGTAAATAAATCAGGTGCTATATGGGTTTCTCTAGTGTGTAAATTAGTAGGTTCTTATGCATTGACACATTTATACTTCTCCATTCCTACATATGCTTATTTTTGAGAGATTAATCACATAGAATCCCTGCTATCTTTCCATCTTTTTTAATAGACAGTTGTTTCCGCTTACAGGGAATAGAGCTGTCAAACCCACAGGCCCATGGAAACCACCTTGGAAGTGGAACCCAGAGCACCTATTTCTCCGAGACCGGCACATTTTCGAAGATCAGTAGGCCCTGAGGTTACAAGTCAAGATCAGAAGGACCCGAGCTTAGAAGGGAGCATAGTTTCTTGTTCCCAGAATTTTATCCCATTGTCTGCACAACTGTCAACAATTCTTGGGACAAACTAACACAAAACCAGTGTAATATCCTCAATCTTTAGTTCTGAGTCCGATGCGCAAATTCCAGGAAATATTGCGAGGTTTGAGCATAGGTATAGTTGGTGCATTACAACATTAATGTCAGACACAGAAACCATTACCTGTGCTTTTGGCCTGGATAATCTTTCTAGTTACGCCTTGGAAACTGGGCTCTTGAACTGTTTGTGTTTTTGTTGGGGTTCTATTTGTCGTTATTGTTCCAACAAAATTGGTTTCATCTCAATTGGACTTCGGAATCTACGTGAGAAGAGTTTTCAGTTCACCGATCCCACTAACGGATGGACCGGTGCTTACCGGCTTGTGCACCGGGTCCCCAAACCAAACACGCCCTATAGAGAAGTCACACATAGCGCCTCACCACACTAACTCCTCATGCAAGCTATTCTACAATCCTTCTCCTAGTTTGTATACCACGTGCAATCATATTTGCTTCATTTTCGCCATTGTAGAGGACACATATCCTCCCTCTGTCATCCTCCTCTTGTCCTTCCTACTCATCAGACCTTCTCCCCGCAGCTAATCTCAACCAAGGACGACTGGACTGATCTAATGGACACACTTTTGATATGTAAAATTATGAACCATTGTATATGTGCGTAAATTAGTATGTGCATATATCATGGTATATCTTCATAATTTCTGAGTCTAAAGATATAGTATAAAACATCTTTTGAGAACAAGAATAAGTAGAACGCACACCTTGGTGTGTAAACTCAATAAGGGCCTCCTCTGCGGGGCCACCAAGGAGTTGGACTCGAGGTAGCTCCATGTTCAATCGAACCGTCCCAAACAATCTGACATTATATGCCGCACAATGCAAACTATAGCCCGTGTCTCACCATGTACGGGACGACCTAGTAGCATCATGGTCATATTTTTTTTCGGTTTCTTTCCTTTGATCTTTCAATCGTTTTGTTCTATTAGTTAACTATAGTTTCATTTTTTCCTTTATTTTTCTATTTTCCGAAAGCCATGAACATTTATTTGAAACCACTTGAGCATTAGTTTCAATATAGGTGAACATTTCTTCATACCGGTTTATAGGAATATTACGCATTTCGAGAAAAAACTTTGACTGCAAATTTGATAAAAAATGAGATATACGCCACAAAAATTATATCATTTTATCATATTCAAAAGAAGTTTCCAAATCAGCAGGCCTATAGTTTTTGTTAACCAAATTAATAGTGAAAGTTTTTTTATGGAAATACGTAATACCCCTATAAACCGGTATGGAGCGAGTAACATGACCATTGCTTTCAATGTACACGTACAATATTTACGAACACATGCTTTTTTTCACTAGAAAAACAATCTTTATTGTTATGTATAAACATTATTTCGTGTTTTGTCATGAAAAAATTAACTGATGTTAAACTGATTGTATAGAGTTGCATAGCTAAATATTTTCGAGATGAATTAAAAAGAAGTATAGTACATAGTGGGCTGGCTCATTTTATGGGCCGAGCCCCCAAGCTTAATTAGCATGGTCGGTTCATCGTCTCCAGCCGACCTCACCTGACCTAGATTAGGCCTCCACTGCTCGTTTTGTTCCCAGAGTCCAATCCAATCTCGCGCCGCCGCCTTCCCCCCCAAATCTCCGACGCCGACGACTCGCCGCCACCCGAACCAAGGAGCGCCGCCACCACCCGAGGCGGCGGACGCCGCGCCACCAGCCGCCGCACCGACCCGCTGAACCGCAGGTACCAACTACCGAGCCCTCCCTCCCCTCCTCACACCCTACCTTCTAAACCCTAGCTGCTGCGATTCAATCCCGACGAACTCCTCACCCGATTTGGTGCTCGCTGCAGCGCGCGGCGCGGCGATGGCGAACCTCGGAGGCGGCGCGGAGGCGCACGCGCGGTTCAAGCAGTACGAGTACCGCGCCAACTCGAGCCTGGTGCTCACGACCGACTCGCGCCCGCGGGACACGCACGAGCCCACGGGCGAGCCGGAGACGCTCTGGGGCCGGATCGACAAGCGCAGCTTCGGGGACCGCGCCGTGCAGGCCAAGCCGCCCGAGCTCGAGGAGCGGCTCACCAAGTCGCGCAAGAAGAAGGAGCGCGACTCCTCCTCCGCCTCCGCCCCCGACGCCGACGACCTGCCGCGCAAGCGCAGGCGCCGCTCTGCGGCCGCCCGCGAGGAGAGCGTGCTCTCCCTCGCGGACGACGTCGTGTACCGGCCCCAGACCAAGGAGACGCGCGCCGCCTACGAGGCCATGCTCAGCGTCATCCAGCAGCAGTTCGGGGGCCAGCCCATGGACGTGCTCGGCGGGGCCGCCGACGAGGTGCTCACCATCCTCAAGAACGACAAGATCAAGAACCCCGACAAGAAGAAGGAGATCGACAAGCTCCTCAACCCCATCCCCACCCAGATGTTTGAGCAGTTCGTCTCCATCGGGAAGCTCATCACCGATTTCCACGACGCCAGCGATCCCGCCTCCGCGTCCTCTGGTGGTGACGGTCTTGAAGCGACCATGGACGATGATATTGGAGTTGCTGTCGAGTTCGAAGAGGACGACGATGATGAGGAAAGTGATTTCGATCAGGTATGCACACCTATTCCAACCTTGCTCTCTTTGTTCCTTTTGCTATGCCTGATTTGAAGTCTAAAGGAACGTGCCGTATGTATAACCTCCAGTGTTTGTCTTCATCAGGTGCAAGACGAGTTGGACGAGGACGATGATGACGCGGCGGAGCTGAACCGTCCAGGAGGCATGCAGATGGGCGGCGAGCTGGACGACGATGACATGCAGAACTCCAACGAGGGGCTCAACGTGAACGTGCAAGACATCGATGCTTACTGGCTTCAGCGAAAGATAACGCAAGCATACGCTGATATCGACCCCCAGCAGAGCCAGAAGCTCGCCGAGGAGATCTTGAAGATAATCGCGGAGGGCGATGACAGGGATGTCGAGAACCGCCTTGTCATGGAGCTGGACTATGAGAAGTTTGACCTCATTAAACTGGTACTACGCAACCGGTTCAAGATAGTCTGGTGTACCCGCCTGGCAAGGGCTGAAGATCAGGAAGAGCGGAAGAAGATAGAGGAAGAGATGATGGGTAACCCAAGCTTAGTTCCGATATTGGAGCAGCTACATGCGACCAGAGCCTCTGCAAAGGAGAGGCAGAAGAATCTGGAGAAGAGTATCAGGGATGAGGCAAAGAGGCTTCTAAACAATGATGGTGCTGGTGCTGATGGTCCGAGGGAGCGTCGGGCTGTTGACCGGGATACGGAGAGTGGCTGGTTGAAGGGCCAGAGACAGTTGCTTGATCTTGACAACCTCTCTTTCCACCAAGGTGGTCTCCTGATGGCCAACAAGAAATGTGAACTTCCTGATGGATCGTTTAGAACCCCTCATAAGGGGTACGAGGAAGTGCATGTGCCAGCATTGAAACCTAGGCCATATGGAACTAACGAGAAGATTGTGAAGATATCTGATATCCCAGCGTGGGCTCAACCGGCTTTTGCTGGAATGCAACAACTGAACAGGGTTCAGAGCAAGGTTTATGATACCGCCCTCTTCAAACCAGATAACATCCTTCTCTGCGCTCCAACTGGTGCTGGTAAAACAAATGTGGCTGTGCTTACAATCCTTCACCAAATTGGTCTGCATATGAAGGATGGTGAGTTCGACAATACCAAGTACAAAATCGTCTATGTGGCCCCAATGAAAGCTTTAGTTGCTGAGGTTGTTGGAAATTTGTCCAAGCGGCTGCAAGATTTCGGTCTCACTGTTAGGGAGCTCAGTGGAGACCAGAACCTGACGAAACAACAGATTGATGAAACACAGGTCATTGTTACAACACCTGAGAAATGGGATATTGTCACGAGGAAATCAGGTGACCGAACGTATACTCAGATGGTAAAGCTTCTGATCATTGATGAGATCCATCTACTTCACGATAACAGAGGGCCAGTCCTGGAGAGTATTGTTTCTAGAACAGTTCGGCAGATTGAGACAACCAAGGAACATATACGCTTAGTTGGTCTCTCTGCAACCCTCCCGAACTATGAAGATGTTGCTGTATTCTTGCGTGTACGCTCTGAAGGTCTCTTCCATTTTGATAACAGTTACAGACCTTGTCCTCTTGCGCAGCAGTACATTGGGATCACTGTAAGGAAGCCACTGCAGAGGTTTCAGTTGATGAATGAGATTTGTTATGAGAAAGTAATGGCTGCTGCTGGTAAGCATCAAGTGCTTATATTTGTGCACTCTAGGAAGGAGACAGCAAAAACTGCTCGTGCCATCAGAGATACTGCCTTAGCTAATGACACATTGACTCGCTTTCTGAAGGACGAGAGTGCAAGCCAGGAGATTCTTGGCAGTCAGGCAGAGCTTGTCAAAAGCAGTGATCTTAAGGACCTTATGCCATATGGGTTTGCTATTCATCATGCTGGGATGGGAAGGGTGGACCGTGAAATGGTTGAAGAGCTCTTTGCTGATAAGCATATACAGGTCCTTGTTTCGACAGCTACCCTTGCATGGGGTGTCAACTTGCCTGCTCACACTGTTATTATAAAGGGTACTCAGATTTATAATCCGGAAAAAGGTGCTTGGACAGAATTAAGTCCTCTGGATGTCATGCAGATGCTTGGTCGTGCAGGTAGACCTCAGTATGACACACACGGAGAGGGAATAATCTTGACTGGCCACAGTGAATTGCAATACTACCTCTCCCTTATGAACCAACAGCTGCCTATTGAGAGTCAGTTCATATCCAAATTGGCAGATCAATTAAATGCAGAGATCGTTTTGGGAACTATTCAGAATGCTAGGGAAGCATGCTCGTGGCTTGGCTACACTTACCTCTACATACGGATGCTTCGGAATCCAACACTGTATGGTTTACCAGCAGATATCATGGAGACAGACAAAACACTAGATGAAAGGAGAGCTGACTTGGTAAGTACATGCTATACCCATGCCTGTTTGTTTTTGAAGAAATGTAATCCTATCATCCTGGTGATTTACTTTCTAGCATTACTTCAGCTGTTGCTTGTACTTAACTATAATAACTAAGTTCTCTTAGGCTCATTTGTTTGCTGAACAAAATATTTCCTAGGTTTCATCTAATCCATTCCCACAACTTCATAGATTGGGGGAGGGTTCTGAATCTTTAGTGTTCTACAGTTTCATGGGCATATAATCTTTCGTAAATAAATAATTATTAAAGTTTATGGGTGTCTGTTGGTAGTTCATCATGAAATGTGAAAATAGAATAAGTGGCATGCTACTATGAGCAATGCCATTACAACGTACTAAAACGCTTTTAAGTTAATTTCATTGGAGGGTGGACCTGCTATCATTATAATAATAAAATCGTTTTTCGAATGAACAGTTGAGGATTACCTTGAGAACTGGCAAAGTTGTTCTCTGCTCATATGGTTATGTATTTTTTGTTAGTCTTGTTGCAGCATAATGTTGTTGCCAGATGTGTGCAGTTGCACAATTTGTAGAATGCTCACATAAAACAAACATCCTCTTTTATCAATGTTCAATAACAGTATTAACCATATCAATGTAGCACTTGTGTTGGAAATTTATGTTGTGGAATTTCTAACAGTGTGTTATGGGTAGGCATCTAGATAGATAAACAAATGTAACATGGATAACCCGTTGACAGCAGGCATCTGCTTGCTATTGGTTTTGAAATTTGGATTACAAAAACTAAAGGTGGATGAGGTATCATCCTTCTACCAGTTAATGGGATGTGGAGTGTTTTATGGCAATAGGAAAAGAAAGGAACTCGCTGCTATTTACGTCTTGTTTGATGAGTTCCATATATTGATTTGTTTTGATAACTTGATGAGTTCCATATATTGATTTATTTTGATAACTTGATGAGCATCTTGATACTGGTTTAAAATATTAGAGAAGTATCAGAGCAATATAGTTTTCAATTTTCTTATGCTTGGAGTGTTAATATGGTTCTTTAGATGCTCTCTTGATGTCCTTGCCTGTTCTGGTGCTGATTCTTGTTCTTGTGTGCTGCTGCAGGTACACTCTGCTGCAAATTTGTTGGATAAGAATAATTTGGTGAAGTATGACAGGAAAACAGGATACTTTCAGGTTACTGACCTTGGAAGGATTGCCAGTTATTACTATATTAGTCATGGGACTATTTCGACATATAATGAGTATCTCAAGCCCACAATGGGTGATATTGAGCTCTGTCGCCTGTTCTCCCTGAGTGAAGAGTTCAAGTATGTTAGTGTCAGGCAAGATGAGAAAATGGAGCTGGCAAAACTTTTGGATCGTGTGCCAATTCCTGTAAAAGAGAGTCTGGAGGAGCCCAGTGCAAAGATTAATGTTCTGCTGCAAGCATATATATCTAGGCTGAAATTGGAGGGCCTCTCTCTTGGTTCTGATATGGTCTACATCAGACAGGTAACATATTCTCTATTTAAAGCTTAATACAATGTTTGAGCGGCTTGTTTATTTGCCTAGTATTCCTATATATTTTTAATCCTTATATGTTCCTTGTTCTCTATGTCGCAGAGTGCTGGACGCCTCTTACGAGCACTATTTGAGATAGTTTTGAAGAGAGGATGGGCTCAATTAGCGGAGAAGGCTCTCAATCTTTGCAAGATGATTGATAAGCAGATGTGGAGTGTCCAAACACCCTTGCGCCAGTTTCCTGGTATTCCAAAGGAAATCCTGATGAAACTGGAGAAAAAAGAGTTGGCTTGGGAGAGGTACTATGACCTATCATCACAGGAAATCGGTGAGCTAATTCGTTTCCCAAAGATGGGGAAGCAGCTGCACAGGTGCATCCACCAGTTACCAAAGTTGAACCTGTCTGCCCATGTTCAACCTATTACTCGCACAGTTTTGGGTTTTGAATTGACAATAACACCTGATTTCCAGTGGGATGATAAGGTACATGGATATGTTGAGGCCTTTTGGGTTATAGTTGAGGACAATGATGGCGAGTACATTCTTCACCATGAGTACTTCATGCTTAAGAAGCAGTATGTGGATGAAGATCACACACTTCACTTTACAGTGCCAATATATGAGCCATTGCCTCCTCAGTATTTTATACGTGTTGTGTCTGACAAGTGGCTTGGTTCACAGACAATTCTTCCTGTCTGTTTTAGGCACTTGATTCTTCCAGAAAAATATGCTCCTCCAACTGAATTGCTTGATCTGCAACCGCTACCTGTTACTGCATTGAGGAATGCACGATATGAAGGTCTTTATAGTGCTTTTAAACATTTCAACCCCATCCAGACTCAAGTGTTCACTGTCCTGTATAACAGTGATGACAGTGTGTTGGTTGCTGCGCCAACAGGCAGTGGCAAGACAATATGCGCAGAATTTGCTATACTAAGGAACCATCAGAAGGCAGTATCTGGGGAAACTAACATGCGGGTTGTGTATATAGCTCCTATTGAGGCTCTTGCGAAAGAAAGATTCAGGGACTGGTCAAAGAAATTTGGAGAATTTGCCCGTGTAGTGGAGCTAACTGGTGAAACTGCAGCTGATTTGAAGCTTCTTGACAAAGGGGAGATCATTATTAGTACTCCTGAAAAGTGGGATGCACTTTCTCGACGCTGGAAGCAGCGAAAGCACATCCAACAAGTCAGCTTATTTATTGTTGACGAGCTTCATTTAATTGGATCTGAAAAGGGACATGTCCTGGAAGTCGTTGTTTCTCGGATGAGGCGTATTTCAAGCCATATTGGCAGTAACATCCGGATTGTGGCGCTTTCAGCATCACTTGGAAATGCTAAAGATCTTGGAGAATGGATCGGTGCCACCTCTCATGGTCTTTTCAACTTCCCTCCAGCAGTGCGGCCAGTTCCATTGGAAATACATATTCAGGGTGTGGATATAGCAAATTTTGAGGCAAGAATGCAAGCAATGGCAAAGCCTACATACACTGCTATCACACAACATGCAAAGAGTGGTAAGCCTGCCCTGGTGTTTGTACCGACACGTAAGCATGCAAGGTTGACTGCATTGGACCTGTGTGCATACTCAAGTGCTGAGGCTGGTGGAACGCCATTCCTTCTTGGGTCGACAGATGAGATGGATACTTTTATTGGAGGTGTCAATGAAGAAACACTTCAAAATACACTGAGATGCGGTGTGGGCTACTTGCATGAGGGCCTTAGTGACCTTGACCAGGAACTTGTAACCCAGCTTTTCCTTGGTGGGAGGATCCAAGTGTGTGTTGCAAGTAGCACAATGTGCTGGGGGAGATCGTTGCCTGCTCATCTAGTTGTTGTGATGGGAACCCAATATTATGATGGCAGGGAGAGTGCTCATACTGATTATCCAATCACTGATCTGCTACAGATGATGGGTCACGCTAGCAGGCCTCTTCAGGATAGCTCCGGGAAGTGTGTTATATTGTGCCATGCACCTCGGAAGGAATACTACAAGAAGTTCCTCTTTGAGGCCTTCCCTGTGGAGAGTCATCTTCACCATTTCTTGCATGACCATATGAATGCTGAGGTTGTTGTCGGCGTTGTAGAAAACAAGCAAGATGCCGTGGACTATCTTACCTGGACTTTCATGTACCGGCGGCTGAACAAGAACCCTAACTACTACAATCTGCAGGGTGTAAGTCACAGGCATCTGTCAGATCATCTTTCTGAGCTAATTGAGACAGTGTTGAATGACCTAGAATCAAGCAAGTGTGTATCTGTAGAGGAGGATATGTACCTGAAGCCGCTCAACCTTGGTCTCATTGCTGCATACTACTACATTAGCTACACGACTATTGAACGGTTCAGTTCGATGCTCACTCAGAAGACGAAGATGAAAGGCCTCCTGGAAATTCTAGCTTCTGCATCAGAGTATGCAGAGCTTCCAACTCGCCCAGGTGAAGAAGAATATATTGAGAGGCTAGTCCGTCACCAGAGATTTTCTATTGACAAGCCCAAGTATGGTGATCCACACGTGAAGGCCAACGCTCTACTGCAATCCCACTTTGCAAGGCACACGGTGGTAGGGAACCTGGCAGCTGACCAGCGGGAGATCCTCCTTTCTGCCCACAGATTGCTCCAGGCAATGGTTGACGTTATCTCCAGCAGTGGATGGCTCACTCTTGCTCTGAATGCAATGGAGTTGAGTCAGATGGTGACCCAAGGCATGTGGGATCGTGACTCTGTGCTGCTCCAGCTTCCACACTTCACCAAGGACCTAGCCCGGAGATGCCTGGAAAACAAAGAGAAGCCCATCGAGAGCATCTTTGATCTGGCTGAGATGAGTGCTGATGAGATGCGGGATCTGCTGCAGCTATCGAACTCTCAGCTGCAGGACATCGGCGAATTCTTCAAACGGTTCCCCAACGTCGACATGGCTTATGAGGTCCGCGAGGGCGACGACATCAGGGCTGGCGACAACGTAACCTTGCAGGTCACTCTGGAGCGTGACATGGCGAACCTGCCATCTTCTGAGGTTGGCCCGGTCCACGCCCCCAGGTTCCCGAAGCCCAAGGAGGAAGGCTGGTGGCTGGTGGTCGGTGACGCCTCTGGCTCCACCAAGCAGCTGCTGGCGATTAAGAGGGTCGCCCTCCAGAAGAGGGCACGTGTGAAGCTTGAGTTCACCGCCGCCGCGGAGCCAGGGAGGAAGGACTACATGATCTACCTGATGTCCGACTCCTACCTGGGCTGTGACCAGGAGTACGAGTTCACCGTCGACGTGAAGGATGCTGGAGCAGATTGATTCTGAAGACAGGGAACTTTTCTTTGTAGCGTTTTGATCTTGATGCAGAAACTATTTACTATTGCCTGTGTGTAATAACTGAAGTTCAGCTTAATTCAGTGTAACTGAGGTGCACGTGTGCATGACAGACTATGAGCTCCTTGTCCTTGTGTTTTTGTATGCATCTGTTTACGACTTTTGCCTGAGTTTCCAGTTGACTCGGTTACAGAAAGCTCAATGTAAAAAAGTGTCTTAAATTTAAATAGCCTAGAAAAGGTTAATAAATTTTGTAATAAATACGAAGTGTTCCGTGATACCTCTTGCTAAAAGAAATGCTAGGTCTCAGGTAGCATGTGAAATTATCTCTTCACAAGTGCCAAAAAAGATGAGCCCTTTGGTTTGCTTATGGAATTAGCACCTTATTATTTTGCATGTGTGCTATAAAAACCTAAGGAAAAGTCTTTCGTACATTTGGGATGTGGACTTATAACTATTTTATTTTGATTCTGTCATGTGGGCAGATCAGGGCCACAGTGGCAGTCAGCCTCCCTAGCTAGCTGACGTTAGGAAATATATGCATGAGTTTAAATCAAGGAATATTTATTGAAATAGGAATATTAAGATATGGTTTGTTTGGAAAGTAGAGATATGCGTCTTGGATGTCGAAGTTGAGTCTTCCCTATAAAAAGGACCCCCTTACACAGGATATTATGAGGCACGAAATATATCAATCTAGTTGATCTACCCTAGCCTACTCGCCGCCCTTCGGAGCACTCGATGCCCCGCCCCGTCGTCGCCTCCCTTCATCTTCCGCTTCTCTGCCGCCACCTCCACTCCCTTTGGAGCCCAGCGAAAAGATCTCGGCGTTCCGCCACGTCTTTGAGGAGCCGCTTCCACTCCTATGCGAAGAAGCGGCCGCCCGCCTCCTCTATCAGCGCCCATTGGATGGAGACATCGAGGAAGCGGTGCCACTACTCCTTGTTCGCTTCCTCGCGGGCACGAACGTCGTCCTCGGTCGTCTTCAAGGGCTCGTAGGACGCGAGGATGGCCCTCAGCTCCGCCCTATCGCTCCTCCGAGTCAGGCCCATCGTCGCTCCAACCGTCGAGGTTGTCATCGCTGTCCAGCGGACACCGCCTCCCGGCGCTGCTGCTCTGCGTCGAACGCCGCACGGGCTGCCTCCTCCTCCGCCGCTCACGGGCCACGCCAGCCCTGAACTGCGTGTTCAGCTCCACGAGCTCGGGTCCTCCTCGATGACATCGTCATCATCGAAGAAGAACTCATCAAACTCTGGGAAATCGGCCGAGGGAGGTGGATGCGAAGGTGGAGGTGCCTTGTCTCGGCCGGTGCGGCTCAACATTGCGTAGGTGGTGCCTAGGCGACGAGGCATGTTTTCGTGGAGGCGGATGAAAGGATTGCTGGAGGCTGTAGTGGCGATAGCGAGCACATGCAGCCTTTTATAGCCGGTGGCGGCATGGGAAGAGGAGGGGAGAAAGCGTGGGAAGCCGTGGAGAAGGCACGAGAAGATGCGCATGAAGACTGATGGCTGCGACGCGTGGAGGAGGCGCAACATCGACGGGACATCTGGCCTGCTCCGCCTTGGAAACCACCGTCATCATTAAGCCAAAGTTGCAACGCTTTGATTCAAGCTGCTAACGAGGCTGGCTAATCACTCGCGACGCATCTCCGCGTTGCGTTTCGGCGCCTCCGCAATGTTCATGTGTAGCATGGATGGAATCGGGGCTCCGGACAACATATTAGACTGCACCGGACTAAAAAGAGCTTTGTGACGCGCGATTGAAGGCAGTCAAACATCCAGCGTGCCTCAAACCCCCCTGACTAAAAATGCTCTAAGTACCTCATTATCCAAACCATGTGGGTGGTTCTCGAACTTGGCTTACTTACCTGGTTCAGTTACAACCTTGATCGAAACTTGTGCGTCTAATGCAGCAGTTTTCGGTTCGGTCGTACGGATGAGAGGGCTCTTCAATCCCATCATCTGTCTCCGAAGATTTGACAATATTATTTCTTTTTAAGTTGTCTCTCCCAGTTATTTCTTTTTAGTAAAAAGATTCTACGAAAATACGCCATTCTTAACATCAAACACTTTGCCGTCGGCACGGTCGTAGAGGGCATACTCAATAGTGTGTTTGGGATAACCAACAAAATATCACTTATCTGGTTTGGTTCGAGTTTAATTGGATGTAAACCAAAAATTCAATTCGGCACATGTGAGCATATGCTTCTGCCTTCGAAAAACATTTTGAAATGTCAAAAAAATTTGAACAAAAATTTCCGTGCTAACGTTTTGACATTCTATGTACGTACATCAAGTTTTGCAAAAAACCAACATTTTTGATGACTTGTGTGAAAAAGACAAAAAAAGTCACGTAAAAAGTACATCGCCATTTTTTTGCACCAAATTTTGTCTTTTTTACAAGCGACAAACGTGTAGAACTTCGAGATGTACCTATTAAATTTTATGTCCAAAATTTTCAACATTTTAAAAATGTATTTGAAATAAAATTTAAATACCGGGAGCATATGCTCCCGGGTGCCAAAACACCAGTGCCGATGTTAACCACATAT
Source organism: Lolium rigidum (assembly GCF_022539505.1). NCBI lineage: Eukaryota > Viridiplantae > Streptophyta > Magnoliopsida > Poales > Poaceae > Lolium > Lolium rigidum. The sequence continues at coordinate 35,772,183 of NC_061509.1, forward strand.
CGCAACCACAAATTTTAGAAACAAGTTAGGTTTCTTGCCGTGGCATATCTTACAGATGAACCTGGGTGATCACATATCTTCTTAACTCATAAGTAAAAGTTTATGGCTCCGTTTGTTTGAGCTTCTACTTCTGCTTTTAGGATCCAAAAGTGGAAGCCCAAACAAACAGTTGAGAAGCGCGGTACAGAAGCGCGTTACGAAATTACACTACGCACGACCCCAGCCGGAAAGCACCCCGAGAGGTGCGGGGTGCTTCCCGAGATTCTGGCCGCTTCCCGAGTTGCTACTGTCGAAACTGTCCTCAGCACTTCGGATTATTTACGAAAAACCTGCCACCGAATACAAGAAAAGCCGCCCGTGCAAATAAATCTCTACCGAGCGACGCCCCCGAACACAATTCCCCTCCCCATCATCGATATGACAGGTTAGGGTTGCAACTTGCAACCGGCCGCCGCCAGAGCTGTTCCCCGCCGCCGCCGCCACCGCCACGCAAGCCCTCCTCCGTCGCTCCGTTCCCGTTCCCCTCATGCTCCTCTCGTCCTAGAATCGACCGGGCGCAGTGGGCAGAACTCGGCCCCGTCGGCCGCCAGAGACGGAGCATTCAAGCCGCCGCCGGAGACGGAGCAGTTCAAGCCGCCGCCTGTCCCTTCCAAAGGAATCGGGTCGGTACGAACGGGATCGCACCATCTTCATTCTCTCAGGCCGGTCGTCGCCGTCGAACTTGAGCGCGTCGTCGGGGGATCTCGGCCCCGTCGGCAGCCGGACACAGGCGCCGCCGCCTCGCCGTCCCTCGTCCGCCCCTGTTCCCGTGTGCTCCGGCCCCGCTGGAAGAGAGGAGCTCCTTCTCCTCGTCCCTGTCGAGCAGCGCACCTCCTCGTCCCGATTCAGCCTGCCCGCAGGTCGATCTTGTCTCCGTCGGCCGCCGGATCTCGAGCTGCCGGCGCCTCACCGTTTCTCGTCCGACGATTCAGCGACATGCTGCTCGGCCCGCTAGGTGCTCTTCATCGTCAGCCACCTCCGTCTCCCTACTACACCAACCCCCTCGCCCTCTCTCTATAAATATCGTCAGAGAGCTGATGTACCTAAGCTCTAGGAAGAAAGTTGTGGAAGTTTCCAACTGAAAAATGTTGTATTATACTGTATTTTGTCCCGTTAAGCAGGCGTCTTTTCTTGTAAGATTAAACTGCATCTGATTGGTTGTAAATAAATGCTAAACTGCAACTGCTCTTCAGAAATAAAGTTATTTCTTCCAATCAGGTCTTGTGTATTTTCTAGTGTATTGTGGTTGTCAAGTAAATGTATAGTTCCCCTTGATGGGCATGAAAATATATTGCTATAGCAGCTGTAAATATATTACATTTCTTACGAGTGCTGCTGCGACAAGTACGACTTATAAACCAAAAGCCAAAGTAAATTCTAACCAAACATTCAAACAATTATTTCAATACAAAGCATGTTTTAAAACTATTTTAGCAAAAACAGGTAAATTAAAATTATTCAACCCTTAAACATGGTAATTTATATAATTAAACAATTAGAAAGAGTTAATTCGTTTCAAACAACATTTATACAACAACTTCAGCACTTAGGGACATTCCAGACATTTTACTACTAAAACCTATAGCAGCAGCCATGAAAAGTGTTCCAACCAAACATCAAATCTCTACTTTCAACAGCTGCTTCTCACAACTGCTTTTTCACAGCTCAACAGCTACAGCTGCTTTTCAAAAGCTGCAGCCCAAACAAACAGACCCTATGACTTCTGCTTCATTAAGTTGATATATCCTTATCTTCTAAACTCATAAGTAAAAGTAAGAAAGTAGATATGTACCACATGTGGGTATACTCATTGGACCGCACACCTCAGAATGTATGATGCGAAATAGGTCACTCGCCCTTTCAACATAACAAGTGAACAGAGTCTTAGTAATCTTTCCATTAGGCAAGCACATGATCCTAAAATAGTGTTCTTACATAACTATGGAACATAATAACAATTTATTAAGGTCTAAGAAATCTTTATGTGAAACCTAAGCTCATATATCAGATTGCCAAGGCAGCGATCCCGATGTCGTTCGTAACGCGCATCTGCACTTCATTCCTTTCCATCAGTCCCACCTTCTCTAGTCCTTTCATCGAGTTACACACATGAGCAATAGATCTGGTATCAAATACCCAAGACTTAGAGTGAGGACTAGTAAGGAAAATGCCAATAACATTTGTAACAACTCTACCTTTGCCGGAAGCTCTAGACTTCCTTTTGTCTTCATGATACTTCTTGCAGTTTATCTTCCAATGGCCCTTGGCCTTACGGTAGAAGCACATGGCATCAGGAGGGGCAGCACCACTAGAATAGCACGGCTTTGTCGGCACCTCTTTTCTCACCTCTCTTGGTTTTGTCATTCCTCTAGAACCTCATGGTTTTGTTCATCAGTTTCCGCAACCAACATAAAATTAAAAAAGCTAAAAACTTGGTAGATCCTATTCAACCCCACCCCACTTTCTAGTCCCTTCCTTACCCTTTCACTTGTTCATATGATAAACACATAAAGATGATACTAATAACAAATGACAATACGTCTCATAGTATGTCACGCATAATGGGGTATGTTCAGTACTCTTGTTGTGCTAACAACGTACTCTCATTGTTGATGGCAACCTTGTTACATTAACTTTGCCCATGATCAGGAGAACTCAATCATCATACAACACATGAGCTATTCTAGAGGCGGGACTAGGAGCATCTGTTTGCTTATTCCTCTACATGTGCATATGAGTTTTCCTTTGAATCTCGTTATTTAAGACATATATCCTTCAGGTTTTGATGATGGAGGCCGAAGGTGGTACGAGCTGACTTTCTTGTATTGAGCATAACATAATAATGCCAAAATGCAAGACACGGTTTATACACATATACTTGTTGGCCCAAGATCGCAAAACATGATGATACCATAACAGAATTATTTGGTAGTGCTCCAAGTATATAGCATTCTATGCCCCGTAGGTATTAATACCTATAATTTGGCAAGCATATCAAAACAAATTAAGGTATTAATCACCTACTATATCCAGCTCACGCATTTGGTTAATACCAATTAACCTTTCTCATCAAGGTCAATCAAGATAAGGCTATCCTCTGTTATCCAGCTCAAGGACAATAATGAATCATTAATTCTTGCAAAACTATTACAACTCTATCTGCAATTTGCGCTTAGACCGCCTTCTGTCAATCCTGTATAAATACATGTGAACAAGAAACCTCACAACCTTGCTTCTCTATATCTCAAAGCAACAACACCCTCATGGCTTGCAAGATCGCCACCGCTGCCGCATCCATCTTGATACTCTCACTCCTGGTGTCTTGCAGTAAGTATGGAACAACATGTTCCTAATAGTCATACATAGTTTCCTTAAGATATATGCATTCTCTGCATATATTTGTGGCTACCTGTGTAACAGAACATATTTTTGGTTATGTATGTAGGTGCTTAAGAACTCATATGCAAGGAGCACAGAGCCCATATATCAAATTGTGATTCCCTTAACCTTTGCGTCCAGCAGTGCAAAGTTGAATGTTACAAGGACGGATATTTTTCAACGGTGCTTCCATCAGCTTGTTGTTGTACGAGTGTGACAGAACCGCCCGCAGCAAGAATTATGGATCCAATGTATAATGAGGTTCCAGGTGCTAACTAAATACTAACAAATATGTGGCGAATTCCAATGTGACAGGGTGGCTCAACTTTCTGTCCTTCAAATAAATATGTTTGTGAAAGAAAAAATATTGTTTTTAGAACTAATCTAGTATGCATAGCTCTTATTGGCTCATTAGTTAAGTTATTATTCCTTTCCGGTCTCGTGATGTTAGAACTTTCTGCTTTCCATTGAGCAATTTGTGCAAAGGTGGTAGTTACATTGAGGCTTAATCTACCATGTTCTAGTACCTACGGTGCGCTTACTCTATCATGCCTATTAAGTTGCTGACGAGCTTACAGTTAACCAAATGACCGGAAGATAGAAACACGTATCTGCATGCACATCAATTGTGTGACCGGAAATTATGCTTAACATTATGGCATCCGAAGTTAATCCAGCAAAGTTTTGCCGTGTAAAATACCAGTGCACCAGTATCGAATTAGTTCAAGCTATTTGTTTCTTGCTCTGGAATCTTGTGCATGGACGTGAGTGATGAACAACATGTCGGCAAGGAAACTTTTCTGCCTCACACCCACCCAAAAGCAGTCTAAATTGTCATTGTGGACCGATGTCCAAATATATATATACGGTTCCAAAAATATGGAAGATGATGCGGTTATCTTTCCTGTTTCAAGAACATAATTTTGAGTACACACATGATCCAGTTCTGTTGTATTCTGTTCGAGTCTGTCTTGTTCAGTGTTGAGACAGAACGTAATGCTTGGTTTTAAGGTTAAAAAGGTGGAATTGAGGCGCAGCATGCTTACCCAACAGAATCCACCCGTTCATAGTTTCATGGCAAGGCATGCATTCCTTGTTTGTTCTTGGAAATAACAGAAACGATTCCATGTACATGTTAAAAAATTGTAACCTTTTTTATGTATAGTGTAAAATCTCCTTTTGTTTTCAGATCCTTTTTGTGTTTTTCTTGTAAAATTCCTTGGTATTTGTAACATTTTGTGCGCAGGAACGACCATGATTTAACCTACTAGAAAACACGCCAAATTAATTAAGCCCCTCGTGATGTCCTACGAATATTGTCTCGGTGAATTTGTAATTGAATGGAATGAGGGGGAAAAACGATTTCACAAAGAATCGCAGGAGATGCATAGTAATGCTGTAATAATGGAGCTCACATATTCAGAGCCGTGGGACATGTTTTGACATATATTCGTGAGATGTTCTTGCCTTCTTCGATAGCTCAGAACCACTGCTATGAAGCACCGAGGGGAGCTGGCTGAGGCTCACGCATGGAGAAGGTGGTCCAGTGGCGGCGGCGCGAGCATCTTGAGCTGCTGTTGGTACTGGTAGCGGCGGCGGAGGGCGGCGTGGCCGGGGTCGGAGTCGTCCGAGCAGCAGTAGCAGCCCATGCCGTGGAGGAGGCTGCAGCGGCCGTGGATGAAGCCCCAGTACTTGCAGCAGCGCATGCACTTGCCGGTCTTGGTGCACTTCTCGATGCACAGCGACCAGTAGGTGTCGCACACCAGCTTTGCCCCAACCTCTTCCACCATCTCAGCTGCATACCCAAAAAGAATCACGTAAGATTCAGAAAACCAAATGGACGCAGATGCCCGTAGCAAAGTTCATGCACCTAGGATATGAGTGATATGATTAGTGGTTTTGGATGCGTAGGTTCTTACAAATGTTTGACTTACAGGAGATGATGACAAGGATGGCCAGGAACACTGACAATGGGGCAAGCTTCTTCTTCTTCTTGCCCATCTCCATTGCTAACTTCTTAATTATATGAGTGATATGATTAGTGGTTTTGGATGCGTAGGTTGAGTGGTATTTATACACCTTGGAGTAGTAGGTGGTGGAGAGCGTACGCGTAGGACAAAGGTAGATTGTTGAGCCCGTCCCGACAGACGGTTCAGAATTCTTCAGATCTGGAACGCCAAAGATAGGACACTGAGCAAGCTTCAGGGTTAAGTGTATCCTTCTTTGCTGTCCAAGGTGTATGTATGTGCAAAACGGGCAATGTCAGTTACACAAGCCTGAACAAACACATGCTTGTAGACAATCTGCACCATGTTTCTATTTTAGATAGCGTTATGCACGATAGAATTGCTCAGATTTAGAATGCTTAAGGGACACTGAACATTTTGGGTCATGCTTAAGGGTTAAGTGTATCATTCTTTGCTGTTTAAAGATATGCAGCTATCCAAATTCTGCGCAAAAACTGACAGCCACACTCACAAGTAGGAAGATTAAGAATCCATACATACATCACATGTGGTAGGATTGCATTACATACTCGGTTAAATAAATGCACAGACCTGTCAGGAGTTTGTACCACATTTTTTGACTGAAAGTTGAGTTTATCTAGTCTAATAAAAGGAGCAATTGACAAATTGACAACCTAACAGATAATCCAACAGCACCCCATCGGTATGAGTTGAACGACACAGAATATGGATCTTTCTATGCAAGCCGGAACGAGTAAAAGATACCGTAGAAGAAAACAAACACGTAACAAAGATAAGACACTGTCTACACCACCTTCCTATTTGGATTCTGTCATGCACAACAGAATTATTCAGATTTGGAATGCCGTCATGCACAACAGAATTATTCAGATTTGGAATGCCAAGGATAGTACAGTAAGCATGTGCAAAAAGAGTCAGGCTTAAGGGTTAAGTTATCCTTCTTTGCTGACCAAAGGTATGCAGCTATCTAAACTCTCTGCTATTACAAGAGTTAATCCATAGAATACATGTGGTAGGATTGCATTGCATGACCTGTCAAGAGTTTGCATCTCATCTCTGCTATTACAAGAGTTAATCCATAGAATACATGTGGTAGGATTGCATTGCATGACCTGTCAAGAGTTTGCATCTCATTTCTGCTTCAAAGCTGTGTAGCAGATAATGATAGCCTGTCTAGGAAAACAAGTCTACTTACACTTCGGTCACTCAAACACATCCTGAGATTATACTCCAAGATGCAGCAGCCAGTAGGAAATAGCACAAACACACCCTCTCATTTTTACAGAGAATACATAACACAGCTACTGCAGATTCAAGATTTCAGTGAGATCAGTCGTAAAATATCACAAATTCACAATAAAGGGTCAAAGTGACAAGGGTCTCTCTCTCTAAGGGCTAATCCAACAGCTTGCCCTTGTTATGAGTCAACCATTTCATTACAAGAAGAACCATGCTAATAAGAAATATTCAGCTTCACGGAATAGGAAGGTTCGAGGGGTTGTATGGCGATATAGGAGTAGAGCCTGCTGCTTTGGTTGCTCAATGGCTGGTACCTGTGCAGCAACCAATCTTCATTAGTCACCAGTGAACGAGCCATATCTAAAAAAAAACTTCACGATTCCAGCAAAATTAGTAAAATAGCATTTCAATGATAGAAAAGAGAATGAAACACAAAACTCGGTGTTTAAACAAGCAATTAAGGTTGAAAGTTCAATCCAACCCTAACGTGTCTGACATGTGAAATGATCCTGAATAACGCCACAGTTTTCAATAGCATTTCTCTGGTTTTTCTGGGATCAGCAGATTCGATAGTATGATGAAGCATAACAATTACCAGTTTCAGTCTGAACCTACAGAAGTCTAGAAAATTGAAGTAGAGCAAGTAACAGAGATATCCTCACAAACTCATTTTCTTCATAACAAAATCTTCATCCGAACAAACAAAAATAATTCTAAGCACGAAGGTAGTACGAATTATATGACAACTACAGGACTCATGACTGAATCTTTAAATTTGCGTCATTATCAGGATGAACTTCTATCTGAATTTTTGAACATCACGAAACTTATGACTAATCATTTTGTAGTGCATCCTCTTACTCCTGTTGGCAGTTGCCTGTTAAGGAGGAAGAGGATGGATGAATAACATGCAAATTATTATAAGCAGCACAACCCTGAGAAAAACCTAAGCTTGGACAAATCATCTGAAAGCAACTTAGCCATATGACGTGTTTTATTACTTACACTGTTACACCTAATAAAGCATCAAGTATTTGATTCAAGTAAACCTGCAGCATGTCATGATATCTCAATATTTTACTAGTGATCGGAAATCTTATTGTACAATAAAAAATTGTAAGCAGAACCAATGGTGTCCCCTTATGAGCATCGTATGTTTAGCTTCAAGGTTAAGATTTACCATGAAGGTGTGTTTGACTATCCTTTAACTTAAGTCGTAGGAGCACATTAAACTCCGGTCACCATCATCTGCTGCTCCGTCAGGGTCATGAACATGGTTCGTAGGAGCAGGAAGTTGGCACATTGACGAGCCTAGTAAATCATAAAGAATGTATGTGAACCTTTGCAGCAGTTATATGATAGAATGAATTAGTCAAAATAGTGTGCTATCTTTAAGGACAGATACATTTAAACAACACAGCTATTAATTTTGTCGATCAAGCAAATAGGAAAAGGATAGCTAAGGCTATAGCAAGTAAATCAAGTAGAAAAAAACTTGTAATTTAATCTTTGAACATCACGGGATTTATGACTGAATCTTTGAAGTGCATCCTCTTAGTCCCTTTGGCAAATTGCCTATTAAAGAGGCAGAGGATTTTTTTTCCCAAAAGGGGGAGAGTGGAAGAGGATGGGCTACACATGAATAACAAGCAAAATCATTATCAGCCGCAAAAGCTAAGGTTTGACACATTATCTGATTCTTTATAACTGATAGCAACTTAGCCATAGGAGGTGCATCATAAATTACTCCCAATAAAGCATCAAAGGCCTTGTTCAAGTAAACCTGAACCATGTTATGATATCCATATGTTATTGTTGCGATAAGAAATCTACTGATACAATAAAATAAAATAATGTAAGCAGAAGCACTGCTGCCTCCTATCGAGCATTATATTTATATCTATAAGATAGAAGATTTATCGTGAAGGTGTGCCTTTGACTAACCTTTATCTTAGTTTGCAGGAGTGCCCCAGCAGCAGCCCAAACTTTGGTGATCATCATCCTACGCTGTAGCATCCCCCCAGATGTAGTTCTCAGCAGCAAGAAGTTGGATCAGTGGGCAGGCCTTGTAAATTATACAGAATATATGAGATCCTTCACAAGAATATATGAAAAATTGAATGCAGAACCAATGGTGTCACCTTATGAGCATCATATGTTTAGCTTCAAGTCATAAGATGTACCGCGAAGGTGCATTTGACTACCCTTTAACTTAGGTCGCAGGAGCGCATGAAAACTCCGGTCACCATCATCTGCTGCTCCATCAGTGCCCTGAACTAGTTCGCAGGAGCAGGAAGTTGGAGAGTTGACAGGTCTGGCAAATTACATAGAATGTGTGTGAACCTTTGCAGCGCTGAGATACAATAAATCAGCCAAAATATTTTGCTATCTTTAAGGAAGGACAGGTACAGTTAAACTACAACATTTAAACAACACAGGTATTATTTTTGTCAATCAAGCAAAGAGGAAAAGCATAGCTAAGGCTGATGTACATAAACCAAGATAATCCAGCAACCATGCATGAATTTACCATGTATAAGCACTTACCACCAGAATAGAAATCGGTGAATGGGTGATATGAACTACCCGAAAAGTTTCCACACAGTTCCGTGGACTGCATCGACTGGAGTTGTACACTGAAGAAATAGTTCCGGCAGTCGGTGCTGTTCACCGATATAAAAACTGCATCAGCATCCTCGGCGTACCCCCTTATAGCCGCCCTCCCGGCCTCAATCTCAGACGGCAGGCCAAGGACCTTGTCCATGCTAACGGTAGCATGCAGCACCCATGTAGAATCAGCCCTACGGCGCCACATCTGGAAACTCGGGTAGGACAGTACAGCCAGTCCGACACCACCATCTTCGTCTGCCCTGATGACCCGGATGCGGGCACCGTGAACAACGCCTTCAAAAGGAGGCCTCTTTACCACGGCCAGTGTCATAGTGTCCAAATCGAACTCGAGCATGCCGTCGTCAGACTCGTTCAGCCACCAGTAGAGGGAGTTGCCGACGAGGGTGCCAGGGAGACGGCTGACCATGCCGGCGCACGGTTCCGCGGCTTTGATGAGGTCTCCCCAGAGGCCGGTGTCGGATGAGTAGACGCGGGCGACGGCCGGGCGCTGCCTCCACCTGGTGCTCACGAGGACCACCTTGAAGGGGCTGGAGAGGCATTCGCCGTGCACGTGGGCGCCGCCGGCGGCGCAGAGGACGGCGCCGTTGGCGGTGGACATGTAGTCGACGAAGTCCGGCGGGACGGCGACGCGGCGGCGGGCGCCGGAGACGGGGTCGAAGACGAGGAGCAGGCGCCACCAGGAGCTGG
>NC_061509.1:35782244-35795064 GCF_022539505.1 Lolium rigidum
GTGCAATATGCAAGTATGTAAGAATCAATGCACAGTTCACACAAATGTTTGCTTCTTGAGGTGGAGAGAAATAGGTGAGCTCGACTCAACATAAAAGTAAAAAGAATGGTCCTTCAAAGAGGAAAGCATCGATTGCTATATTTGTGCTAGAGCTTTGGTTTGGAAAACATAAAGAGAGCAATAAAAGTAAAATTTTGAGAGGTGTTAGTGTTGTCAACGAATGGTAGTGGGCACTCTAACTACCTTATCAACCAGACTTTCAAGAGCGGCTCCCATGAAGGACGTTATCTCTACCAACAAGGTAGATCATCCCTCTTCTCTTTTGTTTACACATGTACTTTAGTTTAGTTTTTCTTTATTTATGGATGACACTCCTCCCAACCTTTTGCTTACACAAGCCATGGCTAACCGAATCCTCGGGTGCCTTCCAACAATCACATACCATGAAGGAGTGTCTATTTGCAAAATTAAGTTGCTTACCGATGAATCGGAGCAAAACATGTGAAGAGAATTATTAATGCAAGTTAATTAATCGGGGCTGGGAACCCCATTGCCAGCTCTTTTTGCAAAATTATTGGATAAGCGGATGTGCCACTAGTCCATTGTGAAAGTACTGTCGAAGTAAATGACAAGATCGAAAGATAAAACACCACATACTTCCTCATGAGCTATAAAACATTGACACAAATCGAGAGGTGATAAATTTTGAATTATTTAAAGGTAGCACTCAAGCAATTTACTTTGGAATGGCGGAGAAATACCATGTAGTAGGTAGGTATGGTGGACACAAATGGCATAGTAGTTGGCTCAAGGATTTTGGATGCATGAGAAGTATTCCCTCTCGATACAAGGCTTAGGCTAGCAAGGTTATTTGAAACAAACACAAGGATGAACCGGTGCAGACAAAACTCACATAAAAGACATATTGTAAACATTATAAGACTCTACACCGTCTTCCTTGTTGTTCAAACTCAATACTAGAAATTATCTAGACTTTAGAGAGACCAATTATGCAAACCAAATTTTAGCATGCTCTATGTATTTCTTCATTAATGGGTGCAAAGTATATGATGCAAGAGCTTAAACATGAGCACAACAATTGCCAAGTATCACATTATCCAAGACATTATAGCAATTTACTACATGTATCATTTTCCAATTCCAACCATATAACAAATTAACAAAGAAGAAACTTCGCCATGAATACTATAGAGCTAAGAACACATGTGTTCATATGAACCGAGCGGAGCGTGTCTCTCTCCCACACAAGCATTTATTCAAACAAAAACAAAAACAAAAGCACACGAGACGCTCCAAGTAAAGTACATAAGATGTGGCCGAATAAAAATATAGTTTCAAGAGAAGGAACCACGATAATTTGTCGATGAAGAAGGGGATGCCTTGGGCATCCCCAAGCTTAGATGCTTGAGTCTTCTTGAAATATGCGGGGGTGAACCACCGGGGCATCCCCAAGCTTAGAGCTTTTACTCTTCTTGATCATAGTATATCATCCTCCTCTCTTGACCCTTGAAAACTTCCTCCACACCAAACTCGAAACAACTCATTAGAGGGTTAGTGGACAATAAAAATTAACATGTTCAGAGGTGACACAATCATTCTTAACACTTCCGGACATTGCATAAAGCTACTTGGACATTAATGGATCAAAGAAATTCATCCAACATAGCAAAAGAGGCAATGCAAAATAAAAGGCGGAATCTATCAAAACAGAACGGTCCGTAAAGATGGATTTTATTAGGCCACCGAGACTTGCTCAAATGAAAATGCTCAAATTGAAGAAAGTTGCGTACATATCCGAGGATCATGCACGTAAATTGGCTTAATTTTCCGAGCTACCTACGGGGAGGTAGACCTAGATTCGTGACTGACAAAGAAATGCAGGAACTGCGCAAGTAATCCAAATCTAGTACTTACTTTACTATCAAAGACTTTACTTGGCACAACAAAACACAAAACTAAGATAAGGAGAGGTTGCTACAGTAGTAAACAACTTCCAAGACACAAAATAAAAACCAAGTACTGTAGCAAAATAACACATGGGTTATCTCCCAAGAAGTTCTTTCTTTATAGCCATTAAGATGGGCTCGATGAGCTTTAATGATGCACTCGCAAGAAATAGTATTTGAAGCAAAAGAGAGCATCAAGAGGCAAATTCAAAACACATTTAAGTCTAACATGCTTCCTATGCATAGGAATCTTGTAAATAAACAAGTTCATGAAGAGCAAAGTAACAAGCATAGGAAGATAAAACAAGTATAGCTTCAAAAATTTCAGCACATAGAGAGGTATTTTAGTAACATGAAAATTTCTACAACCATATTTTCCTCTCTCATAATAACTTTCAGTAGCAACATGAGCAAACTCAACAATATAACTATCACATAAAGCATTCTTATCATGAGTCTCATGCATAAAATTATTACTCTCCACATAGGCATAATCAATTTTATTAGTTGTAGTGGGAGCAAATTCAACAAAGTAGCTATCATTATTATTCTCATCAAGTGTAGGAGGCATAGTATCATCAAAGAAAATTTTCTCCTCAATGCTTGGGGGACTAAAAAGATCATGAAAACCAGCTTCCCCAAGCTTAGAACTTTCTATATCATTATCAACAATGGTGTTCAAAGCGTTCATACTAATATTACTACCGACATGCAAATAAGATTTCATAGGTTTTTTAATTTTCGCATCAAACAATCCATGTTTTAAATCAGGAAATAGAATAAGAAGCTCACTCTTGTACATTATGCCAAACTAGTGTAAACAAGAAACAAAAAGATGCAATTGCAGGATCTAAAGGAAATAGCTTCGAGCACACACACAACAGCGCATGGAAAAATACTTTACCGGGACCGTAGTATGAGTGCCTTTTACCTTTCCTCCCCGCAGCGGCGCGTGAAAAGTGCTTGATGTCTACGGGAGCTTCTATTCTTGTAGACAGTGTTGGGCCTCCAAGAGCGAGAGGTTTGTAGAACATCAGCAAGTTTCCCTTAAGTGGATCACCCAAGGTTTATCGATCTCGGGGAGGAAGAGGTCAAAGATATCCCTCTCATGCAACCCTGCAACCACAAAGCAAGAAGTCTCTTGTGTCCCCAACACACCTAATAGGTGCACTAGTTCGGCGAAGAAATAGTGAAATACGGGTGGTATGAAATAGTAGTGGCAACGGCACCGAACAGTGCTTTGCCCGGGACCAGTAAACAAGCAGTAGTAACGCAGTAGTAGTAACGCAGTAAAACAGTAAACAAGCAGCGATAGCAGTATTTAGGAACAAGGCCTAAGGATTAGACTTTCACTAGTGGACACTCTCAACATTGATCACATAACAGAACAGATTAATGCATACTCTACACTCTTGTTGGATGATGAACACATTGCGTAGGATTACACGAACCCTCAATGCCGGAGTTAACAAGCTCCACAATAATGCTCATATTTTAGTAACCTTTAGTGTAAGATAGATCAAAAGACTAAACCAAGTACTAACATAGCATGCACACTTGTCACCTTCATGCATATGTAGGAGGAATAGATCACATCAATATTATCATAGCAATAGTTAACTTCGCAATCTACAAGAGATCATGATCATAGCATAAACCAAGTACTAACACGGTGCACACACTTGTCACCTTTGCACACGTGCGGGAGGAATAAAACTACTTTAATAACATTGCTAGAGTAGCACATAGATAAATTGTGATACAAAACATATTGCAATCATAAAGAGATATAAATAAGCACCTCACTATGCCATTCAACGGTGAATAAGTATTACTGTGAAATATAGCCTAAGAGACCCACACGGTGCACACACTCGTCACCTTTACACACGTGGGACAAGGAGTCTCCGGAGATCACATAAGTAAAACTCAATTGACTAGCATAGTGACATCTAGATTACAAGCATCATCATATGAATCTCAATCATGTAAGGCAGCTCATGAGATTATTGTATTGAAGTACATAGGAGAGAGATGAACCACATAGCTACCGGTACAGCCCGAGCCTCGATGGAGAACTACTCCCTCCTCATGGGAGCAGCGGCGGTGATGAAGATGGCGGTGGAGATGGCAGCGGTGTCGATGGAGAAGCCTTCCGGGGCACTTCCCGCTCCGCGGTGGTGCCGGAACGGAGACTCCTGTCCCCCGGATCTTGGCTTCGCGATGGCGGCGGCTACGGAAGGTTTTCCGTATCGTGGTTCTTCGCCTCGGGGTTTTCGCGACGGAGGCTTTATATAGGCGAAGAGGCGGCGCGGGAGGGTCGAAGGGGTGGCCACACCATATGGCGGCGCGGCCGGGGCCTGGGCCGCGCCAGCCTATGGTGCGGGGGCCCGGTGCCCCCTCTCGGGTCCTTCCCGGGTGTTCGGATGCTTCCGGTGAAAATAGGAACCTGGGTCTTCGTTTCGTCCAATTCCGAGAATATTTCGTTACTAGGATTTCTGAAACCAAAACAGCGAGAAAACAGAACCGGCACTTCGGCATCTTGTTAATAGGTTAGTTCCAGAAAACGCATAAATATGACATAAAATGTGCATATAACATGTAGATATCATCAATAATGTGGCATGGAACATAAGAAATTATCGATACGTCGGAGACGTATCAGGGATAACATGTAGATATCATCAATAATGTGGCATGGAACATAAGAAATTATCGATACGTCGGAGACGTATCAGGATGTAGGTATCATCAATAATGTGGCATGGAACATAAGAAATTATCGATACGTCGGAGACGTATCGATAATTTCTTATGTTCCATGCCACATTATTGATGATATCTACATGTTATATGCACATTTTATGTCATATTTATGCGTTTTCTGGAACTAACCTATTGACGAGATGCCGAAAGGCGAGTTGTTGTTTTCTGCTGTTTTTGGTTTCAGAAACCCTAGTAAAGAAATATTCTCGGAATTGGACGAAATCAACGCCCAGGTTCCTATTTTCACCGGAAGCATCCAGAACACCCGAGAGCCGCCAGAGGGGGGCCACAGGGCCCCCAGATGATAGGGTGGCGCGGCCCACCCCCTGGCCGCGCGGCCCTATGGTGTCGTCGCCCCTTCGACCTTCTGACGCCGCCTCTTCGCCTATATAAAGGTCCCAGACCTAAAACCTCGATACGAAAAAGCCACGGTACGAGAAACCATCCAGAGCCGCCGCCATCGCGAAGCCAAGATCTGGGGGACAGGAGTCTCTGTTCCGGCACGCCGCCGGGACGGGGAAGTGCCCCCGGAAGGCTTCTCCATCGACACGCGCCATCTCCACCGCCATCTTCATCAACGCTGCTCGTCTCCCATGAGGAGGGAGTAGTTCTCCATCGAGGCTCGGGGCAGTACCGGTAGCTATGTGGTTAATCTCTCTCCTATGTACTTCAATACAATGATCTCATGAGCTGCTTTACATGATTGAGATTCATATGAGTTTTGTATCACAATTCATCTATGTGCTACTCTAGTGATGTTATTAAAGTATTCTATTCCTCCCGCACGGTGTAAAGTGGACAGGGTGTGCATCATGTAGTACTTGGCGTAGTTTATGATCGTGATCTCTTGTAGATTGTGAAGTTAACTATTACTATGATGGTATTGATGTGATCTATTTGGTTATGTTGATCTATCTTGCACTCAGGTTATTTAAAGATGAACATTGAATTGTGGAGCTTGTTAACTCCGGCATTGAGGGTTCGTGTAATCCTACGCAATGGTGTTCATCATCCAACAAGAGTGTAGAGTATGCATTTATCTATTCTGTTATGTGATCAATGTTGAGAGTGTCCACTAGTGAAAGTATGATCCCTAGGCCTTGTTCCTAAATACTGCTATCGTTGCTTGTTTACTTGTTTTCATCGCGTTACTATCTGTCGTTACTACTACTTGTTTACTCGTCCTGGGCAAAGCACTTTTCCAGTGCCATTGCTCTCGCTACTATATATTCATACCACACGTATTTCACTATCTCTTCGCTCGAACTAGTGCACCTATTAGGTGTGTTGGGGACACAAGAGACTTCTTGCTTTGTGGTTGCGAGGTTGCATGAGAGGGATATCTTTGACCTCTTCCTCCCCGAGTTCGATAAACCTTGGGTGATCCACTTAAGGGAAAACTTGCTGCTGTCCTACAAACCTCTGCTCTTGGAGGCCCAACACTGTCTACAGGAAAAGGAGGGGGGCGTAGACATCATGGCCCCACTTCGTTTCCTCTTCGGACTTCTGGAAGCTTCGTGGAAAAATAGGCCCCTGGGCGTTGATTTCGTCCAATTCCGAGAATATTTCCTTACTAGGATTTCTGAAACCAAAAACAGCAGAATAACAACAACGGCTCTTCGGCATCTCGTCAATAGGTTAGTGCCGGAAAATGCATAATAATGACATATAATGTGTATAAAACATGTGAGTATCATCATAAAAGTAGCATGGAACATAAGAAATTATAGATACGTTTGAGACGTATCAACAAGTGAAAGTGGTTTTCTCTTGATCTTTAGCTTTAACAGCAATTTGTGAAAACCCAGAATAACCATCAAGAAAACAGAAATGAGTATTTTTAGACAACATTTCTAACATTTGATCAATAAAAGGAAAAGGGTAATGATCTTTCTTAGTAACTTTATTAACTTTTCGAAAATCAATGCACATTCTATACCCTACAACTACTCTTTGAGGGATAAGCTCATCATTATCATTAGGAACAATAGTTATTCCTCCTTTCTTAGAAACACAATGCACAGGACTAACCCATCTACTATCAGCAATAGGATATATAATACCTGCTTCAAGTAGTTTTAATACCTCATTCCTTACCACATCCTTCATCTTAGGAATTAGACGACGCTGATGTTCAACAACAGGTTTTGCATCATCTTCCATGTTGATGGCATGTTGGCAAATAGCGAGAGAAATCCCCTTCAAGTCATCAAGAGTGTAGCCAATAGCTCCTCAGTGTTTCTTCAATATTTCCAATAACCTTTCTTCTTCAAAATCTGAAAGCTTGGCACTAATAATAACAGGATATGTTTTCTTATCATCAATATAGGCATACTTAAGATTATCAGGTAATGGTTTCAAATCAAATACAGAATCTTCATTTGGTGGTGGTGTTATACCTAGATCTTCAACCGGTAAATCATGTTTAAGAATAGGTTGACGAAGGAAAATTTTATCAAGCTCATCCCTTTCTTCCCTAAAGACTTCACTCTCACTATCCTCCAAATGTTGCTGCAAAGGATTATTAGGAGCAAGAGCAATAGATGCACACTATTCAACTCTAAAATCATCATTAGGCAAATCAGCTTTATAAGGAGTTTTGGCAAATTTAGAGAAGTTAAACTCATAAGATTCACCAACGAAATTTAGTAACAATTTTCTCTTTCTTGCAATCTATAATAGCTCCACAAGTATTTAGAAAAGGTCTACCAAAAATAATAGGACAAGATTTACTAGCAGATGAGAACCAAGTACCAAAAAGTCAGCAGGATATTTAATCTTACCACATAGAACTTCCACATCTCGAACAATACCAATAGGAGAGATAGTTTCTCTATTAGCTAGCCGAATAACCACATCAATATCTTCAAGTTCACAAGAACCAATTTCATGCATGATTTCCGTGTAGAGCTCATAAGGAATGGCACTAATACTTGCACCAATGTCGCATAAACCATAATAACAATGATCACCAATTCTAACAGAGAGCACAAGAACACTGGCTTTCCTAGACTTATTAGGATGCGAAACAATACTAGAAGCATGTTCACAGAAAATAATACGACCATCTTCCACATTTTCAGTCACAAGATCTTTAACTATTGCAACAGCAGGTTCAACCTTTATTTGCTCTTCAGGTTCTATAGGTTTCTTTGCACTTTTATTAACTACACTAGTTATAACAGAATACTCCTTCATTTTAGCAGGGAAAGGAGTTTTTACAATATAAGCTTCAGGAAGAACATGATCAACAGTTTTAATTTCAATACATTTACCTTTAGGTGAATCAGTTTTATCTTTATAAGGTTCATGATACTTATCAAAATTCTTCCTAGGCAATTCGAAATGAGAGGCAAAAGCTTTATAAATATTTGCGACAACTTGAGAGTCAAGACCATATGTAGCACTCATATTACGAAATTTATCAGTATCCATAAAAGTTTCAATGCATTCATAATCATAATTTATACCTGACACTCTACCTTTGTCATTCTCCCATCCTTCGATATTTTCTTGGATTCGATCAAGAGGATCCCATTTAAACTCTTCTTTATTGCGTGTGAATGATCCGAACAAGTAGTATCCAAGCAAGGTTTTATCTTGAAAAGAAAGTCTTGCATAGAAATTATCAATGATAATATTACCAGGAAGCTCATGAATGGGGCATTTGAGCATTAAAGACTTCAATCTCCCCCACGCTTGGGCAATACTCTCTCCATCATGGGGCCAGAAATTATATATACGGTTTCGGTCTTTGTGAATTTCACTTGGAGGATAGAATTTAGAGTAAAATAGAGGCACAATATCCTTCCAATCAAGAGAACGCCCATCCTTCAGCAGTTTATACCAATGCGCCGCTTTACCAGACAGCGACATAACAAATAATTTCTTCCTAACTTCATCCATTGAAATACCTGCACACTTGAATAACCCGCATAATTCATGTAAAAACAGTAAATGATCTCCAGGATGAACAGTTCCATCCCCTTCATAGCGGTTATCCACAACACGTTCAATAATTTTTATAGGTATTTTATATGGTATTACTTCCTCACCTGGCGCCTCATCCACTACCTTTGCAGTTGTAGTAGATTTCCCAAATAGAAATTCAAGGGAGGATCTCTCCATAATGACTTATAGCAGCAGGCAGAAACAAAATCAGCACGTACAGTAAAAATTTTCCTTACCAATTCCACTTACCAATAGCGCTTCACTCCCCGGCAACGGCGCCAGAAAATAGTCTTGATGACCCACAAGTATAGGGGGTGTATCGTAGTACTTTCGATAAATAAGAGTGTCGAACCCAACGAGGAGCGAGAAGGTGTTGACAAGCGAGTTTCGATGAAGGATTCACTGTAAATGCTCACAGACAAGTTTTCAGAGGGTTTTGATATAGCAGATAAATAAAGTACAAGTAAGTAAAATGCGAGAGTAATAATTGCAGCGAGTGGCCCAATCCTTTTTAGCACAAAGGACAAGCCAGTTTGTTTACTTATAATGACCAAACATTCTTGAGAACACACGGGGATCTAGTCTAGTGCTTTCGCTTCCTATAGTTGATTAATCTTCATTGTTTTGATAAGTGTTGTGTGGGTGAACCTATGCTAATGCACCGCCCTTCCTAGGACTAATACATACTTGTGATTATACCCCTTGCAAGCATCCGCAAATACAAGAAAGTAATTAAGATAAATCTAACCCGAGCCTTAAACTGCGAGATCCTCGCTATCCCTCCCGCATCGATATACCAACGGGGTTCAGAGTTGATGTCACTCCGGCAACCCCACAATTAGCAAACGAATACAAGATGTACTCCCCTAGGCCCATAAAGGTGAAGTATCATGTAGTCGATGTTCACATGACACCACTAGAAGAATAACACCACAACTTAAATATCAAACCATTAAATATTACTCAACATAGTTCACTACTAACATTTAGACTTCACCCATGTCCTCTAGAACTAAACGAACTACTCACGAGACATCATATGGAACATAATCAGAGGTGATATGATGATGAATAACAATCTGAACATAAACCTTGGTTCAATGGTTTCACCCAATAGCATCAATAACAAGTAGTAATCAACACCGGGAAAGTTTCCCCGATCAAACAATCAAGATTCAACCCTAGATGTTACAGCGGTGACGAGGTGCAGCGGTGGAGATGGCGGTGTCGATGGTGGAGATGATGATGATGATGATCCCAATGAAGTCCAGCTCGATGACGGTGACGATGGCGACGATTTCCCCCTCCGGGAGGGAATTTCCCGGCGGATTCCTGCCCGCCGGAGAGCTCTTTTCTCTCTGGTGTTTCTCCGCCCCGCAGAGGCGGTTGTGTCTATTCTCGCCTATCCCCCGTGCCTTAGGTTTTCAGGACGAAGATGTACGCGAAGGAGAGGCGGCCGAAGGGGGCTGTGGGCCCCCTCCCCACAAGGCGGCGCGGCCAGGCCTGGGCCCGCGCCGGCCTATGGGGGGGCCATGGCGGCCCTCCTCGGTCCCTCCTTTTGGCTGGCTTCGTCTTCTGGAAAAATAAGATGTTCTGTGTAATTTCCGTCAGTTGTTGATCTTCAGAAATATGGTGTCCTGACGGCGCTTTTTCCAGCAGAATCCTGACTCCGGTGAATAATTCTCCAATAATCATAAAACATGCAAAATAGGTGAAATAACATAAGTATCATCTCCAAATATGAAATATATCAATGAATAACAACAAATTATGATATAAAATAGTGATGCAAAATGGACGTATCAGGGGGGGTGGAGGTGCGTGGGGAGCAGAAAAACCTTTTGCACCGGTTCGTGTTACGAACCGGTGCAAAAGGATAGACCTTTAGCACCGGTTCGTAACACGAACCGGTGCATACGGGTTATGCCAACCCTTTAGCACCGGTTCGTGCTACAAACCGGTGCTAAAGGTCCCGCACGAACCGGTGCTAATGCCGCGGGGACGTCCAGACCTCACGAACCGGTGCTAATGACCCCTTTAGAGCACCGGTTCGTGACAAATCCGGTGCTAATGCTCCTTGCAGCTCCGAACAAAAGACCCGTTTTCTACTAGTGAGCATATATCTCTTCGTTCTACAGTCCAAAGATTCATGCACCAACATAATAATAGTTTCTAAAACGTTGTAAATACTTAGAAAATATACCATGGCCTTTTTTTTATCATGAAGTGTACCTGATCAAGATTTAAAGATATGTTTAAAAGACTTCAGAGTAGTATAAATAAAGCGTGCAATAAATTTATTGGTGAATGCATAGAAAAACATGCCAGATCATGTTTAATGATCACGTGCTTTAACCTCGCAATTCTGTAGCTTGTAATAAACCTAAAAACATGGAACTTCTTGTAGGTAAAAAACCAAACTGCTAATATGCTAATGCTACAACGAAAACATCCTATGAAATTCCGGTGAAGTGAAAAAAACTTCTCCATTCTTCAACATAAGAACATTGGTCGACAGAGAGACTGAATTTGAAGAGTATGAGCTTTTATTCTGTATAAGTAGAAGACGGATGTACTCTTCCACGGTTCCACCCAACTTCAGTGCATCCAATAACTCATCTTGAATTTAAGGTTACTTCTGCAGTGCCTAATCATGGAGCTCAAGAAATAAATCAAACAGTTAATAGCTTTGACAAAGATTTAGTCATAGCATCGTGAGCGGCGATGGGAAGAGAAATCAAGGATCTTCAAAAGAATACCCAGGCGCAGCTGATTCTGAATAAGCTTGAGTCACTTTTGTCCTCCTGATTTTCCGTTGCTTCCTGTTGGCGAGATCGCAGCGGATCGGCCTTTTCCTATGTGGGGGAGCGAGGAAGGAAGTAAAAGATTTGTGGAAGTACTTAAGCGAATTCAACGGCAACACGACAATTTCGAGCCCAGGCGGAAGGATGAGATGCGTGCAACACCAACTGGCCAAGTTTCGGCAAAAGGGGAGATTGAACTTTCAGAGCAGGTGACATAACGGCGAGACGGCAATGTCGAGCACAGAACGGCCGACGAGATTGGATGCTTCAGGTGATCGCAATGTCTCGTCGAAGTCGGCAGCATGAGCAACATGGTCTCGGTTTTTTGCAACTCAAAGCTACGGTGCCGATGACATCTGAGGTGGGGGCGTCTAAGGCTGCCAGCTGATAGCTCCACGGAAACGGCTTCTCGCCTCCTCGTCTAGTAGGGAGCGGGAATCGTGGAGATGCGCATTGTCTCATTAATCTGAACTCCCCCAAATTCCTACCCGCAAACTACAGAGCGGGATTCGAGCAGATGGGCTGCATGATCGATGTATCAGATCGAGGATTCGCCAAAGACTGCTTAGGTCGCGACCCTGAGCCCGCGCGGTAGCCAGTAGCCACGCCGGCGTTTCCAAGCCCCCCGACTTCCACCTATGGTGCGCCCTGAGCTCGCGCTAGAAGAATTTGGGCCACCATGGCCACTTCCTTGCATTCATGCTATCAGGCAAAGCTTTTCCACGATTCTAGATGAGTTTGCCGATGAGACTACCCGCCGTGCGGTCTTTCCTGCACGCGCACCGTCGTCGTACACATCCACTTCTGGTTCGGTAGTCTCTCGTGCTCGCCAACGGTGCAGCGCACTGCCACGGTGGCCGCCGGTTACGCAGCCTCTCGGGCGGCGATGAACAACGCCACAGCGCTATGCTCTCCTCGCGCGCCTCTCTTGGCTGACGTAGCCAGGAGCCTAGGACACCAGCGCAGCCGCACGATCTAGTTTAGGGTTTGGTTCATGGGAGGCGCACGGTTAGGCGGAAGGGAGGAGCCGTGTAGGAAATAGAACTCGATCGTGTTCAGGGTTATTATTACCGACAATTAGGAAACTGAACCGACCACGACTTGGCACATACATACATGAATTAGAAACCGGAGAGAACAGGACTCACGCGATGGTAGGACTGGCGGACGTACGAAAGCGCGGACGAAAGCGCACAAAGATGGACCAAACCAAGGAAACTCGTGTTAGCTAATAGATAAGATAGAAAGATTTCGCGTGCAAAACGTGTTGCTCCAACAGGGGCCGGGCATCTCCTCGGCCCACGCACGGCATCCTCCCGTTCGACGGGCTGG
>NC_061509.1:35795164-35816058 GCF_022539505.1 Lolium rigidum
GGCCCCCGTGCCTCCTCCGACTCTGCCCTTCCGCCTACTTATACTCTCCATCGCGAAAACCCTATCACCGAGAGCCAAGATACGGAAAAAGTTCCAGAGACGCCGCCGCCAATCCCATCTCGGGGGATTCAGGAGATCGCCTCCGGCACCCTGCCGGAGAGGGGAATCATCTCCCGGAGGACTCTACATCACCATGATCGCCTCCGGACCGATGTGTGAGTAGTTCATCCTTGGACTATGGGTCCATAGCGAGTAGCTAGATGGTTGTCTTCTCCTCATTGTGCTATCATGTTTAGATCTTGTGAGCTGCCTATCATGATCAAGATCATCTATTTGTAATGCTACATGTTATGTTTGTTGGGATCCGATGAATATGGAATACTATGTCAAGTTGATTATCAATCTATCATATATGTATTGTTTATGATCTTGCATGCTCTCCGTTGCTAGTAGAGGCTCGCGGCCAAGTTGATACTTGTGACTCCAAGAGGGAGTATTTATGCTCGATAGTGGGTTCATGCCTCCATTGAATCTGGGACAGTGAAAGAAACTTCTAAGGTTGTGGATGTGATGTTGCCACTAGGGATAAAACATCGATGCTTTGTCTAAGGATATTTGTGTTGATTACATTATGCACCATACTTAATGCAATTGTCTGTTGTTTGCAACTTAATACTGGAAGGGGTGCGGATGCTAACCCGAAGGTGGACTTTTTAGGCATAGATGCATGTCTGGATAGCGGTCTATGTACTTTGTCGTAATGCCCTAAGTAAATCTCATATTAGTCATCATGATATGTATGTGCATTGTTATGCCCTCTCTATTTGTCAATTGCCCAACTGTAATTTGTTCACCCAACATGCTATTTATCTTATTGGAGAGACACCACTAGTGAACTGTGGACCCCGGTCCACTCTTTTACATCTGAATACAATCTACTGCAATCATTGTTCTCTGCTGCTCATTGCAAACAAACATCATTTTCCACACCATACGTTTAATCCTTTGTTTACAGCAAGCCGGTGAGATTGACAACTTCACTGTTAAGTTGGGGCAAATTATTTTGATTGTGTTGTGCAGGTTCCACGTTGGCGCCGGAATCCCTGGTGTTGCGGTGCACTACACTCCGTCACCAATAACCTTCACGTGGCCCTTGACTCCTACTGGTTTGATAAACCTTGGTTTCTTACTGAGGGAAACTTGCTGCTGTACGCATCACACCTTCCACTTGGGGTTCCCAACGGGCGTGTGCTTTACGCGTCAACAACCGGTTTCTTAATCTGCGGCATCTTCATGCCCCCCAGATATCTCGGGCCATTCGGCCTCTTCATCCTCTCCGGTCATTCGAGAGCTAGGAACCGGAGAGCTCTAAATCGGACTCTTCGGAAATCATAAGTCTAACTGTACCGGAGCTACCTAAAAACAACTTTCACAGATCCTGCTCGCTCGTGGAGATCTAATGACAAGAAAAAAGAAGAGATAAAAAAATATGTAAGTAAATCTACCGTAGCCGAGGATGAACACGAAGAAGGCTAAGGAGAGAAGGAGATGGGAACGGTGCGCACTGACCGTGAATGGGCGGCGGAGACCCTCCTCGGTAGCGCATCAGTGTTCGCCGGAGGAAAAGGAGCTTCGGCGGAGGAGCACGAGGAGCAGTTCGCAGATGGTTCGAGGGGAAAATGGAGAAAGGAGAGGGAGACGATGGGAGTGACGGCGAACCGTCACCCCTTAAATAGGCGGGGGCACTTAGTGGGTCGGAAGCAGTTCGGCCAACGACGGTTCGGCGGTTGGGCCGCCACGTGGTGCCGTGATACACGCGAAATTGGAGCAACCACGCGGAGGGTCACACGGATCAGGTGCGGCGTATTAAATGTGCGCGGGAGACGAGGGATTTGACCCTTGCTGACACTGCGTTGTCAGATACAATACGCATGTCACTGACAGGCACTGGTCTCGATATATTCTCGACTTCGCCGAGGAAAACTTAAAGACTAAGAAACCGCCAGAATGAGGCCGGAAGGGTTCCAAGGAGTTTGGTTTACCTGGATGGGTCCGGCAAGATGACGGCCTGTTTTAGGTTGAAACCAGAATGATTAATCCGGTGCGTTCGAAATAGGAACCTGGCGTGGTCCGTCGGATGACTCAGCCGGGCCACACCAGCTTCGAAGACTAATGTCGTGGGGTGACCCCCGGTAGGTCAAGACTATAGCAAAGATGGCATGATAAGGTGTTTGTATACCGGATTAAAGATTAATCCGGATTCTGAAAGTTTAGTTTAGGAGTGCTAAGTTAATACAAACCAGTATACCAACAGGGTTATGCCGGAGTAAGGGCAACTGGTAGTATCTAAACCGGGGCTATGCCTAAGAGATGAAACTTGAGAGATACAAAGGATAAGAGGCCGGTTCTCATAGGTGAAGATACCGGGGATCCGGCATAGGCTCAACTGTAGCATGTCGGCACCCTGGTCCAAGATTCTCTCGAGGACCAAAGGACAAGATGAGCGAAGCAGTTCAGCTTTAATCGAAACCCTGAGGCCAAAGAGGAAGATGACGTAAAAGAGGCCGGACGAGGTCACCAGGCCTATGATTAAACAAGGGAGTGTCATCCTGGAGCCAAAGAAGATTTATAAAGTAGGCTAAGGTAGGGGCATATTCCCTTAGGGTTCCTTCCTTGTAAGCCTCCTCTCCACTATATAAGGAGAGGAGGGGCACCCTTGTGCGGGACGATCGGGCAGTAGTGAATAGACTTTGGCTTATATGCCGTGCATCTTCAACCTCTGGCCATTTGGCTAAATTCCTGGGTTCAATACATCGCCTTGTGTGTTTCCCACCTC
The DNA here is from genome assembly GCF_022539505.1 of Lolium rigidum. Taxonomy (NCBI): domain Eukaryota; kingdom Viridiplantae; phylum Streptophyta; class Magnoliopsida; order Poales; family Poaceae; genus Lolium; species Lolium rigidum. The sequence goes on from NC_061509.1 coordinate 35,798,001, forward strand.
TATCATATCCCTCCTCCGGATCCTCAAGCGTACATCCGGCCCCTATCTTAAGCCTACCCATGGCATCTGTCTGTTCACCACGACGACATAGACAAATACTCCCTTTTTATGAGATAAGAGTGGCGACTTTGTATAGATATGGATGTGACAGGCGTCCTTCGGTGTCCTCCCCTCTCGGCCTCTCCCCACTCTCAAGCATGCAGTTTGCGAAGTTGAAATAGGGAGAAGTTGATATCATAACCCATGTTGCTATTCACATTCCGTGAGATTTGGTCCAGCGTGGTTCCACATGAAAAGAGAATCTGCAGCTATCATGTATGTAAAAACAGCAGTACTTTTGGCACTACTGTAGGTACTATTTAAACAAACTTAGAATGAATTTATAAATCCAGCACGACAAATCACAAGACCACATCGGCATAGTGTTCGGACTACATGTTGAAACAATATAGAACTCTATAGATCCAGTTTACCAAAAAAATTCTAAATAAATTCTAAAATATTGAATATTAGACTCATTTCGAAGAGTTCATCGCGAGAAAGTCAAATATGCAAACATAATCTCATTTGCATTTGTTACGTGAACATTGTTCTTGTTTTGAAATTATTAGTGCAATTGAACAAGTGAATCTTTTCGTATGAGTGGGCAGGAAGATGGACCTCACAGATGGATAGCCGTATGAACACTGGTGATATCCAATCACACTCGCCTCATTTCAACTGCACTGTTGCATTTTTGCACTCTTAACCACTAAAGTTAAAAAGATAAGTGAGCATATCATAAGATTCTAGACGTTTACACGAGCGAGGGATATGACAGGGGAAAGCAGCGAATTTACAGGCGCCGGTACATACCGGTGTCCCATCCACTGTTCATTTTGCTTTCAGATTGGTGAGCCTTTTAACATTTTGTCTAATATAAAACTAATAATTGAAATATAAGTGAAATTTTTGTGAAACCAAACTGATACATGGTTAACATTGTGAAACATTTTAAACTAGTATTTGAAATATAAGTGAAACTTTTATGAAACCAAAAAGATACATGGCTAACATTGTGAAACATTTTGGCACAAAAGTGAAACTACTGACGTCACTGCCTTATGTTTCACAAAATATTTTTTGTTTCAATTATATTTCAGTTTTGTTTTATAATTTTGTGAGAGGATTAAGTCTGCACATGGCTGATGTCATTGCTGACATCACTGCTGTAGGTACCGGCAACTGTAAATAGAGGTTTTCGTATGACACGGAAGAAAAAAAAAACATAGATATATTTGCAGTTCTACACACTAAAATGCATTTACGTACATCTGTAACCTATCTACCTGACGACCTGACAGGCCGGAGAAATTTACGCATGCCTCCTGTCCAGTTCCTCGAGACGGCCATGCATCCCTACTGACTGGCCCTACCCGCATGGCCAAATATGCTGAGTGAAACTGGACAGCAGCGCCGCCCACCGCACTCACTCTATCGCTCTGGTTAGCTGACCTAGCTCGTTTCCACTTCCGGCGTCGGGCCATGCCCAGCCGGCCAGCCTGCCTGCCAAATCCGTGTAAGCTCCAACCCACCACCGTCCTCCGGCCCATTCCCGGCCGTCGATTCATCTCGCGCCGCGCAGGCTGCACTTATAACATCCATCTAACCAAAGCTACCACACCACACCTGCTCAGGAAAGGGAGCTCACGAGCCATCGTCCACAAGAGACTTAGAGTCAAGAGAGAGAGAGAGAGAGATAGATCTAGCTAGCTAGAGAGTGCTGAAGCCGGCCGGCGGAGCGCGGTGACCGATCGATCAACCATGGCCGGCGGCGTGCGCGCGGTGGCCGGGATGTACGTCGTCCTGGGGCTCTCGGTGGTGTGCTTCGCGCTCTACGCCATCTCTCTCGATCCCACCGCGTTCCAGCAGCTCCAGCTCCAGGTACCACTCCTCTCTTCCCTCCAGCTACCTAGCTAGCTCACTTCGGAATCCGGCCTGTTCACTGCAACCATGATTTTTATTTGTTAGATTTTCCATCAAATCTGTAGTAATAATCAGGTCACCGAACCCATGCATGAGTACACACTACACAGTGAAGTTCAGTTGAGCCACGCACACTGCTACCTACAGTAGTTTCTACAAATTTTGCTAATGCTAAGCCGTCCAAGATTAATCTTTCCAAGTCCAGATCGATTCTTAGACGATATATATAGACGAGGTGTATTGGATCCGGTTCATCTTTTCACTGATTCCATTGCGTTCTGCTTTCGAGAATACCCCAATTGAACGGTATACTACTCCTCTAAATGCAGATGATCAAGGAGGACCCGGGTCACCAGCCGGAGGAGGGCCAGACCAGCTGCGCGGCGACGGCGGCGGAGGCGATGGCGATGCGCGCCGACGCGGCGGTGCTGCTGCTCTTCGGCGCGGGGCAGGCGCTGATGGCCATGGCAGCCTTCGCGGTCGCGGGGGCGAACCCTGTCGGCACCCTCCTCGCGCTGCTCCTGAGCATCCCCATGGCCGAGAGGGCCATCGCCATCCTCCCCGGGGTGCTCCTCGTCGCCATCGGGCGCTGCCACGACCACGGCTTCTACCACCAGCTGCGCATCGCCGGCGACGTCATTATCACCGTGCCGTTCGTTCTGCTCTCGATCGCCGCCGTCGTCGTGGTCTTCTGCGGCAAGGCCGACGCCTAGCTGCACCCTGCGCGAAGACCACTTATCTGAGTACTACTCTGCCGGCCGGGGCATTGAATCTGAGCGCTTGCATCCTTAGGTTAATTTGAGTTGTGTGTGTGTGTGTGGACATTTTCGTATTGCCGTGACTATGTTCGTGCTAGATAGGAGTGTTTGAGCAGTATATCAGTCTGCCACCAGCCCACCACCACCATTGAGCATTATTATTGTTCTCATCAGTCATCACAGCTGTGGTTAGTTGCTTACTGTGGTACGCGTCGTGGGGTTCTTGTCTGGGTGAACGGTCGACGACAGCGCGCGGTCGCCCGGCAGCTAAGCTCGATCCTGTCAGTTAAGCTTGATCCTTGTGTTCATAAAAAATAAGTGTGTGCTCGCTTGTGATAACACAGCTAGGTAGAAAATTCGGCTAGCTGTTAGGGCATGTATTGATAGGACTGTTTGTTTTTTTAGAAGAACAGGGCTCCAAACCCCGGCTCCATTTTACTGAAACCTCAGGCACAAAAACAACATTAGAGTTATTCTTTACATACCACCAGCACTCACACAAACACACATACCAGTTTTAAGCTACAGACCAAACAACTAGAAGTTTTCTGACAAAGCATCAAAGGGCTAGATGGAAACAGCTCTACAAACCATCAGCACCAAACCCCATGGCTAACTTGTTCGGGGACGCTTCAGGACTTGAAGCCTGCTCCGTCACCCACCAGGATCAGATCATTTGCCCCCAGGGTCTGTTAAACGTAGAGACACAGGATATTTGGGTGGGATTAGCTCAACGCTCTATGGCGTGGCCTGCCTCAATACATATACAGAATTATACAGTCTAACACTCTCCCTCAATCTTAACTGTGGCCTGAAGTGTTCAGTAAGTTAAGATTGCGTCTACATCCTATGAACAGCGGAAGAGACAACGGTTTGGTGAAGATATCAACAAGTTGATCTTTAGATGAGATAAACCTGATCTGCAGGAGCTTCTTTGCAACTCGTTCTCTCACAAAGTGATAGTCAAAGGGCTAGATGGAAACAGCATCTAAAAACCATAACCACCAAACCCCCAGACTAACTTGTTCAGGGACGCTTCAGGACTTTGAAGCCTGCTCCGTCACCCACCAGGATCAGATTATTTGCCTCTAGGGTCCTCACCAGGTCTTCATCTGTAATCAACATCGGGCCAAAACCCCTTGTACTGTTCATGTCGCAAACCTCCAGAGTTGATCCCTTCTTCTGAGGTGTTAGCCAGGCTCCGGCCACGACAGCAGGGGTGGCAGCCGAACCAACATCTCCAACTTGCTCAACAGCAGATTCATCTCTTCTCTTCCTTCTTCCTTCAGTAGAATTTTCCACTGAGCACACCTCTAAACCACTTGTCTCCACATTTCCTGCATACCAAACCATTGAGAACGTTTGAACACTTGATCATTTCTGGTAAGCCAGATAGTTCTCAGGATAGCAGAAAAGATCATATTATATAAATTGTTCTTTTTCTTTTCATTTTAAAGAGAGGTAATATCAGACAAATTTGAAATTTTAATTTTAAGATTCAAGACTGAACTTATTTCCTTCTAGATATTGGAAGCAACCACACATTCAAAGAAAAAATGCTGACATGATTCAACTTCATTATAAAAAAATACAAGTCAAATCATCAACATTCTGCCTCTTGACCAAGTTATCTCTAGTGAGCAACTTACTATGGAACAACAACCAAAGAAAGAAATGAATTTTTGGGGGCACTTTAATTTTCCAAACACAATGAATGTCAACAGGCTTAATCCCACCAAAATTAACCACAACATACATGGATTTCACACTATAGACCCCATTAGCTTCCCACATCCAAATCAAAGCATCTTTAATATTATTATTCAAAGAAATGGTTTGAGCAATTTTCTGAATTTCCAGCCACTGCAACATCAATCTATGGTCAAAACACCTTCTAAAGGTTACTTTCAAAGAAAGCCCATACCAAAGATCAGCAATGGTCTTATTCTGCTCATTAACTAGGAAATAAACTTCCCAGTATTGAATGGCCAGACTACAAGATCCAAACCAATGATCTTCCCAAAACTTTCTATTCCTACCATCCCCTACTTTCCACTGGTAGCCCATCCTAGCAGCTTTGGCAGCTCACATAACCCCTTTCTAGAAGGAAGAGGCACCACTAGGTGAGCAAGAAAAGAAATTGGGGTTAGCAACATTATATTTGTTGTCAATTATCTGCTTCTAAGTGATATCTTTTGATCCAAGAGGCTAACAAGCACATATTCAACTGTGATAAATCAGGAATGCCTAAACCTCCATACTCTTTTTTCCTAGTGACCAAACCCCAGTTAGCTAAGCGATACTTATAATGCCCCTCATAATTGTCCCAAAGGCAGTGAGCCATCTGAGAATTAATAAGGGTAATAGCCCATTTGGGAAACTTGATCACACTAAGTAAATAAAGAGGAATACTGGCCAGGACACTTCTAACCAGCTCTAATTTAGCAGCATGATTAAGAAGTTTCCCTCTCCAACCAGCAGCTCTTTTGAGGATTTTGTCGACAACAAGTTGTATATCTTCTCTCCTAAGCTTACTGTGATGCAGGGGAATTCCTAAATATTGCATATGAAATTCACCTAATTTACAACTCAAAATTGAGCAATAAATTGTGCATCATTATCATCCACATTAATAGGAACGAGATCACACTTATGGAAGTTGGTCCTCATGCCAGACATCTGCTTTCAAGAGACTAAGTCCAATATACTAATGGGTCTTGAGCTTGAGCGAGTCACTATATGTATCTCGGTATCGATGAAAACATTGTCCGAAATGTTTTATCTTTACAAGATACGAAGTATCAAAGTTATAGTTTAGTCTTTTTTTTTTGAGAAAATTTATGATTTAATCCTTGGTGCTATTATCCGAGTACAGTCGCGATAGGACAGTTTTTTGTTTTATTTTTTGATGAGGACATTGCGATAGGACAGTTTGAAGCCACCAGGACTACTGGACCGGATTCATTAGTCAAAAAGAAATTCTGGACCGGATTCAGGCCCACGTAGCCCCACAGGCAGCTACAGGCCCACACAACATTACCAGAAGCGAACGAACAGGGGAAAAAAAAAGCTACGCGAGCTAACTAGAACGAGCAGAGGACTCGCGTCACGGCGGCGGCGGAGGCTGCGCGCCGGCGTCGAGGATGATGGATTCGGGCGACCTCATCTCCCCGTTCAATGGGTACGCTTACCTCCCTCTCTCTCAAAGAGAGAAGGAGCGGACGATGCCGCCCGGCGACGGGGGCGGCGGCTCTTGTGCGACGATTCCGACGGACTGCGACAACCCCACCACTCCTTCCACCAGGTATATTTCCCTCCTCCGTTTCTTTTCTCTCTGCTCGTTAGGTTTTACTCCCTCCATCTCACAGCTTAGGGCGTGAAAAAAAAATCGATTTTTGCTCAAAGCTTAAGGCGTGGGTGCAAAACTATCCCTAACCTTCCCATATTACCCCTAGCTCTCAATCCCGTCGTCCTCAAAATATGCGCAGCAACAGCGCCTTTCTTATCTTCCGCGCCAGAGTTAATTGGAGTAGTTAAATGTAGCGTCGGCCTCGCAATGGATACCAACGCCTTGAGTCTGTCCACGCTCGCATGCATGGAGTTAGGAGCCATAATGGAGACGGCACAAGGTGAGAAACGAGGAGTCTGTGGCCACTACTATAGTATTGAGAGAAAATTAAGGAGAGTTATTACGTGCTTTTAATACGGGGCAATCCTGGAAACTTTTGACGATGTAAAACCTGCCTTAATCTCTGTGCCGAAAAATATACGCCCTAACCCTTGAGATGGAGGGAGTAGATAAGAGGGGGCCGAAGAACCTTAGACTAGCCACAATGGAAATATCATACATCTGATGTGGCAGTGCAATTAAGGATGAGAGAGAGGGTACTAGTATCATAGGTAGATACTGTATCATAGCACATACACTAGAAAAATTAATGTCAAGTAAATCTTGTACACATATTTACATTGAGATTCTACAAAACAATTAATATATGAAGACTATGATACTAGTATATGATACCATGCATTGTGGAGATAGTAACATCTAGTAGTATCATACGCATGATACTTCTATATGATACTATGCATTGTGACTAGTCTTAGGTTGCCTCCCTCCGAATTTTGGGTTTCGGATCGACGTACAAATGCAACCCTTTTCTTTATTTCGCGCGCGGTGTGAAGTTTCCAGTTGCAATAATATTTATTGGATTGTGCTTTTTTTTGGTGAAAGAAATTGTAGAAAGGGGAGGAGATTGTTTCCTTGTAATTGGTTCATTTGGACCATGTGAAAAAAATTAAACCACAATCTGTGCTAGCTGCAAAGACTGGTATTAGCTGCAATTTTCTCTCTTTCCACGATATTCACCAGCTGCACTGACTAACTATGGGCGTCTAGGATGACTAGCTATGAGAGAAACGAAGGAAACCAAGCCAGGCTCCGCCTGCCGATGGACGCACCCAATAAAGCACATGGAGATTTGCCGATCGGTCCCTCCGCTGCTCACCGAGACGCCAACAATCCAGGGAGGTGTTCCAAACGCGTCCTGCGGGTGGTGCGTGGGGGAGGTGCGGGTAACTCCGGCAACTCTGTCATGACGGCAGGGTCACTGGAGCAGTTGCAGCGGGGCGCCGAGGTAGTGGAGACCGTAGTAATAGAGCTGACAGAGGAAGAGGAGAAGATCTTCCAACGGCTTCTTGATGTCGTCGGTCACTTCGACCTCGGCACCACGCTTCGTGTCGCCGGTGGCTGGGTCCGCGACAAGGTTTTATCCTCTTTTTTGGTTTCCTTTCTCCTTAATTTTGCTCCTCGCCTCGCTGCTGACTAACACATAGAATTCTCGGCAGCTATTAGGGGAACAGCCTGCTGACATCGACATTGCCCTTGATAATAATATGACGGGCCTCGAGTTCTCCGTCAAATACGCAAAGTTCCTTGTGGAGAAGAAGTTGACAGTGGGGGAGAAGCAGCAGGAGAAAGGAACGAAGCAGGAAGGAGGAACTAATGTTATCCGGTGGTATGCAAATTCTAGTTAGGCTGCTGCTAATCCTCCTCATGAGTAACTTATTAACTTGAATGATTACGTTATTTTTTTGCAGCAATCCGGATCGATCCAAGCACTTGGAAACTGTTAAGATGTCTGTGTTGGGCAGGGACATTGACTTTGTTAACTTGAGGTCTGAAACGTACGTTGAAAGCACCCGTATTCCTACCATGGTGTGTACTTTTCTTATTGGCCTCAGTGCGCACTATACATATATATGTGAGTATTTTTTTTATTACTGATAGATATTTTACAACCTGATTATCACTTGCAGAAGAGTGGCACTGCCGAACAAGATGCATACCGTAGGGACCTAACAATTAATAGGTAATACCTTGATACCCCATTAATGATGTGTTTGTGTTGTATCTGAAAGCTTTTCTTTCATCATTACAATGTTGATATAAATTTGACGTCAAGACAGCATATTCCTTAGAAGCCCTGCATATTTATCTTTTCAAAACAATTTTGGCAGTTTATTCTACAACATCAATGATAACTGTGTGGAAGACTTTACTCGAAGAGGTGAGTTTGTACTACTTATGTGGCACGAGATACCAAATTCATTTGCGTGCCGTCATACAACCTGTCAGCTCATGTCCATCAAATTTGAAAGTGCGCTGTCGATTCTTCAATTTATTAAGTTATTCAGTGATAGTCCAAACCTTCATCTATCTCGGTGTTGTTTGGCATGTTGACTCACCTACAGTCAACTTAAGAAGTTTGAGTACCCCAAACCGCATTTTTAAAGTTCATGGACATGTATGATACACCCTACTGCCTATGCATTTTACTCTAAATTTATGGGACCATCATGCAATATTCAAGCTGCTTTGCATTGTGAAGGTATTGATGACCTCAAGAAGGGCCTTATTGTTACTCCTTTAGATCCCAAAGCTACCTTCTTGGATGACCCACTGAGAGTTCTTCGAGCAATTCGATTTGGTAAGTTTAAACATCTCCTAGTTGATCTTAACATACAGGTACTAGGCAGGGAAGCATGATACTTGTATTTCCTGGGGGCAATGGCTAGTATATGTACACGTAAAAGGCATGGAAATATATTATAAACCCCTTATAGAACCCATATATTACACGGACTACAAATACACACAGTTATGTAATGTGACATTCCAAAATTTAGAATTGAATCATCATGTTTTTTTTCTTGCATTGGCTCATCGTTATCTTTCGCAGCTACTAGATTCAACTTTACATTGTCCCATTTGTTGAAAGAAGCTGCTTCGGACGAAAAGGTGAAGTTGGAACTTTCCTGCAAGATTAGCAGAGAACGTGTTGGCGAGGAGGTTTGATGCCTACACTACTTATCATCTGACGACAGCTCTTTCATTAATTTTTTCCTGTTTTTTTGTAACAATGCTTTATCATTGTTGATGAACTTGGAAAACAACCCTAGTGATAATGCCTTTTTGTGCAGATTAATCATATGATGTCAGGCAGACGCCCAGTTGAAGCAATGTCTTACATCTGTGATTTGGGGCTATTTTATGTTGCATTTACTTTCCCTGAAAAATCCAACCCTCCAAATTTTGATAACTATGATCGGTCTGTCGTTGTTCTGACATCTACTTATTTTGTGTTTCAGATCCAACTGATAGTACACAGTTTTATTTCCAATTAGGGTACTTGTAGGAATTTGGAATAGTAGAAGATACCAATGTGCAGTTATATCTCCTTATTTCCATTATTACCCATGGTTCACTTCAGTTCCATCTATTATTTTGTACTGGTATATGCAGGTGTTGTGTTTCACACATTGAAGCGGCTTGGAACTTTGCAATTTCTTTGCACAATGGCGTTTCTCATCCCTTGCTGGTCTGTTTTGTTTTTACTTAGATGATTTCCATGTGTTCTTACTTCTATTTAAAATGCTTCATAGTAAGAGCTTGACAACCCTTCACTGGTGAACTACTTAAGCCATTTATATAGAAATATGTAAATCGAAAATAAAGCTCTTCAATGGTACCAATGTCTTTTCTTCTCCATGATTTATCATAGTAGTATTGTTTACTAATATTCAGAGCATCTCTGGTGCGATAATAACTTCTACCCCAATTTCCTCTTACCTCTTTTGTGGATTCGATGCTATTATGGCAAAACATAATTGTTTGATTGTAATATGTTCTCTCTTGCCTTTCCCTAACATAAATATCTTTTACGGTGTTTAGGATGAACAGCGACAACTTTACCTCTATAGTGCACTCTTTTTTCCTCTCCGAAAGATGTTCTACTTGGACGAAAAATCTAAGAAGGTAACGTCTAAGTTATGCATCATCCAATCTTGTGTAAATCCAAGGTTTTAATCTATTTGAACAGGCAACTTTTTGTGTCATCTTAGTTTCACTAAAACTGTTTACTTAGGAGCAATACATGTAAGCCGTTCTGTTTATTACTGTATTACTGTGCTGACTGGAGAGGCAAGGCGGGCTTGGTGTGACATAGCCATTAGTTTTCAGTTAACTGAATATTATATGCTTATAATCTACCTAGATTAAGTGAGAACAGTAGCTTTCTAGGAAGGCAGTTATTCTTGGGTTTAGATAAACCTACGTAGGTTAAGTAAAGTCTTAACAGCTCCAAGAAATGTAGAAATAGGTCCCCTTGCTTTTTACGATCTCCGTTTGCAAATAAGTCCCAAAGTAGGCAATGTTAATGGTATAATGGTCAGGGGTATTAGAGTAATATTTGAGTCTACGATTTCTCTCTTGTGCCCATCTTGTGGTTCCCCTTAATGGCTCATTGCTGCTCGTCTCTAGAAGTGAACAGGGATTGCAACATTTGAAGCCTGACCCTACTGCTGCTCACAGCCCCTTGTTGTGTGTTTTGAACGGTATCCATCTGCTACTGTCTTTAAGTCTTTTGCTTGTGTTATCTCATCTGCAGATTGAGGTCACTAGATATATTGTTAAGGAGTCATTAAAGCTGCCAGCATGCCTTGCTAAATCGGTATGTTGTGTTGAATTGCCCTGAGCAACATTTGCTCTTGTGACTCCCAGTCTTGTGCACTGTGGTAACAAATTAACTTTCTTGTGTGCTTAAAGGTTGTCAACATACATGCTGCCAGCGGAAAGTTTGCTAAATTTCTTCTCCTCTTTGAATCAAATGTCGCTTCCGGAACTCTCAAGGAGGAGTTGGAAGATGTATATCTTGAGTTACCAACGGACACATTGAATCGTGTTTATGCAGGTCAGTGTCAGCATGCTATTTTTTACCACCGTTATCTTGTGCCCTGGTCTGATGCATGTAGGCATGTTCTTGTTGTAGTAATTTGCGTCCAATCTCAAAGTCCTAAGATTATTCCTTTTAGTTGTATTTTGGACCATAACATTTGGCATTCAGGAGTTATACTTTCTGAAATAAAGGACTTTTGGCGGGTTGCACTTGCTATATCCATTCTCTACTGCTATCCAGAAGCTGAAAATGCCCTCAGCCAGCAGGATCGGTTGAAAGAGAAGTACATGGAAGTTGAGCATTTCATAAATGATCTAGGTAAAGTAAACTAATGATGGTTTACGCTTTTCCCGTCACCGCAAAATTTGGAGATAACATGTTAAGTTCAGGTCTCAGTGAGGTGTGGAAGTGGAAGCCATTGCTCAAAGGTGAAACCATAATGGCAGTCATGCAGCGGTCAGAAGGTCCAGCGATTGGAGAATGGGTATGCACCATGGCCCCCTTGTAAGTGCTCACATGACCAATTGTGCCCAAAAGATGTTAACACGTTCCTTGTCGCAGAAAAAACGTGTGTTCAGGTGGCAGCTTGCGCATCCAAACGGAACCGTGGATGATTGCATCGACTGGATGAAGCAGTCGCAGTGGAAACGCCAAAAGTTAGAATCCAGCATCTGATTTTGAGCTGCCCCAGTTTGCACTAGTTAAGCTGCCGGCCTGCCACCTGGAGCTTTTTGCTTGTTCCGATTGTGGTTGGTGCTAGTTATCCTCGTTCTTTGTTTACTCCTCGTAAATCAATCGAGATTACCTAATCCAGTTTGCTTGTTTGTCACGGGGTCAGCTCTAAGCACCAATGAGGCATTTCAGTTTCTTACAGGTCGTGCCAAAGAGGGCTCTTTGTACATCGTGTTTTAATTCGTCTTCGCCAGAGTCGTGGTTTTCGAAATATTTAACAAAAGTTCTGTTAAAAAGTCCACATATTTTTGTAGGACATAGTTTGCATCTCTAATTAATATTGGTTCCCATTGCAACGCACGGTTCTTTAATTAGTAGAAAAACTGGCAATTTTGCTATGTAATCATGCTAAATTGAGATTAGATATCTAGTTCTAGTACTCTTGCACGGACATGGAAATGATGCTAATGCCTACTTTATTTTGGCAACATTGCGAGAATATAAGATAGCGGCAACTTAAAATAGAGGCCGAGTTATATATAGTTCTTTATTTTTAAACACTTATAATTTGTATATCAAGTTCTTTATTTTTAAACACTCATAATTTGTATATCAAAGTTTTTAAAAATTGAAACAAAATTCTAGAGGTAGCCAACGAGTGTACTGCATAAATGCGAAATCTCAATGTGAATTACTTTCTATTTTGTCTTTTTTGTGTTGAGACTTTTCACATTTGTACAATACATCATAGACTATCATATCATTATTTTCACATTTTTTAAAAACTTTAAAATACGAATTTTGAATGTTTCAAAATAAAGGGCTACCTATAGCTCGGCCTCCGTTTAGCCCTCTCATAGTATAGCAGTTATAAATAATAACATAGCGCCCGCCTTGGGTTTGTGGAAGGTGGTCGTGCTCAAGGCTTTCTTCCCCGGCGGCTTGGCCTATGGTGTGTATCCGTACTCTCGGGCGAGCAGCTCTACTTCTGGAAGGTACGACGCCCTACGAGCCAGAGCGAGAAGGCAGGGGCCTTCTTCGGAGGTGGAAACGGGTTTCACATTGGCGGTGTCGCATTGGAAGTTGACCAAGGCAGGATTTGGGATCTGCTTAGGATGTTTTTTTTCTAATTCTTTAGGACTGTACAATTAAGGTAGGATGTCTCTGCCGTGTCAAGCAACCCCAAATCCTTCCTGAGCTCAACGATTTGAACGGTCCACGCGACGCACGAGCGCGACGCACGAGAGTGTTAATTTTGCTCCATGTTCTTTTTGTTACTTACTTTTAATATAATCTCTTCCGCATATACTTTACTCCCGTAATGAGATCAAGTTGGATATAAAAAAGGGAGATCTGTATTGGTCACGTTGCATTGCAACTAGTATATTTGAGAATTCATATAATGGCAGATCGAGATGTGATGCTTCATAAGTTCCTATCGACATGGTATTTCACTTCCTCACCTTTTGCTTTCTTAATTACTACAGTTCTTAATGCAATGGAAGCGTGAGGATTGAGCTTTTCACGTTTTCTTCTCTAATTTTCTATTCCGGCAACATGGCATCTTTCTGCAACTATTTATTCTGACCGACTGGTATGGAAGCGCTGGACCTCTCCTAGTCGCACAGAAAGAATAGAAAACAAAGAAGGGATCGGGTCATGGAGGAAAAACAACGACGGCGGTACTGCGGTAGGACCTGTCCAGCGTCAAACGCCCTCTCACGGAACAACAAAACCAGGGTTCAAAAGTCAAAACCATCCCAAATCGAGGGGTACTTTGGGGTTGTAATTTGAACAATATTTTACTGATTCAACTGGGGGGTTCTGATCGCAACTTGAGCACAAGCTTGGAGAGCTGTTTGTCTCTTTCGCCCGGTTCCGTATCACAGATACAAATCCCCCATTTGGCCATTTACCACATGTCCGAGAGCGAAAATAGGGTTTATTCTCTTTTCCAACTAAAGTGATCCACTATGGGCTGGGATTTCTAGATAGTAAGCTTAGGATTTTTTTTTCGAGTTTTTGTACCGCAGGCTAGGCTAACTCTTTAGTACATAAACATTTGCCTTCCATAAAATTAAGATACCATGTTGTGTACTTCCGAAAAAAAATCTCTCTACCGTGTCAAGCAACTCCAAATCTTCTTGACCTCAGCGATTTGAATGGTGATCACGACACACGAGAGTGCTAATTTTGCTCCATGTTCTTTTTTGCCATTTTATATATTTTTACAAATCCATATTACTTGTTTCTATTAAAATTAAAATATTTCTAGATACATATATATATATTAACGACGACTAATATAGATATGAGGCAGTACAAATCTCTTCCGTATGTACTTTGCTCCCGTGAGATTAAGTTGGACATGAAAAGATATACTATCATATATCTATTGATCACGTTGCACTGCAAGTGCAACTATTTGATGCAATATGCCAGATCTCTTAACTTGATGTGTTGGAAAGCATTGACATTGGACTGTCCAGTTCCTATGGACATGGTATTGCGCTGCTTTCTTAATTAGTTCTTATGCAGTGGAAGCTTGAGGATTGAGTTTCGCCTTTCTCTTTTCTAATTTTCTACTGCACTACTTGCCATCTTTGTGCAACTATTCATTCCGACTGACCGGCATAGAAGCGATGGACTGTCCTAGTCGCTAGAAAGAATTGGGACAGAGAAGAAAAACAACGACGGCGGTAGGAATTGGGTAGTCCAGCGTCAACGCCTTCACAAAACCAGGGCTCAAAAGTCAAAACCATCCCAAATCGAGCGTGCCTAGCGAACCTATCTCGACCATGCTTTAAAGTTCGTGCAAGCCAACAACACGAAAAACGGTTGCTATCCAAACTCACGTTTTTTTGCATCCTTGAAACCGGGAAATGACTTGTCGAGCAACCAAACTCGCCCCTAAAGAGACGGTGTTTCATGAAAAGGAGGAAGATGTTTGACACTCTGGTTTGCACCGTTTATCATGCCGTGTGGAAACACATAAAACACACTACAACACGTATCAAGACCATTTGCCACAGAGGCTGGCGACGATCATCTTAGGAGATCAAAAGATGTTGCCTCTGCCAAGAGAGTAGGAAAAGGAGTTCTAGATAGTAATGTAGAAGAGTAGGCTTAGGTTTTTTTCGAGTTTTTTTTTTTACCGCAGTCTAGGCTAACTCTTTAGTACATAAACTTTTTCTTTCCAGAAAACTAAGATACCACGTTGTGTACTTCCGGGGAAAAAAATCTACGCCGTGTCAAGCAACTCCAAATCATTCTTCACGCGAGAGTGCTAATTTTGCTCCATGTTCTTTTTTGTCATTTTATATATTTTCACAAATCCATATTACTTGTTTCTACTAAAATAAAAATATTTCTAGATACATATATATTAACGACGACTAATATAGATATGAGGGAGTACGAATCTCTTCCGTATATACTTTGCTCCCGTGAGATTAAGCTAGACATGAAAAGATATATATCATATATGTATTGATCACGTTTTTTTTTTTTTTGAAGTAAATGTATTGATCACGTTGCACTGCAAGTGCAACTACTTGATGCAATATGCCAGATATCTTAACTTGATGTGTTGGAAAGCATTGACATTAGAGTGTCCAGTTCCTATGGACATGATATTGCGCTGCTTTGTTAATTACTAGTAGTTCTTATGCAGTGGAAGCGTGAGGATTGAGTTTCGCCTTTCTCTTCTCTAATTTTCCCTAATTTTCTACTGTACTACTTGCCATCTTTCTGCAACTATTCATTCCGACCGACCGGCCGGAAGCGCTGGATTGTCCTGGTCGCCCAGAAAGTATAGGAAGAGATCGGGACGGAGAGGAAAAACAACGACGGCGGTAGGAATTGCGCAGTCCAGCCTCAGCGCCCTCTCACGGAACCACAAAACCAGGGTTCAAAAGTCAAAACCATCCCAAATCGAGGGGGTGGTTTGGGGTTGTAAGGGCATGTATGAGGTGACGTCAGTCTTCCTTTGGAGCTGTCATGTAGGATTTTTATGTTTAGTTGGCGAAGAGAGATTGAAGAAAAAGAAAATATTGTCTTTCCTTAGCTAAGGGACAATCTCTTATGAAATAAGAGAAAACTATTTCTCCATTGTATTATTTGTCTTCTCTTAGCAATTTAATTTCTTTCTAAAATTTAATTGATTCTCATTTATTGCTAGGGATAACAATAAGAGATAATGCATTGTACCATGTATATGTAGTGTCTTCTCTAGATGACGTGGACTGCTAAGAGAAGACCCATCTTTTCTACCATTGTACATGCCCTAACTTGTAAGGGCATCTCCCCGCGCCGACCCAAACCGGATGGCGTTGGCCCATCCAAATTTAGCCATTTGGGTGGCCGCGCGGACACCCGGACCTTGCTGACAGTCCGTTTGAATCGCGCAAATTCAACGCAAAATTAAAGACCACAAAAAAAACAAATTAAATTTAAACTAAAGTTCATTAAACTTACCTATATTTTGGGCAAATTTTACACAAAAGAAAACCCTGTATGGGCTTTAACTAAAAAAAAGTGGAAACCCTAGTCTACGGTTTGGGACGCGGTGGCCGCCGGCGCGCCACCTACTCCCACTAGGTACTCGTCGTCGTCGCCGTCGATGAGGAAGATGCCCCCCGGCGGCTTACACAAAGAAAACTCTGTATGGGCTTTAACTAAAAAAAAAGTGGAAACCCTAGTCTACGGTTTGGGACGCGGTGGCCGCCGGCGCGCCACCTACTCCCACTAGGTACTCGTCATCGTCGCCGTCGATGAGGAAGACGCCCCCCGGCGGCAACGCGCTGTTTCGGCTGGACACGCCGAAGGGCACCGGGAACTCCGGCCAGGGCGACCATTGCGCCCTTTCCCACGCAGAGTGCGGGTCCGGAGGGCTCGCCGGCCTACGCATGCGTGCCAACCGCGTCGCCTCCTTTTGTCGCTGCTCCGCCGCAGCGGCCTCAAGCTCCGCCTCGTGCTTGAGGCGGAGTAGGCGCTCCTCCTCCCGGAGCGCGGCCTAGCGCGTGGCCTCCTCCTGTTAGCGCGCCATGGCAAGGAACGCCCACGTCGGCGTCCTCCTTGGCCTTCCTGGCCTCCTCCTCCTCCTCCAGCGTGGAGGCACGCAACAGCTCGACGAGGTGCTACCATTTGGCCAGCTCCTCAAGGTCATTGACCTCGCGGGACGCCGCGAGCGCGGCGCATAGCTCGGGTCGTCCTCCTCCTCGGGCTGGGCCTGTGGCGCTGGCGCGGCCCGCCTCAAACCACAAGTCCCAGTAGGGACTCGTGTCGCTGTAGGCGGGGTCCTCCCGGAGGTCCGCCAGCAGCTGCGCCCGCCGCCGCTGGATCTCCGCCAGGCGGGCGTGGCCGGTGGCCGGGATTGGCGGCACCGGAACCCGATCTGGGCTCAGGTGCCAGCCGTGGGGGAGGTGCACGTCGCCCCACGACATTGGGGCGCCGGCCTCCCAGAAGATCTGCGCCACCACGATGGTGACGTAGATCCGATCGCGCATCGGCGCCGGCGGCCTCGTGGTTGTTCACTCTAGGCTCGAACTCGCGCTTCGGGGGCTCGGGGCCATGGCGGCGCAGAAGCTCGAGCGAGCGTGCATAGTGGAGTGTGGAGTGGGGACTGGATAGGGACAGTCCTCCTCCGAGATCACATTTAATAGGACTCGTCCGCCGACAGGTGGGCCTGGGAGGCGAGAACGTGGACGCGCGAGGATGCCGCGTGCCATGCGCGGCCACGTAAAAGTAGCCCACATTGAGGCCGGATTTGGATCGTTCCGGACACCGTGGCCATCCGCTTTTAAGATTTATCGTGGAGTTACGTGACGATTTTGTCCAATGTGACCCATTCGGAGGCGCCGGCGCGGGATGGGTACCGCGTCGGAGATGGTCTAATCTGAACCGTATTTTACTGATACAACTGAGGCCGGGTTCTGATCTCAACCTGAACACAATTTCAGAGAGCCGTTTGTCTCTTTCGCCCGGTTCCGTGTCACACAGAGACAAAAAGATCCCCCATTTCCCACATGGCCGACGGCGGCGAGTCCGGCGACGAGACGGCGCTCCACACTTCGCCGACGGTGCCGCCGCTGGAGGACGACGACCTCCTGGGCGAGATCCTCCTGCGCCTCCCCCCTCTACCCTCCTCGCTCCCCCGCGCCTCCCTCGTCTCCAGCCGCTGGGCCCGCCTCGCCGCGTCCGCCGCCTTCCGCCGCCGCGTCCCGGCCCACCACCGCGCGCCCCCCGTCCTCGGCCTCTTCCACAACCCCGCGGGCGAGCTGCTGTTCACCCCCGCGCTCGCCCCGCCCGACCGCATCCCGCGCGAGCGCTTCTCGCTTTACCCCGGCGGCGACGGCTCCTGCCCCGACCCGTTCGACTGCTGGAGCCTGCTCGCGTGCCGCCACGGCCGCGTCCTCATCGCCAGCT
>NC_061509.1:35816158-35974337 GCF_022539505.1 Lolium rigidum
TCACCGCAAGGTGCGCTCGATGGGATAGACCTCTCTACCCCGTCGGAGGAACGCACCGAGGTGCGCGGCGAGGAGATCAACTACACGGTGGCTCACTCGCTCCACCGCCACTGCGAGAACTTGGTCAACGTGTTGGAGCGTGTCGCTCGCGCGTGATCCGAGAGATCATGAGCCACCGGTGCTCGCCGTCGGGACCAGCTCTCGGGACTCATCAAGGAGAGTTGCCATTCCGGTCCAGTCCACGGCTGCCATATGCGTTGGCGGCACCTTGCTGAAGTGCCGACTACTGCAGGCATTCCTCGTCTACGAGGATTGGTGGCGACCCTAGTGACTACCGAGTTCTTAATGGAGGCGCCTAAGGAGATCCCTCATGGATACGCGTGCATGTATGTGCCGGATTGCGGTGGCCCAGGCACTCACAAACCAGGCCACAACATCGGGGACTCCGGCGAAGACGAGGAGGAAAGTCGGCGACGAGCGAGCGACGTGGCTAACTACATCGCGCCACACCGACGAAACTCCCGAGCCCAGCTCCTGCGAGTGGCTCGAGCGCGGAAAAGCAAACATGGCAGGCCAAGTACGCCACCCGGCGAATCTTGAGTGCAACTCCTACGGCCGGCACGGCGGATCGGATCGGTACCATGCCGAGAGACCGATTCGGCATGATGTCAGAAAAGAAGAGCGATCGGCTATTCCAAGCCGTACCACGAGCGATT
The DNA here is from genome assembly GCF_022539505.1 of Lolium rigidum. Lineage (NCBI taxonomy): Eukaryota > Viridiplantae > Streptophyta > Magnoliopsida > Poales > Poaceae > Lolium > Lolium rigidum. Next base: position 35,816,875 of record NC_061509.1, read on the forward strand.
ACGAGATGATCCCGCTGCCACCTAAATATCGGCTCACGACTTCTCCAAATTCGGTGGATCGAGATGGCTCCAGCTCCATCGAGCACGTCGGCCGATATTTGGCTCAACTAGGACCGGCTTCGGTGTCGGATCAGCTACGCGTGAGGCTCTTTTCACGGTCCCTCACGGGATCGGCTTTTGGATGGTACACCTCTTTGCCGACCAAACTCCATCCGGTCTTGGAAGCAATTGGAAGAACAGTTCCATATGCAATACCATTCAGAAGCTTCGAGTGCGGCATTGCCGATCTAGCACAACTACGTCGAGAAGCGCGGGGAAACGGTGACGGAATACATCCGGCGCTTCGGGAATCTTAGGAACCGATGTTATTCGGTTCGTATAACTGAAAAGGAAGCGATCGAGTTAGCGGTAGCGAGGCCTTGCAACACGGCTCAAGGACATGGCCTCCCAAGCAGATTATCCCTCGGTGGCGCACATGGTTCGAAACTATCGGCATATGAACAGCGCCACCCCGACTGTACCAAGACAAGTTCAAGCGTGCGGTAGTTATGGTCGATACGGAGGAAGATGAAGTGCTGCGGGAGGCCAAGAGATAGCGATGGGCGAGTGGACTCGGGGGGAACCCCGTGGCCTGCAAATGGGTAAAGCCACCGGGGCCGCCCGGGGATTTGATTTTGACATAACCAAGACGGAACAAATCTTCGACCTCCTGCTCAAGGAGAAGCGGTTGACGATTCCTGAAGGTCTCAAGTTCCCCACGACGAAGGAGCTAAGCGGAAAGCCGTGCTGCAAGTTCCACAACTCGCTTTCCCATGCCACCAACGGCTGCACGGGTGTGGCGTCGGCACATCCAAGCGGCGATAGAGAAGAGGCGGCTAATTTTCAACCAGTATGCCATGAAGGTCGACACCCAACCCTTCCCACGCGTTAACATGGTGGAGAATCACCTACCACGAAGGTTGCCGGCCCGGGTCCCTCGTTCGGCATCAACATGGTAGGACACTGGAAACCACTGCGGCAAAGATGGAGATGAGGGCAGTTGCTCTCATAGCAAGGATACGAGAGGAGGCCGCTCCACGCGATCGGCTCCGATCATGATGGCAAGCGCTATGTCACGAGAGGAGAGGTGAAGAATATAAGATACCAGCGACCCCTCTCGATCACCTCCTCAACAAATATGTGAGTCGGTATGACCAACGCCGACGGTCCGATTACGATGATAGAGGAGATCGTGCGGCTAGAGAAGCCGAGAAGATATCGTCGGCGAGGATCGCGATGAGGAGGAGCACGAGCGGCTGTGCCACGGAAGCATCAAGGGAGCAAGATGACAACGCCGAGGCATTGGGACTGCCCCTTCTTCGGACAACTGGCTGGGATTCGAGGAATGAGCCGATTGCCCACAATCGGCAATTGCCCGAGAATGCAATCGAGAAAAAGAAGGAGGCGACCAACGTGTCCGTGTTCGAGCGCCTAGGGCCTCTCCCGCCACAAAGCAAACGCGGCTGAGTCACCTCGTTGGGCAGATCTTGAGGATTCGGAAGACGAGGGAGAAGTGGAAGAAGATAGGTACCACCGGCCAAGGTGGTGCCACGACGGACTCAGCCGTTCCCAAAAGCGCGAGGGTTCGGCGATTGCGCGGCCTAGAGGAAGCCGAGAGGTTGTACCGCATACGCTAAGGAAGGCACGGCCCGATGCGGCACGCAAAGGTTCGGCGAGCCCTGGATGAAGAGGGTCGCCCACGGAAAATGGAGTGGCGCCCTAAACGAGAGGAAAGCCGATGATGAGACATCGGCTGGCACAAACATGGTACTCGTCTTGCCTGACGGAGCGTAGCGCCTCCACGACTCTACGGAGCACTCAAGGTGGACGACGAGCAAGCGCATCAAGTCGAGAGGTTGGGTTGGTTTCATCCGGCCGACCAAGTAGCAAGATCAAACCAATGAGCAAACCGGGAGAGGCTGATCCTTGTGATCGGCCCCAAAACTTATGAAGGGAACTTACAAAACCTTCAACGAGCGAAGCAACGTGGAGGCCGATTCCAGACAATCGGCCAAAATTATCCTCACCCACCATTCGCATCGGGTTCAACATGTTATCCAACATGAGCCGATACCATCAATTCTCTTGACAGAATCGGCTCGGGGGGCACCCAGGTAGATAAAATACGAGGATATGCAACGGAAGCATGGCCGATGCACAGGTCGGCCGTAAAAACAAAAACAAAAAAAGTGAAAATTCGAAAATTTTCGAACATAGCCGATGCAGCAGGCATCGACTTAAGGATATAACAGCCGATGCGTAGCCATCGACTCTAGTTGTGCGATGATTATCAAGCCTCCACCAAATCCAGGATTTCCAATCTGTGGGGTTAGTTCAGCTGAAACGGAGGATTATCAGCTGTCGGAGGAAGGAAGAGGATCGGCTGTGGCGCATTCTCTCTGACATTCTCGCCTCGAGTGAGGCTCGGGGGGCAGCAGAGCAGGCCTAGTGGATGCTCTGTTTAAAGAGCCGATGGGGATACCATCGGCTGATCCTTCATTGCAACCTTCTTCACAATGATGGGTACTGAAAAGGATTATTGGGTTTGGTTGGAAAAGTTCGAAGGTTTTCTCGAAGATCCTGCATTTTCCGACGATTTAGAAAATCATCAGGTGAAGAAGAGAAGGGTGAATTTCAAAGGACCGATGCGGTGCGAGCGGCTCATTACGCATTGGCAAAGGGGACGAATCGGCAAGGTCAGTAGCAGAGAGAATCGGCTCAATTAAAAGGAATCGGCAAAATCAAGATTGGGAAAAGTTCTTCATTGATTAAGATGAGATTTCTTACATAAAGAGCTGATTGCTCTCAAAAGGGAAATACTAGGGGATCCATTGCCCCATCTACTTCTACGGCCCTATTCTAGAGGTCCTATCTATGGGCCATCATCGCCTCGTCGCCGCCGTCGTCGCCACTATCGGCGCTGCTCCCGGCGGGCTCGTCGTCGCTCCAATGGCCACCGACCGGGCCCTCGTTGTCTTCATCTTCTTTGTCAGCGTCGTCCTCGTCGCTGTCGAAGTCGCTAAGATTGCCCGGCCAAGGGCAGAACCGCTTGGCCGGCGGCTCGTCGGAGGAGCTTTCGTCATCGTCCTCTTCTTCCTCTTCCTGCTCCTCCTCCTCCCCGGAAGAGAGGAAGTCGCAGGAGAAGCTGTCGTCTTCACCCTCCTCCTCCGATTCCCCAACGGTGAGGAGGCGGAGGTCGCTCTCCCCGTCCGTCAAGGACTGGTCGTCCTCGGACCAGATGGAGAAGTCGTGGTCTGACTCCTCCCCGGCCGCAATGGCGCGGCGGGTGTTGGCCGCGTGGACCGCCGCCGCGTTGTACTCGGCGTCGGCTCACGGGACGTGGAGGATTGGCTGGCAAGATCCGATGGGGCAGAGGAGGAGGAAGACATGGTGGCTGGGAGGGTTTTTGGAGTGCTAATGCGGAGGAGATACAAAGAAGAACTGTTCAGAGCGGTTAAATCGAAGGAGGATATGGTGGAAATTCAATACCACAGCGGTTCCGAGGAAGTGGTGCCTAAAAAGAAAAAAAACTGCCAGGTCACGCGGAGAAGTTGAGAAGGCAAGGCATCATCATGAGGGATCTTGCGACGGTTACGCACGACATGACCCGACGAAAGAAAGCGTAATGATTTTGGAAATACCATTTCCAAAACCGAGGGGGCATGTGTTATCACCAGAATTTAACCGAGTCGGAGGTGGGCCGCAATCGAGATGGGCTTGAAGGAAGTATACATGGAGGATTACGTGAATCGGCCTGTTATACCAAGTTGGGCTTAATTGCCCTTGTATACGTAACATATTAGATCGTATCTTAGTTTAGAAAGTAGAATCTTACTCGTGCACGGTTTGGTGCACGCCCACATTAGAAAGTCCGCTGGACTATAAATATGTACCTAGGGTTTATGGAATAAACAACAACTCACGTTCAACCCCAAAACAAACCAATCTCGGCGCATCGCCAACTCCTTCGTCTCGAGGGTTTCTATCGAGTAAGCGACATGCTGCCTAGATCGCATCTTGCGATCTAGGTAGCACTAAGCTCACGTTGTTCCATGCGTTGCTCGTGCTTGAAGTGTTTTTGATGGCGAGCAACGTAGTTATCATTAGATGTGTTAGGGTTAGCATTGTTCTTCGTTTAAGCATGCTTACGTAGTGCAACCCTTGCATATCTAGCCGCCCTCACGCCTGTCTCGGGCGTGGGGCGGCACCCGCTTGATTATTATTTAGTAGATCTGATCCGTTACGATTGCTCCTTGTTCTACAAGGATTAGTTTAATATCCGCAATAGTTAGGCCTTACAAAGGGGGAGGATCCGGTGGCACGTAGGGTGGCGTTCGCAAGTCCTAAACGGGATGTTCCTAGGATCAACTTCATGTTGGTTTTTGGCCTTGTTTAGGATCGGACTACGAGCACCGTGCGTGGCCGCAAGGCCCAACCTGGAGTAGGATGATCCGATTATGCGGTGAAAACCCTAAATCGTCGTAGATCTCATTAGCTTCATCTTGATCAAGCGGGACCACCAAGTATTCGTGCACCCCGTACGGATCATGGGTGGATCGGCTCTTTGAGCCGATTCACGGGGATAACCTGAGAGCCGATCGAGGCTCGTATTTAACGTTTACATGTATGCCACTGCGGAAACTAAGCGAGGCATCCTCATCACCTTCCGACCGGGTATAGGTCAGGTGGCACGCCCTTGCACTTCGCAACGCCGCGTGTGACCAGAAGAGCATTGCGGGCCGTCGCTCGGAGGGGTCTCAGCCAGCCGCAGCTCTAGGCTCTTCCCGGCTCTACAGTGTTGACAAGGCCGCTGCCCGCCGGTGGGTTTTGGCAGTCAACATAAACAAGTTATCATTTTAAAATTTAATGACAACTATACAACCCTAATTCCTGAGTTAAACCTAAATAATATTTATCTTAATTATTAAATCTTTTAAAATAACATGATAAGGCTATTATTAATTTATTTCAAATAATTAGTAACTTAAACTCTATTGCCAATTATTATTTCAGGAATTGTATCACAATTTAGAAACCTAGTTCTAATATAAGTAGGAACTTGATCTCATTATTTTATGTGATCATCCCAAATTGTTTTCAACTCTAAAACCTAGTTATTTATAACATGTGATCATATGCCAATTAACCTTCGTCATAGTACTAAACCAAGCAAATAAAAACATGCTCATATTTTATTAATACATTATTAACTCAAATGCAAATGAAGTTATCACTTCATACTTTAATCCTTGAATAATACCTTATGTAACCAATTAGTACCACCTAGGTGTAAACCCTAACTTGTTACTCTCATAGTAACATCATTGATCACCATTCCTTAAATACCACACCATGGGAATCAACCTTAACCATCATACCTTAGTAGAACCATAATACTAACATTCCATAGTAATTCACCTTACATGCTCCTACTCAACTAAACCTTACTTGAGGATTATGAACCACCTAATTTAGGAACCCATTGTTAATTACTTAGTGAAGCAAATGAAAATTCATAGTAAACCTAATGTTTAACTCATGGCACCACCTTGATAACCATCCTTTGATATGATACTTATGCTCAACCATAGTAATAAATCTGCCAATACTTGATGTATATAGACCCATTCTACTTAAGAACCAACTAGTCCCTAGTAGTGAATTAAATGAATCCAATAATAAACTCTAGAACATAGCTCCTAATTGCAGTAGTCTTTTTATTTATTAAACTTGTTATTCAAAAGTTATTATTTTGAAGTAAATATCAAGCAAACCATAGAAACAAATAGTTCTTACTTGTAATACTTATTATTTCTTAAATAGTATGTTCTTCAAAAGTTATTCTTTTGAAGTATAATATAAGTAATCACCAACCATTCACTATAAAACCTAAAACTGACAACTGCTTCTTACCTATTGATACGTCTCCGACGTATCGATAATTTCTTATGTTCTATGCCATATTATTGATGATACCTACATGTTTTATGCACACTTTATGTCATATTCGTGCATTTTCTGGAACTAACCTATTAACAAGATGCCGAAGTGCCGGTTCCTGTTTTACTGCTGTTTTTGGTTTCAGAAATCCTAGTAACGAAATATTCTCGGAATTGGACGAAACGAAGACCCGGGGGCCTATTTTTCCACGGAGCTTCCGGAAGACCGAAGAACATACGAAGTGGGGCCACGAGGTGGCGACACCACATGGCGGCGCGGCCAAGGGGGCCCGCGCCGCCCTATGGTGTGGGCCCCTCGTCGGCCCCCGACTCTGCCCTTCCGCCTACTTAAAGCCTCCGTCGCGAAACCCACGATGCGAAAAACCACGATACGGAAAACCTTGCGAGACGCCGCCGCCGCCGATCCCATCTCGGGGGATTACGGAGATCTCCTCCGGCACCCTGCCGGAGAGGGGATTCATCTCCCGGAGGACTCTACACCGCCATGGTCGCCTCCGGAGTGATGAGTGAGTAGTTCACCCCTGGACTATGGGTCCATAGCGGTAGCTAGATGGTTGTCTTCTCCTCATTGTGCTTCATTGTTGGATCTTGTGAGCTGCCTAACATGATCAAGATCATCTATACTGTAATTCTATATGTTGTGTTTGTCGGGATCCGATGGATAGAGAATACCATGTCATGTTAATTATCAAGTTATTACATATGTGTTGTTTATGATCTTGCATGCTCTCCGTTACTAGTAGAGGCTCCGGCCAAGTTTTTACTTTTAACTCCAAGAGGGAGTATTTATGCTCGATAGTGGGTTCATGCACATTGACACCAGGACGAGTGACGAGAAAGTTCTAAGGTTGTGTTGTCTTGTTGCCACTAGGGATAAAACATTGGCGCTATGTCAGAGGATGTAGTTGTTGATTACATTACGCACCATACTTAATGCAATTGTACTGTTGCTTAGCAACTTAATGCTTGGAGGGGTTCGGATGATAACTCTGAAGGTGGACTTTTTAGGCATAGATGCGGTTGGATGGCGGTCTATGTACTTTGTCGTAATGCCCAATTAAATCTCACTATACTTATCATGTCATGTATGTGCATTGTTATGCCCTCTCTATTTGTCAATTGCCCGACTGTAATTTGTTCACCCAACATGCTTTTATCTTATGGGAGAGACACCTCTAGTGAGCTGTGGACCCCGGTCCATTCTTTAATGCTTGAAATACAAATCTGCTTGCAATACTTGTTTTTACTATTTTCTCTGCAAACAATCATCTTCCACACAATACGGTTAATCCTTTGTTACGGCAAGCCGGTGAGATTGACAACCTCCTTTGTTTCGTTGGGGCAAAGTACTTTGGTTGTGTTGTGCGGGTTCCACGTTGGCGCCGGAATCTACGGTGTTGCGCCGCACTACATCCCGCCGCCATCAACCTTCAACGTGCTTCTTGGCTCCTCCTGGTTCGATAAACCTTGGTTTCTTTACGAGGGAAAACTTGCTGCTGTGCGCATCATACCTTCCTCTTGGGGTTGCCCAACGAACGTGTGAAATACACGCCATCAAGCATCTTTTACGGCGCCGTTGCCGGGGAGATCAAGACACGGCTGCAAGGGAGTCTCCACTTCTCAATCTCTTTACTTTGTTTTTGTCTTGCTTTATTTTATTTACTACTTTGTTTGCTGCATTATATCAAAACACAAAAAAATTAGTTGCTAGCTTTACTTTATTTACTTGTCTTGTTTGCTATATCAAAAACACAAAAAAATTAGTTTACTTGCATTTACTTTATCTAGTTTGCTTTATTTACTATTGCTAAAATGGCCAACCCTGAAAATACTAAGTTGTGTGACTTCACTAGCACAAATAATAATGATTTCTTATGCACACCTATTGCTCCACCTGCTACTACGGCAGAATTCTTTGAAATTAAACACTGCTTTACTTAATCTTGTTATGCGAGAGCAATTTTACAGTGTTAGTTACGATGATCTTGCTTGCCCATCTCAATAATTTTGTTGAACTATGTGAAATGCAAAAATATAAAGATGTAGATGGTGACATTATAAAATTAAAATTGTTCCCTTTCTCATTAAGAGGAAGAGCTAAAGATTGGTTGCTATCTACTGCCTAAGAATAGTATTGATTCATGGACTAAATGCAAGGATGCTTTTATTGGTAGATATTATCCCCCTGCTAAAATTATATCTTTGAGGAGTAGCATAATGAATTTTAAACAATTGGATAATGAACATGTTGCTCAAGCTTGGGAAAGAATGAAATCTCTGGTTAAAAATTGCCCAACCCATGGAGTGACTACTTGGATGATCATCCAAACCTTCTATGCGGGACTAAATTTTTCTTCGCGGAATTTATTGGATTCAGCTGCTGGAGGTACCTTTATGTCCATCACTCTTGGTGAAGCAACAAAGCTTCTTGATAATATGATGGTTAATTACTCTGAATGGCACACGGAAAGAGCTCCACAAGGTAAGAAGGTAAATTCTGTTGAAGAATCCTCTTCCTTGAATGATAAGGTTGATGCTATTATGTCTATGCTTGCGAATGATAGGACTAATGTTGATCCTAATAATGTTCCATTAGCTTCATTGGTTGCCCAAGAAGAACATGTTGATGTAAACTTCATTAAAAATAATAATTTCAACAACAATGCTTATCGGAACAATTCTAGTAATAACTATAGGCCATATCCTTATAATAATGGTAACGGTTATGCTAATTCTTATGGGAATTCTTACAACAATAATAGGAATACACCCCCTGGACTTGAAGCCATGCTTAAAGAATTTATTAGTACACAAAGCTGCCTTTAACAAATACTGTTGAGGAAAAGCTCAATAAAATTGATATTCTTGTTTCTAGAGTTGATAGTCTTGCCTACTGATGTTGATCTTTTGAAATCGAAAGTTATGCCTAATAGGGATATTGAAAATAAAATTGTTACTACAGCAAATGCCATCCAAGTTAGAATTAATGAGAATATAAGATTAATGGCTGAGCTGCGTGCTAGGTGGGATAGAGAAGAAAATGAAAAACTAGCTAAAAAGGAAAATGTAGCTAAAGTTTGGACTATTACCACCACTAGCAATGCTAATGATTCATATGTTGCTGCACCTCCTACTATCAATGGTAAAATAATTGGTGTTGGCAATGCTTCTACTCCTAGTGCAAAGCGCGCAAAATTACTGAAGCTGCTAAAGCTACTGAAGCTGCTTGTGATAAAGCTGCTGAAATTTTTTCCAACCTTGGGGATGATAATCCCATTGCTTTAGATTGTAATGATTTAGATTTTGATGATTGCCACATCTCTGAAGTTATAAAGTTCTTGCAAAAACTTGCTAAGAGTCCCAATGCTAGTGCTATAAATTTGGCTTTCACAAAACATATTACAAATGCTCTCATAAAAGCTAGAGAAGAGAAACTAAAACTTGAAACTTCTATTCCTAGAAAGCTAGAGGATGGTTGGGAGCCCATCATTAAAATGAGAGTCAAAGATTTTGATTGTAATGCTTTATGTGATCTTGGTGCAAGTATTTACGTTATGCCTAAAAAAGTCTATGATATGCTTGACTTGCCACCATTGAAAAATTGTTATTTGGATGTTAATCTCGGCTGATAATGCTAAAAAGAAACCTTTGGGGAAAGTTGATAATGTTCATATTATGGTTAACAATAACCTTGTCCCCGTTGATTTTGTTGTCTTGGATATTGAATGCAATGCATCTTGCCCCATTATATTGGGAAGACCTTTTCTTCGAACCGTTGGTGCTACTATTGATATGAAGGAAGGTAATATTAAATATCAATTTCCTCTCAAGAAAGGTATGGAACACTTCCCTAGAAAGAGAATGAAGTTACCTTATGATTCTATTATTAGAACAAATTATGATGTTGATGCTTCATCTCTCGATGTTACTTGAGTATACACTTTACGCGCCTAGGCTGAAGGCGTTAAGAAAAGCGCTTATGGGAGACAACCCATGTTTTTACTCCAGTATTTTTGTTTTATATTTGTGTCTTGGAAGTTGTTTACTACTGTAGCAACCTCTCCTTATCTTAGTTTTATGTTTTGTTGTGCCAAGTAAAGTCTTTGATAGAAAAGTAAGTACTAGATTTGGATTACTGCGCAGTTCCAGATTTCTTTGCTTGTCACGAATCTGGGTCTATCTCCCTGTAGGTAGCTCAGAAAATTAAGCCAATTTACGAGCATGATCCTCAGATATGTACGCAACTTTCATTCAATTTGAGCATTTTCGTTTGAGCAAGTCTGGTGGCCTAATAAAATCCATCTTTACGGACTGTTCTGTTTTGACAGATTCTGTCTTTTATTTCGCATTGCCTCTTTTGCTATGTTGGATGAATTTCTTTGATCCACTAATGTCCGGTAGCTTTATGCAATGTCCAGAAGTGTTAAGAATGATTGTGTCACCTCTGAACATGTGAATTTTTATTATGCACTAACCCTCTAATGAGTTGTTTCGAGTTTGGTGTGGAGGAAGTTTTCAAGGATCAAGAGAGGAGTATGATGCAATATGATCAAGGAGAGTGAAAGCTCTAAGCTTGGGGATGCCCCGGTGGTTCACCCCTGCATATTCTAAGAAGACTCAAGCGTCTAAGCTTGGGGATGCCCAAGGCATCCCCTTCTTCATCGACAACATTATCAGGTTCCTCCCCTGAAACTATATTTTTATTCGGTCACATCTTATGTACTTTGCTTGGAGCGTCGGTTTGTTTTTGTTTTTTGTTTTGTTTGAATAAAATGGATCCTAGCATTCACTTTATGGGAGAGAGACACGCTCCGCTGTAGCATATGGACAAATATGTCCTTAGGCTCTACTCATAGTATTCATGGCGAAGTTTCTTCTTCGTTAAATTGTTATATGGTTGGAATTGGAAAATGCTACATGTAGTAACTCTAAAATGTCTTGGATAATTTGATACTTGGCAATTGTTGTGCTCATGTTTAAGCTCTTGCATCATATACTTTGCACCCATTAATGAAGAAATACTTAGAGCTTGCTAATTTGGTTTGCATATTTGGTTTCTCTAGAGTCTAGATAACATCTAGTATTGAGTTTTGAACAACAAGGAAGACGGTATGGAGTCTTATAATGTTTACCATATGTCTTTTATGTGAGTTTTGCTGTACCGTTCATCCTTGTGTTTGTTTCAAATAACCTTGCTAGCCTAAACCTTGTATCGAGAGGGAATACTTCTCATGCATCCAAAATACTTGAGCCAACCACTATGCCATTTGTGTCCACCATACCTACCTACTACATGGTATTTATCCGCCATTCCAAAGTAAATTGCTTGAGTGCTACCTTTAAAATTCCATCATTCACCTTTGCAATATATAGCTCATGGGACAAATAGCTTAAAAACTATTGTGGTATTGAATATGTACTTATGCACTTTATCTCTTATTAAGTTGCTTGTTGTGCGATAACCATGTTTACGGGGACGCCATCAACTATTCTTTGTTGAATATCATGTGAGTTGCTATGCATGTCCGTCTTGTACGAAGCAAGAGAGATCTACCACCTTCATGGTTGGAGCATGCATATTGTTAGAGAAGAACTTTGGGCCGCTAACTAAAGCCATGATTCATGGTGGAAGTTTCGGTTTGGACATATATCCTCAATCTCATATGAGAATAATAATTGTTGCCACATGCTTATGCATTAAAGAGGAGTCCATTATCTGTTGTCCATGTTGTCCCGGTATGGATGTCTAAGTTGAGAATAATCAAAAGCGAGAAATCCAAAATGCGAGCTTTCTCCTTAGACCTTTGTACGGGCGGCATGGAGGTACCCCATTGTGACACTTGGTCAAAACATGTGCATTGCAAAGATCCGGTAGTCCAAGTTAATTAGGACAAGGTGCGGGCACTATTAGTATACTATGCATGAGACTTGCAACTTGTAAGATATAATGTACATAACTCATATGCTTTATTACTACCGTTGACAAAATTGTTTCATGTTTTCAAAATAAAAGCTCTAGCACAAATATAGCAATCGATGCTTTCCTCTTTGAAGGACCATTCTCTTTACTTTTATGTTGAGTCAGTTCACCTATCTCTCTCCACCTCAAGAAGCAAACACTTGTGTGAACTGTGCATTGATTCCTACATACTTGCATATTGTACTTGTTATATTACTCTATGTTGACAATTATCCATGAGATATACATGTTACAAGTTGAAAGCAACCGCTGAAACTTAATCTTCCTTTGTGTTGCTTCAATACCTTTACTTTGATTTATTGCTTTATGAGTTAACTCTTATGCAAGACTTATTAATACTTGTCTTGAAGTACTATTCATGAAAAGTCTTTGCTTTATGATTCACTTGTTTACTCATGTCATTACCATTGTTTTGATCGCTGCATCCACTACATATGTTTACAAATAGTATGATCAAGGTTATGATGGCATATCACTTCAGAAATTATCTTTGTTATCGTTTTACCTGCTCGGGACGAGCGGAACTAAGCTTGGGGATGCTTGATACGTCTCCGACGTATCGATAATTTCTTATGTTCTATGCCATATTATTGATGATACCTACATGTTTTATGCACACTTTATGTCATATTCGTGCATTTTACGGAACTAACCTATTAACAAGATGCCGAAGTGCCGGTTCCTGTTTTACTGCTGTTTTTGGTTTCAGAAATCCTAGTAACGAAATATTCTCGGAATTGGACGAAACGAAGACCCGGGGGCCTATTTTTCCACGGAGCTTCCGAGAAGACCGAAGAACATACGAAGTGGGGCCACGAGGTGGCGACACCACATGGCGGCGCGGCCCAGGGGGGCCGCGCCGCCCTATGGTGTGGCCCCTCGTCGGCCCCGACTCTGCCCTTCCGCCTACTTAAAGCCTCCGTCGCGAAACCCACGATGCGAAAAACCACGATACGGAAAACCTTGCGAGACGCCGCCGCCGCCGATCCCATCTCGGGGGATTACGGAGATCTCCTCCGGCACCCTGCCGGAGAGGGGATTCATCTCCCGGAGGACTCTACACCGCCATGGTCGCCTCCGGAGTGATGAGTGAGTAGTTCACCCCTGGACTATGGGTCCATAGCGGTAGCTAGATGGTTGTCTTCTCCTCATTGTGCTTCATTGTTGGATCTTGTGAGCTGCCTAACATGATCAAGATCATCTATCCGTAATTCTATATGTTGTGTTTGTCGGGATCCGATGGATAGAGAATACCATGTCATGTTAATTATCAAGTTATTACATATGTGTTGTTTATGATCTTGCATGCTCTCCGTTTCTAGTAGAGGCTCTGGCCAAGTTTTTACTTTTAACTCCAAGAGGGAGTATTTATGCTCGATAGTGGGTTCATGCTGCATTGACACACAGGACGAGTGACGAGAAAGTTCTAAGGTTGTGTTGTCTTTGTTGCCACTAGGGATAAAACATTGGCGCTATGTCAGAGGATGTAGTTGTTGATTACATTACGCACCATACTTAATGCAATTGTACGTTGCTTAGCAACTTAATGCTTGGAGGGGTTCGGATGATAACACTGAAGGTGGACTTTTTAGGCATAGATGCGGTTGGATGGCGGTCTATGTACTTTGTCGTAATGCCCAATTAAATCTCACTATACTTATCATGTCATGTATGTGCATTGTTATGCCCTCTCTATTTGTCAATTGCCCGATTGTAATTTGTTCACCCAACATGCTTTTATCTTATGGGAGAGACACCTCTAGTGAGCTGTGGACCCCGGTCCATTCTTTAATCTTGAAATACAAATCTGCTTGCAATACTTGTTTTTACTATTTTCTCTGCAAACAATCATCTTCCACACAATACGGTTAATCCTTTGTTACGGCAAGCCGGTGAGATTGACAACCTCATCTGTTTCGTTGGGGCAAAGTACTTTGGTTGTGTTGTGCGGGTTCCACGTTGGCGCCGGAATCTACGGTGTTGCGCCGCACTACATCCCGCCGCCATCAACCTTCAACGTGCTTCTTGACTCCTACTGGTTCGATTAAACCTTGGTTTCTTACTGAGGGAAACTTGCCGCTGTGCGCATCACACCTTCCTCTTGGGGTTCCCAACGGACGTGTCAACTACACGCATCACCTATTAAGATTGTGTCAACTACTATTCCTTTGTGTGTTCATTGTACGACTTGTTTATGATGCTAAAATAACCAAACCCTAATAAGAACCTTGTCTATGGAACAACTCTAAAAGTGCAACACACCATAAAGAAATCTTTACAACTCACTCAATCCTAAATCATCGGGGTTAAGTTACGCTCGGGCCGATTGCATCTCATATTATGCATTATAGCATCTTTGCCATTTCTTTAAACATTGTCATTACCGAACAATGATGGTATTTTAGAATTTGGAGTTATCACGTATCAAAACTTTTGCCTGCATAATCTTGCAGTCAAGAAAGGCAAGTTCACTCTTGCTCATGTCATATTGATTATTTTCTATCAATTTACTCGCAAAGCAATATAGTTAACATTCCTGCACTAAAAATAAAATGTTACTTTTCAAATTATGAATATGACTATGTGGTGGGCAATGGAACCATGGTATGTGTTATTGGTGGAGGTTCCATTGCAAGGGTTCTACTCATCTAGGACTAATCACCGATGCCGTCTAGTCATTCTAGCGTCGTGCATTTCACATTAACCATGAGATCTATAATGGCTATGGGGAAGTCAGCTGTATCTTTTTCCTTCTGCATATCAACGGACTTGATAGAGCATGGCTGGATGTTGTGATAACACTAAAGTAGGTTGGGAAATCCTTTAAAATCCCCATCCATGTGGATGAGAGCGCTCTACCATCTATGATGGATTGTCCGTAGCACATCGAGTGTAAAGCCGTAGGATCGGGAGATGTCTACCCGGGATGTGCGGATGGACAAAAGGGTGGATATGCAGGGTCGCGGAGAAGGTAGTGATTGGTTGGATCTTATACTGGGCCTCACACCAAGGAAGTGTGGACGGGAAGGTACACCCAGATGGCAACAAGGATAAGGTCTCTTATGGGAAAAGTAATGCACCTCTGTAGAGTGTATCAAATTGTGGCGTGTCACTCCCTGTTCCGAGAAGGGAACTACGAACACGGCAGGAAAGGAACTTCGTGAAGTTCCGGTCAACCTGTGAAGACTGGCGGGCATAGTTTTCATAATAAAATCAACCTTTTGAAGAAATATTTACGAAAACTTGCATGTGTGTATGACTTTCTGGTCTGTGGCTGTAGCTAGTGCATGATACACCTATTTCCTATAATGAACTTGTTGAGTACGCTCGTACTCATTCCCTCCCTTTTGAACCCCCTTATTAGATCAAAATCACCGAAGGAGAAACTACCGTGGAACTCGAAGACAAAAGAGTCAACTACAACAAGATGGAGAACCCAATAAATAAAGTCAATGGAGTCAACTTTTGCATCAGCTAAAGTGGAAACCTAGACTAGTAATAGAAGGGAACTATTTCCCTAATACTGGCACCTAAGTAGATATAATTTTACAGCAAGCCAAGTATCTCTAGAACTAGTGTTAGCAATAACATAGACTATGAGTTGTTCTTTTGGAGATTTATTTGAAGTTTTACCTCAATGTAAAGTATGAGGCTATGTTGATCTTCTGTAAACAGTTTGTGTATCCTTCTATAGACATACCTTGGACTCGCATATATATGTTTCGGCTGTACCACTCCGAGGGATGTAATATGAGTGGAATGGTGTTTCACTTGTGTTATGTCAACGACTTGCGTACTACATCATGCAGTGGTATGCTGGGTCACCGCAGGTTGGTGGGTGGATCTGGGGATTGGGAGGAGAGGTGGCGTTGATGGGGAATGGTGCGGGTGAGACGAGGGTTTTATGGGCGGAGGAAACCCTTTGTGGGGGAAAGGATTGACCGGTCGTGCAGGAAGCAGCGGCGAGAGATCCACCAACCACGAGATGAGGTGGGCCGCGGGAGTGAGGTTGGTGGCAGATTTCCAAATGGCTTTGGTAGGTGCATTGATGACCGTGATGCCCACCGTGTCGACACGAGGGGCACAAGTTTTCAGATCGACTCCAGCGCTAGTTCAAATATTTGTGATGTTTGTTGCTAGTATTTGTCATTTTCATGTTCAAAAGAAATTGTGTTTCTCAAAAAAATGTTCAAAAAAGTTTGAATTATAATTAGAGTGGGTGCGACTGTGCATTTGAATTTCGTGCATTGCAAATATATATGCTTGGTATATTGTTATGTTGTGAGTACGTGTGGAAATGGGTGAGAAAATTATGGGTCGCTACTGCATTCGAAGGCATCCGCTATTACTAACTCACTAATTTGTCTGCCTTAGTATGGATAGTCCTACCATGGACACCCAAATGATTGGGGTTTGCTCCTAATGTAATTGGAATTGCCCATTTACATCGTATATGAAAGTGCATGGAGCCTCCATGTATGGTTTTGATAATTAATGACAATATCTTTATGGACTAATGTTTGGCTTGAGTTACATTTGTAGGATTTGTGCTTAATCTAGTCTTGAACCATTTTTTGGTGTCAAGACTAAAATATGAAGAAAGTGAAGAAGATCATGTGATGGCCAACATATACAAGGGGTGATCCGAAGAATGGCCATGGAAGTTGAGCATGTTGGAAGCATGTCTTGAAGAAGAAGAAGATGGACTAACCTCTACGTGTACCTTCAAGACATCAACATCGTGAACAAAGAAGAAATGGAGTGTGAGTACAAGTTGAGCTATCTCAAAGAGATAACATCCTCTAAACTCGTCATCCTTATGGTGAGCATGTATATGTGAAGATATGTCGAAGAACATGATGTCCCATCTTGGGGTATGGGGAGGCAAGACTTCAACCACGCAACCATAATCAAGAAAGGCATCTCATCTTGAAGCATACAATATCGGCATCATCAAGCTCAAGTGGTATGCTCAAGGATAAGGTTTTTTCTTCGTAGGGTTTATTTCTTACCGGTCTTGTGGTGTTAGTTGGGTGACCGATTTATAGGATACTTGATCGTACTATCAAGAGGGCTCTCTAGTGAGTAACTTGATCGTATCGTTCGGAGAGAGCTCAAATATTTGCATAGTTTTCATCATATTTATTGGTTCTTATCCATATGGTTACTTAGATCTCGTGGATATTCTCATTAGAAGCTCTGGTTCATCTCTTTTAGAGAGGTCAAACATTTCATCTTGTGGATTTATACTCCTTTGTTAGACCATGATTTTTCGCTGCATAAACTTGTAGAGCTTCTTGTTATCTTCGAAACATGCCCAAGTTCATCGAAATCGGAGATGCTCAAGTTATGATCATTTATGTTCAGGTCTTTCTGCTAGTTTTGGTGAGTAGGGGGTTTTGGACTGGCAAGGATCATTTCTGTTTTGGGCCTCTAGAGTGGGTTTCGACCAACTGCCAACACACATACAAGGGCCCAAAAATTGTACAGGAGCTTACCTCCGAATCTTCAAGTCTCCAAGGGGCCGGATGTTTGGCCCTTTGGAGTGCCTTTTGTCCACGGCCACCCCCCCTGAAATGTCCGACCCTCACCTACCCTAAAATATCCAGCCCTTTGTATGTGCAATAGCCAGAAATTCATGGGGACCTACAAAAGGCCGCCTTCTTCCCCATGAGTTGCACCTCTTCCCCCTCTCTCTATCTCTCCTCCATTGCTGACCTTGAAGATCTTTCCTTGTCTATTGATTCATCCTATAATTATTGAATATTTCTAAAGGAAAAGATAGAGGAGATCTAGATCTACTTTTCCATCAATCAAAATCTTTTCTTTGGGAGGGGAACATATTATATCTAGATCTTGGAGTCTTTTAATTTGTAGATTTCTTCCTTTGTTCTTCCTCCCTTATTACCCCATAAGCTTTTGTAGCTTTGCTTGAATTTGGGAGTGAAGGGCTTGAGTACTTGTGTTCTTGTCATTTGATGTTGCTGGGACTCCAAGTATTTTCCCCACAAGGGTGACTCGAGGGTTATATCGAACTCTCAGGAAACTGAGCAAAGAGTATTCTCTTCTCTCTTCTTCTAGCAATTCTGCAAAGTAAAATAAAAGCTTTGTGTCCCCAACTCCACCATGTGGTTGTCAAGCACAAGGTTTCGTGTAAGTAAATAAAACACAAGTAAAAATAAAGCGAGTAAAACAAGAGAAAATATAGTAACTAAGTAAAAATTGTTAAGGGGTTGATTGTTTTTGGTGTTTTGGATGAATAAGAAAAGTAAATATTTGTGTATGTTCGGATTAAAATAGTGCAACAAATATAAAAAAAGATAAAAGCAATATAAAGGTGTTTCTTATGATAAAAAGTGGACCGGAGTTCATGGGTTCACTTGACTATTTTATCTTTTAAGTTGTAGTGGACAAATAGTAATCCATCAATGATATATGAGAATGCAAAATAATAACATGAGTAAGATAAGCATTCATATGGGCATCACGTCCTAACATAGAGAAGATGCAACACATCTCTCTTATACTCCACAAGAAAGGGAAAACTCCATGCAATCTTGTATTAACAATTAACATAGTATAGCCATAAGTACTTTGACATGATGTTTGAATATCAAATTGCTACCTTGACCAAATAAGATTATCACTTTTGTCACATGACGAACATAGCACATGCATTCACTTTATCCCTAGCGAGGTAGCAAAAGAAAAGGCAAAACGATAATAGATCATGAATTTGCTGTCACTATTCAATCACTGAAACCATGCTACTTCATCTAATACACACACCATCCCACACACGCTTTTGCATAGATGTTGGATCAGAATAAATACTTAAAAACGGGGTACATAATATGCATCTATCAATACATCTTACACAAAATACGGTCAGATCTCATAGCACAATATCATAGAATAAGGATCCACCATATAGGTATTACAAATATGGTCATAATCATGTTAATCTGCTCATGGCTACCATGAAGTTCGACATTTCGTTGCTGGATGGTGACAAAGGTTTTCCTATGAAAGCTAAGATGCGAGCGATTGTTGGTGCAAGCCAATTATGAGGATGCACAATTGCAGATGGAGTTTGTTATATTATGGCCTGTCAGGAGATATGATGGATACATTTTCAGATGTTATGTTGCTGCAATTACATGAACACAAATCAGTTACCAGAAGGAAAAATAGGAAGGAGATAATTTTTATGCCTGTTCGTAGGCAACATTATACTCTTTGCTATCCGAGTTTTTGTTGTTATGCATGTGAAGGTTTTGCTTTGTTACTTAAGTTCGTGATGAGGATTATTTGAGGTGTAAGAAGGAGATTGTTTTCTGCTAGATACTACAACATTTGGTACTATAAGTTTCAGTGCAATTCAGTTGTCTTTGCTCTTTCAAGAGGGGTCTATTGCAGAGTTGGAGCTCCATTGCATGTTGAGGTTCCTTTATTCGACAATTATTCTACAGAGACAATTTTGACCATGTCATGGATTTTTCATTAACCATTTGAAGTCGACAGTTCTTGGTGTATGTGATGCCCTTCGTACCATATGCTCTTGTATGAGTATTCTTGCCGAGGTTTGTGTTTTCTGTTTGTAGCACGTTCAGATTCCATGAGATGAGTTCTTCACAATGTTATGTGCACCAAGATGTTGCACTATGAGCTATACGCTCGCTGAGGCACCACATGAGATATGATGACTTATGATTGGGCAGTTTCTTTTTCTACTGAGGTCAGTAGCACAGACTCATACTTTTGGATTTTATGGGAGAACCATATTCATTTTTCTGCTTTGTTGATAGCTATGTTGTTTTCTGGACGACCCAAGATTGATTTGCTCAATTTGACTTCATGAGAAGTTTATAAGCCCTATGGACATTTCAAGGCACAAGGTTTACTTGTGATGACTTTAGTTGAGGAGTTGAATGCTATATATGACTGTTGCAAGGGATTTCGGCTCAAGGTGGAGATTAATTGTTGAATATGACCCGAAATCTATTTACATGTTGTACTATGGAAGGAGTCCTAACGGACTACAGCCTGCCAACCGTGCTAGACGTAGCACATCTGCAATTCTATTCCGTATTCGTCAAGAAAGAGAATTGTCCACCCCTATATATAGTTCCAGGTAGTCATAGAATAGATGAGAGAGAGTTCCACCATATTGATAGCATGTAGAGGGTCTGTCCTCTCTTGTATTGTAATACTACTCCCAATTATAGTAATACGCCGTTGTGTGTTCCGTGGTTTCCCCGTTTGGGGTTTCCACATAAAAATCCATATTTTTGTTCTTTGTTTGATCTACTTTTATTGCACGGTTTTGTAACAGTGGGTCTGATCTATGCAATTATATTGCACAATCTAAACATGTAACCGAGGCAACCCCATGGGCATAAGCCTAGTAGCTAAGTAGCTAGAGTTTTAGCATAGTTCTTTAGCAAGCTAAGTAACTCTAGAGTTTAGCAATAATTTAGTCTACGAGTTATTCTTTTGGAGATTTATTTGCAGTTTTACCTCATTGTAAAGTAGGAGGCTGTGCTGATTTTCTATAAAGAGTTTATGTGTAATTCTATAGACATGCCTTGGATTCGTTTATGTTTTTGTTGTACCATTCCGAGGGATGTAATACTAGTGGAACGGTGTTCCATTGGTGACGTTATGTCAACGAATTGCGTACTACAACATGCAGTGGTATGCTAGGTCACCGCACACAATTACTTCAAAACAATCCGGCGGTTCAGTTTTATAAAGAGAAATGAGAAGATAAATTGGCGGGAAAGAGGTTGGTGTAAAAGGGGTTGGCGGGAGAGGGGTCACTGGAAAGGGCAGGTGGAAGGGGGAACAAAAACACTGTCAGATAGTCGGGTGCACGTAGCCCAACCACCGGAATCGGGTGCTCCTAGCCCGGTGGCATCCTATCGAGGAAGCCTATCTTGACGGGCCCGGTCGGTGAAGCCTTTTCCGATAGGTGCCCAGCCCGCTTTGCGCAGATCCTGACCCTGAGATCTGCACAAGTCAGGGAAGCATGGCCCGACAAGTCCCTCTCGAAAAAGCCCTCCCAAACCAGTATTATTTCTGAAGAAAAACAAAAATAAGTATTATTTCTAGAATTAATGAAAAAATGTATTATTAAAAAATGGTGCAGATTAGCACATCCACCAAACGAACCGAGAGAACCTTTTGTTTCCCTACTAGACACATACCGGAGACGCTCCCAGTGGTTTGTATTGTTTGGAAACTGCAAGTTCCATCTAAAGTCAAAAAAATTATCTGGAGAGCTTTGCATGGCTTGGTCCCTGGAATGGCTATATTAGCAAACCGACATATCAAAGTGCCAACTCAATGTCCTATTTGTAAGATGGGGGCTGAGGATATTCTGCACTTGATCTTTACATGTAACAGAGCAAAGGAGGTTTGGACGTCGTTAGGGCTGAATGAATTTATCATGCAATGGTCAAAACTGGATAAATCTGGGAGTGTTGTGCTTGAGGAGATCTTACGCTCAGATTTGAATCACCCGCCATTACTTGGTTCCCTGAGTCTGAAGGAGACAGTGGCGGTGGCGGCTTGGTATATATGGTGGCAGCGGCGAGAAGGAGTGAAGGGAGAAAAGGTGGCTTCACCAATCAGTTCGAGCATTCTCGATTAAAGCCCTGACTATGAATTTTTCTCTAGCAGAACAGAGAGCAACACCGAAGGTGGTAACATGGAGTAAACCTCCAGCTCGACATTACAAGCTTAATATAGATGCATGTTTTTTCCCTAATGGTTCAGGGGCTGCGGCAACTGTTATAGAAATGATCATGGTGAGGCGATTGGAGGCGGGACTTGGCCTTTACTGGATATGTTAAGTCCAGCAACTGCTGAAGCAATGGCGTTGAAAAATGGCTTGTGTTACTTGAAAATATTGGATGTTCGCTGGTAGTGGTGGAATCTGATAGCTTAGACTTGATTACAACATGCAACGGAGAAATTGAGTTATGGAGCCCTTATGCAGCAATACTGGCAGACTGTTTTCAAATTGCTCGAAAAATTGGGAGGATATCGTTTCAGCATTGTCCCAAAGAGGCAAACAAGACGGCGCATAATCAAGCTAGATTAAGTTTTGAGTCTAATATTTTTTGTATTTGGGATAGTAACCCTCCTTCATCTGTTTTAACAGATGTGCCGAACGATGTAACTGTACTGAATTTATGAAGCAGCAAGTACCAGACGCACTCTTTTCCTTACCCTCCTTACCAGGGTACCGAAGAGGACTGGAAGGTTTTTAATGAGGCGGCTTGTAGATTTAATATATTGGTTTTCAAAAAAAAAAATTGTATTGGGAAACCACGAGAGACTGCATGCATGCGATGAGTGCAGACCGGTGGCCAACTTGCAGCCAAAGCATCCCGACATGGCGACATTTACATATGGGCGTGTTATTTAAAAACTGTAGCCCCAGTTACGATGGCGTTTTCTAGTTAACTCATGGACGCGCCGATGCATGCATAGTTGCTTCCAGGACCTCACCTCCATGAATCGGCATTTGGTTCTTTCCATGGAGAAGACCTCCACCAGACCACGACAACAACAGTTCACACAACTAGTGAATGACGCGCTCAGGACAAGATGTGCATTAGCAACAGTATTCTCTCCTTCCATAAAAGAATGTGTTAAACTTGTCTAAATTTCATGAAACTACACACTAAAGCACATTTAGATACATATATATTTTGATAAAATGAGATATCCTTTTATGAACGAAGGGAGTAGGACATATATACTACGCACCCACCAATTTTTTGTTCGAGGAAGCTGGAACAATAATTAATATTGCTACATCTCATATGAGTAATGGCCGTGGGCAAAGGAACTATAGATGTTGGATTTTGGGTTTAAGCTAGGTTTAGTGTTTCTAGTGCACTAGTATAGTATTATATGCATATGATACTACTACTTCCTCAGTCCTAAAAATGACGTTTTAAATTATAAGTCACCTAGTTTATGGGTGTCGGCTCAACAATACGATCACCAACGAGTCGCCTTGTTTGACCTCTGGTCAAATAGTCCCAAAACCGCATGCGTCTACCTTTTCTCGACCAAGACGCGCCGTGGCATCACCTAGTTGCCAAAATGAGTAAGCATCTTATCTTATTACAGAAAGGAGAGAGTACAAATAGTGGAAACTTTCTGCCTGTGTAGTGCAAACATGGGCAGGTTTAGGATGCCCACAGTCTTCTTCCTTCCTGCAACTGCAATGCTGCTTCTTTCTGCCATCGCAGCTCACGGCTTCACCGTGAAGGCAGGATGCAAGGAGAGCTGCGGCGGCGTGGATATCCCCTACCCATTCGGCATCGGCGCCGGCTGCTTCCGCCCCGGCTTCGAGATCCTCTGCTCCTCCAACACCTCGTATCTGGCCGGGAAGACCACCCTGTCGTCGGGCATACGGGTGCTCAGCCTGTCCGTGATGCCGCGCCCGGAGGTCCGGGTGCTGCTGCCGGTGGCGTTCCAGTGCTTCACCGCCGCCAACCGCCGCACCGGCCACTCCTTCGGCGAGGTGGACTTCAACCCCGTCGGCGTCTACCGCATCTCCAGCACCCACAACGAGCTCTTCGTCCTCGGCTGCAACACCCTCGTCTACATCAGCAGCGGCCCCACCGGCCGCTACAAGTACAGCTACTACGCCGGCTGCGTCGCCTTCTGCAACGACTCCCGGAGCGCGCGGGACGGCGCGTGCGCCGGCGTCGGCTGCTGCCGCGTGGACATCCCGCCGGGGCTCACCGGTAACTCGATGCATCTCCAAGAAAGCGTGGGCACTTGGAGCCACATCGACCAGGAGTTCAGCCCCTGCGACTACGCCTTCATCGTCGAGAAAGGCGCCTACCAGTTCAAGGTCGACGACCTTACCAAGATGCCTACCACACAGGCCATGCCGATGAGGCTCGACTGGGCAATCCGGGACAGCGACATCCAATCCACCGGCTCCATGTACACCTGCGCACAGGTGGTGAACAAGACGGGATATACCTGCGTCAGCAACAACAGCGAGTGCGTCGACTCTACTAATGGCCCAGGCTACATCTGCAACTGCACCGCCGGCTATGAAGGCAATCCATATCTTCTCAATGGATGCAAAAGTAAGTCTCGACCCCTTTCACATTTTCTAACTCATTTTTTGAGATTTTCCATGTTTATTACATATACTAGCACTTTTTTTTTTTGAAACGGAGGCAAAAGCTTTGCCTCATCCATTAATTAAGAAGAAAATGCCCAATTTTTAGGAGAAAATCGGGCGAAAACCAACAACACACACTGAGCACCCCGGCCAACCTGGCTACCCACACAAAGCACACACGCCATCGAGAAGAAAGCCATCGTTGAGGATGCCATCGAGCGTCATCGTCGTCACTCCTCCACGAGCCAGCGATTCCGACTTCACCTTAGACGACCACCACCGAGACCTTCGCCGCAAATGACATCGAAGTCCAAGTGAGCCTATGCCAAACAATCGACCCCCAAGCACATCGAGGAGGAGGCAGCTCCGACTCCAATTGTGACCTTCATAGGAGAGTTGCACGCCTTGCACCGACGCAAGCACCAATCAAGTGGCATCGTCGCCACAAGTCGCCTCGCAGCTCCGACTTCACCATCATGGCAGGGGTGACGAAGGACATACCGCAACTCCGATCCGCTCACCATTGTCATCGTTGCCACGCAGCCCACGACGCCAACACCAACCATCTTCCACGGGTCCCTCCGATCTAAGCAGCTCCAAATCGATGCCCTCAAGAGGGAAGACGACGCAAGAGCGCCGCCATCGACCGATCACGTCGGATCTAGGGATTACCCCGGAGCATTCCCAGACAGGATGACAAACAGCACCTCGGCGATGCCTTCAAGAAGGGAGCGGCGCCCGAAGCCGTCGCCATCGCCGGCCTCGGCCAGCTGCCGGCCGGCCAGCCACCGAGGACAAGGCATTAGCCCGGATCATGTCGCGCCATCCTGTATCGTGCTCAAGGCCGGACATCCTCCATCCCTCAACCCCCCGTCTTCACCACGGCCGCCACATCCATCCCGGCGCTGGGCAGCACCGCCGGCCGACCAACGCGCGCGGCCGGAGCAGACAACGCGCCCCTTGCGGCCCGGAGGCAGCACCTCGACGTCGCGAGGCCGTCCACCGTGCCCCAGACACGGCGCCCTGCCGTCGCGCCCGCCCTCAGCTGCACAGCCGCGCCGCCCCTAGCAGCCCAGATCGGGCCCGGATGGCCCGCTCCGCCCGCCGGCCCCTTCAGCTGCGCCGCTGCAGCCCGCCGCGCCCCCGCCACTGGCCAGAGCCACCGCCCTGGCCCCCGAACGCCGGCGAGCCGCAGCCGCTGCAGATCTGGGCAGAAACGCCCATCACCGAAGCCTCCCCGCAGCCCCGCCCTGAGCTCGAGCTCCGCCCACGCCACCACGCCGCAGATGCCGGCGAGCACCCTCCATCACCACCTCGACCCGAGCCCGCCGACTCGGCATCCCCAATCCCGGCCGCCGACGCCCCCACGGGACGGCCTTCCACCGCGTGAAACAGGCCCGCCCCCCAACCACCTTTGGCAGCGGGGGGTGCCGCCACCGCCGCGGAGGAAGCCTGCGACGGCAGCGGCAGGGGAGCCCTGGACGACAGCACATTTAGCACTTGTTTTTTGAATACTACTACGACAGCACATTTCATAGTGCTACCTTTGTTCCATGATTCTTATCACGGATTTGAATGTATCTATACATAATCTTGTGCGGATCTCGGATCTAGGATTTGATTGGTGTGGGCTTTGCATATAGCTAGAAAATACATGTGGTGCTTCACTACTTCTGGAGAACATGTCAAACTAGGACTAATAGGAAAGATCACTCCGGCAGCATATATAGCAAAGGCTTTTTTTCAGCTTGGATATAACAATCGGCCCAAGGCTTTTAAACTAGAACATGGTCTTTCTGAACCAAATCCTATGTACAAATTATGCTCTTCATCGTAGACCCCCTAGTGTTGCAGCAAGATCCTCTTTATCTTCTTCTTCCAAACAACAAAACTTGAGAGTATAGTTTTCAGATTCTAACATGCTATTTATCATTTTGCATATAATTTTGCTACATAACAACATCTAACAACTGTGCGTGATAATTTTCTTGGCTTCCAATCTTATAGCTGACCCATTCATGGTACAGATATCAACGAATGTGCACGTCCAGAGGAATTCCCTTGCAATGGAGAATGCCATGACACCGAGGGTTCTTACAACTGCTTCTGTCGCCGCGGCTACCAAAGCGATGGAGATCCAAAAGAAAACCCATGCAATCCAAAATTCTCGCGCACAGCAAAGCTTGCACTAGGTACACCTTTCACTTTATATCTTCTAAGTTGTGAGTACCTCCAACACGCTAATGTGAAATTTATTATTTTAATTCATGGCAATTTTTATCCTTGAGTACCTCCTATATCTTGATACAAGTTTTAAAAAATGAGACTGCATCTTTTGCAGGGAAATATAAGTTGCTTATAACCTTTACGGACTACTAGTAATCATGCAATTGCAAGGCACATCTCACTAATCTATATCAGTCCCACCATTTCAATGGGAATAACAGACATAAATTATAACTCGAGCAATTTAAGCCCCATAATCATACACCTAAGGGAAATCAGTATGGGATAAGTGTCATTGCACACCATTTTATTTTAAATGTGAGCGGTGTCGGCGGTTTATTTTAAGTATACAGGAAATTGCAAACACATGGTTATAAAATCAAACGGTGTCACATTCGGCCAAAATAGAGCTAAGTGAGAGTCCGAAAGTTCCACCATGAATAGCCTAGGTACAAAGTCTATTCTAGAATCTTTAGAGATTTACAGTACAAACTATAAGAGGCAAATAGATTGTTTATGTCCTATTTGGTAATATGGCGGGCTTTAAAACCAATGATCCAAATACTGCTCTCACTAGGTTCTGATGTGCTTCTGTGTTCTATCACCCTCTCAAAATGGTAGCCATAGTGTCGTCCTACACTCAGATAGGGTTTTCTTGTACTTTCCTTTTCCAGGGAGACAACTCAACCATTGGATGCGAAGTATGATAAACAATTCATGTGTGTTGAACCTCACGGGACGAACTTGGCTGTCAACACACCTCCATGTGGAGGGACATAGCCCAATATTGGGTCCACTGAGTTCTTAAAACATGACTCTTGCACATATCACACATCCATCCAGGGTTCAAATTTCAATGAATGTCAGATTTGGCGGGTTCTGAAATATAGTTTCTAAAAAGAAAATTTGGACTAGGTTTATACCAAGCTTAAGTAAACTCCAAATTTGATCAATTTAGGTAACATTTTGATGAAATTTAGATAGAATATTGCTTGGATATTTACATAGATGTAGATATAGGGAAAGTCATCTTTTTGTGGTAACATAATAATATACTCCCTCTATGACATAACATAGTGCATATTAGGTTTGGTTAAGTTCAAACTTTATAACGTCACACCAAGTATATAGAAGTAATATCAATATATAGAATATCAAATACAACTATACAAAAGTATATTCGTGATGATTCTAATAATAATGATTATATGATTATTAGAATCATCACGGATTATTTGATGTTGTGAGAATGACCAGAGAGCCAGATGGTTAGCTCGAGTTGGTGGCTACCCCGCAACCCTGGTTCGAATCTCCTCGTACGCGGGTTTGCGACTCATTTAGCTTCTTCTATAAGAATATGCCCTGTGTGCTAGTGCCCATGGGTCTCTTTTTTTTTAATAAAATTATTTGATGTTGTAGCTGCTATCTTTTTTTCTATATACATGGTCAAACTTTATGAAGTTTAACTTTAACCAAGACTAATATGCACTACATGTTAGCATAGAGGGAGAACATACCAGTACAAAATAAGAAGTCCTAGTGCGCATGGCCAGGGGTTCGTCGGCATAGTTGGATCGAAGGTTGCATGCTGAGACTGCGTGGTGGGTTTGAGTGGGTTGCACGTGTGTGTATTCCATTAAAAATATAGATGCTTTGTGATCAGGTTTGTACTGTATTTTAATATATCTGAAAATTCTCATCACGATGATTATCAGATACCTGTGTGGTATGTAGTATCCACTTAATTAGCACATAAGGTGTTTTGTCTGATCTTCAAAGACCTGGCGTGTATACTAGTCTGTAATGACCCTTTCACAAAGGAATCACTTTAAAACATTACTTAATTACATATGTTTCATTGCAGGACTTACTTTTGGCGTGTCCTCCGTGATTGTTGCAATACTTACAACAGTCATAAAGCTCGAAAGGAGTAAACGGAAGGAACTATTCAGAAAGAACGGGGGTAAGGCACTCCAGGATGTGACAGGGCTGGTCATTTTCACAAAGGAGGAACTGAGGAAAATAACAGATAACGATTCAAATTTTCTTGGTAAAGGAAGGTTTGGTAATGTCTACAAAGGGACTCTTCGTGACAATACAGTGGTAGCAGTCAAGGCCTCTATTAAAGTAAGTAAAGAAACAAAGGATGAATTTACAGAGGAAGTGAAGATTCAATCAAAAATGATTCACAAGAACATCCTCAAACTCATTGGTTGCTGCCTTGAGGTGGATGTTCCAAAATTAGTGTATGAATTTGCTGCTAATGGGAGCCTTGAAGATACCCTTTACCGCAGAAAACGTCCACTTAGCTTAAACTTGCGTTTGGACATTGCAATTGGGTCAGCAGAAGGGTTAAAGTACATGCACTCCGACGCACCTCTAGTCATAAGACATGGTGATATCAAACCAGGAAACATACTTCTAGATGAAAATTTCACACCAAAAATATCCGATTTTGGTTTGTCAAAACTTCTTACACTGGAATATTGCATTGCTGACTCTGTGGTTGGGCCATTCGCTTACATAGACCCAGTTTACAGGAAGACTGGCCTTTTAACACAAAAGAGTGATGTCTACAGTTTTGGAGCAGTTCTTGTGGAACTGGTTACCCGGGAGCAAAATGATAATGGGCAGGAGAGGATCAAAAGGTTCTGTAGACTTTATGCTGAACAAGGCAGTGCACAGGCCATGTTTGACAAGGAAATTGAGACTGATGAAGATATCTTTATGCTGGAACAAATTGGCAAGCTGGCAACCGAATGTCTAGAAGAGGATACACACAATCGACCATACATGACGGAGGTAGTGGAACGGCTTGTGATGCTTAGGAGACGCAGGAAGCATGGGATTACACAAGATAGAAGTGACCCCGAAGACACTATCACCCATGGTAGTGAATCTACTAGTGCCTCGGTTTTAGTGCCATCCACTCCAGACTGCTATAGGCCAACATAACAAGTATCGAATGGTTTACAATCTTATCAATATATTGTTGTACCTAGTAAGTTTCGAGCATGCCCACCATTACAGTGATTGTGTGTAACACATGTGTGTTCTGACATTGTAATGAATTGACAAGATAAGAAATGTATAATTAATATGCAGAATACATTGCTAACTTTTGCAGGCACAAACCCAATAGGCAGGCGTATGATTAGTCTGCAAACAAGAATTAGAAATTTTGTTTCTTCCGTGTAAGTTGTAACATCATTGGGACTACAAACAACTGATATTCTAGTCATGAGACTAATCTCCAAAAGATGATTGCCTAATTATATGACGGATATATTTGTGGATAGGTGCACCTGCAGTTGAAGATCCGGATACTCTGTTTCTACTTGAAATGCCGTAGTACTGAAATGAGATGGGGAAGGAGGAAGGAGGTACCTCTCTCAGTATCCGGCTTAAAATGGAAGCGATATGGACGGAGGGCTGTACACCTCTCTGTATCCAGCCGCCCTTTTCTCCCTTCCCAGACTCCAGGGAAGCAGGGAGGAACCCACAGAAAGAATATAATGTCTCACGAAAAACTTGTTACTGTGAGTCAAACATTCAGATTTCTTCAGCTAAAAAAAACATTCCCTCTGTCCAAATAAAATTTTACTCATCTTTTTCTAGATACAAATGTATCTGCTATCTATACATTAAAATGCGTCTAGATACATCTGCATCTAGACAAAGCGAAGTCACTTATTTTAGGATGGAGGCAGTACATATTAAGATTTCTTTTTTTTTCTAGGGAAATTTAGATTAGAACTTTATGAATTTGTTTGTTTCCAAATAATGAATTACGCCAACAAAATTATGCTCTTGGTATTCAGTAATAAAAGAAATGATACAAAACAAGGTTCATACTCACTGAATTAGAGGAAGCGCCTCTAAGACATTCGGTCGAACAGTTGGTGGGCGTGGAGCCACCTAGTTGCTGCACATGACCAGCGTTTAAATTAGCCAGGAACAATGTTCGAGGGCCGCGGTATGATAGATGGAGAAGAAGGGGTGGATAGGACGCTTACAGGAGATGTGGTTCCTTCTCCTAAAGACGGCATTGAGCACCGGCGGCATGAGGCAGATTGGGGACAACCAGTGTGAGAGTGGGAGCGACAACCAGGTGAGCAGCACTTGCCCCTTATTGGGCCGACTTCGAGGCTCCAAATTGTCCCAGTGAACACGAAATCCAGTCCATAAAATAAGCTTATATGTAGCTAAAGAAAAAAGCAATTTTGCATGGAGTCACAATCGATCCGATGCATGAACACAACAATTTTGCAAATGCACCATCACAAGCTAAACACCTCTTATACATACTTTTGCTTCGGCGTTAGTTTTTTTCCGTGAATGATAGGATCAGACGGCTGTAAAATCGTCTCTCATCAGCCGAGCCGTCAGATCTAGTTAAGTGAGCGAATTCCGCGCGTCCGATATGTAACAACTTTTTGTGTCATATGTAACATCAGTCTCCAATATTTTTTATTTTATCACAAAAAATGTACACTTTCTTTTTGCTAATGGTACAAAAAGAATTCAAAGGTACTCTGCCTACGTAACATTTTAAAACATGTTATATTGTAATACAATTTTTCATTGCAATGGATCGGATAAATTTGTCCATCATTACGCATGTAACATTGTGCAATTTTTTTCTATCATATACACAAAAATTATTGTACGAGAGCCCAATTTTTGGTAAAAACCAGCTCCTCTCACTGCCTCCTTCGGGCGACAGGGAGCGAACCCTAGCCCCTCACCACCGCCACCCCTCCCCACCTTCCCCCCCCTCGTTACTACCTGAGGCTGCTACCGGGCAAAGCTGCGCGACGCCGGTGAAGGGGGCGAAGGGGACCTAGTCCCTCTAGGCTCCTTGCGGGGCTGCTGGCGGCTAGCTGCGTGCGGGCGTGGTCGTGAGCGGCCAGGGCGCGGCGGAGGAACATCGGTGGTGGGGCAAGACAACGAAATGTGGCGCACGCGGGCCTAAATGGCTTTGTGCGGAGTTGGTTGGGCTGCGCGGGCTTGCCTCGAGGTCGCGTTACGACTTGTGGCGGCCGAGGCAGAGGCAGAGTGCTCCTTCTTCCGCTTCCACGGGCGAGGCTGCAGGGGATGAGCGCGACGCTGAACATCGGGATGACGTCCCTGGGACCTTTGGGCGGCTGGTCCAGGGAGATCATGTTTATGCCGCCGCCGGCTCTACCTTGGATCACCATGTCAGTGTCCATCGAAGCTCCCTCTCTATGGCGGTTGGCGACGCCCGCGGTGCTCTTCTTGGTGAGCTTGGTCGGCAATATTCGTGCGGCTCGGCTCGTCAACCCCGCGTGGTGCGGGCGGAGGCACTGGAGCGCGATGAGTTCCCTGGTCTGGTTGTGGAGGCGGTGGTGGCTCGTGTGCGGCGGTGGCGTTGCTGCTACATAATAGGGGTGTGTCTGCGGGGTGCGGGCTGGCGGCGATTCGATCTTCCTCTCTTTATCCGGCTGCATGGGGTGTGGAGTCTCGATTGCTCCGGGCGAAAGCCTGACCGTGCGACGTCCGTGGATGTTGCCGTCCTTCTTGGGGGCGGTCGTGGAGCTATGTGACCTTCGCTACTCTCGTGTACACTTCTTCTGGTGAATGCCTAGATACCGCTTTGCGGTATCTGACGGGTGTCGTTCCACCATCGTTCCCCCCTTGAGGGCGTCGTCTTGAAGCCGGTGATCCCCTTCACACACACTCCAGCGGGCTTGACACACTCGGCATCTCGGTTTGCAGGAGGTCAACCAGAGATGTGGGGGTTCGGGCGAAGGCATGTGAGGCAACGACAATGGTTAAGAGCAAGGTTGGGTTGCGGCAAGACCGTGTTAGTCGGCTTTGTTCCAACGTGCTTATTTTTGGGGTGTTACATCCGGCCGCCGCCACACCCTCCCTACATCGCAACCGCGCTGGAGATGGCCAGATCTTCCCACTGCCGCTCCCTTCCACCCATCCGCAGCTCCAAGGGCGTGCCGCATCGTTGAACTGGTGCCCCCTCCAACCTCCCTCCGCCACCGCATAGTGATGCGTGCAGTCGACACGTCCGTTGGGAACCCCAAGAGGAAGGTGTGATGCGTACAGTAGCAAGTTTTCCCTCAGAAAGAAACCAAGGTTTATCGAACCAGGAGGAGCCAAGAAGCACGTCGAAGGTTGATGGCGGCGGGATGTAGTGCGACGCAACACCGGGGATTCCGGCGCCAACGTGGAACCTGCACAACACAACCAAAGTACTTTGCCCAACGAAACGAGCGAGGTTGTCAATCTCACCGAGCTTGCTGTAACAAAGGATTAGATGTATAGTGTGGATGATGATTGTTTGCGAGAAAACGAGTAGAACAAGTATTGCAGTAGATTGTATTCGATGTAAAAGAATAGGACCGGGGTCCACAGTTCACTAGAGGTGTCTCTCCCATAAGATAAATAACATGTTGGGTGAACAAATTACAGTTGGGCAATTGACAAATAGAGAGGGGATGACCATGCACATACATGATATGATGAGTATTGTGAGATTTAATTGGGCATTACCACAAAGTACATAGACCGCTATCCAGCATGCATCTATGCCTAAAAAGTCCACCTTCAGGTTATCATCCGAACCCCTTCCAGTATTAAGTTGCAAACAACAGACAAATTGCATTAAGTATGGTGCGTAATGTAATCAATAACTACATCCTCGGACATAGCATCAATGTTTTATCCCTAGTGGCAACAGCACATCCACAACCTTAGAACTTTCTGTCACCGTCCCCAGATTCAATGGAGGCATGAACCCACTATCGAGCATAAATCCTCCCTCTTGGAGTTAAGAGTAAAAACTTGGCCAGAGCCTCTACTAATAACGGAGAGCATGCAAGATCATAAACAACACATAGGTAATAGATTGATAATCAACATAACATAGTATTCTCTATCCATCGGATCCCAACAAACACAACATATAGCATTACGGATAGATGATCTTGATCATGTTAGGCAGCTCACAAGATCCGACAATGAAGCACATAAGGAGAAGACGACCATCTAGCTACTTGCTATGGACCCATAGTCCGGGGGTGAACTACTCACTCATCACTCCGGAGGCGACCATGGCGGTGAAGAGTCCTCCGGGAGATGATTCCCCTCTCCGGCGAGGTGCCGGAGGCGATCTCCTGAATCCCCGAGATGGGATTGGCGGCGGCGTCTCCGGAAGGTTTTCCGTATCGTGGCTCTCGGTGCGGGGGTTTCGCGACGAAGACTATATGTAGGCGGAAGGGCGAGGTAAGGGGCGTCACGAGGGGCCCACACACCAGGGCCGCGTGGCCAGGGCCCAGGCCGCGCCGCCCTGTTGTGTCGCCACCTCGTGGCCCCACTTCGTAAGTCCTCTGGTCTTCTGGAAGCTTCGTACAAAAATAGGACCCTGGGTGTTGATTTCGTCCAATTCCGAGAATATTTCCTTACTAGGATTTCTGAAACCAAAAACAGCAGAAAACAGCAAGCGGCTCTTCGGCATCTCGTTAATAGGTTAGTGCCGGAAAATGCATAAATATGACATAAAGTATGCATAAAACATGTAGATATCATCAATAATGTGGCATAGAACATAAGAAATTATCGATACATCGGAGACGTATCACATAGCCACTACCATGGCGTACGACAACGCGAGTGGGGAACGTGGGTGGCCGAGATCACCGACCGGAACACCGATCGGCACATCTGGCTCGACATATTTCAGTCGGCGGCACAGGAGGCATGGAGGCACGATGTCGAGAACGTGCGCCTCCACAACATCAACTGCGGCGCGCTCAACTTCCTGCTCGGCTCCGAGGAGCCCATGCCGGAGCTCTTCGCGCCGCCACACCGCGGCGCGCCGCCCAGCTCGCGAGGGTGGACCGCGAGGCATGAGAATGCCTAGAGGCCGAGCGCTCCAGCTAGTGCATAAGGAGAGTCTTCATGTCAATGAGGGAGGAGTACATGGCGAACCTCCAACGCCAAAACCCCGAACGAGTGGCGGCAGAGGTGGCGGCGTACACCATGTACGAGCGGCGCCGCTGAGGAGGATACAGTGCGATGATGACTTCTCCACCTTCGAGGACTAGACGGCTGCGGAGAGGCACAACCGACGACTTCCTCGATTTCTACACTACTTAAAAAGGACGAATGTGTTCCCTATTCTGCCATCCCCCACTACGACTAACCTTTGGTCGTTCTCGTCGCACTACGTTCCGCCCTGCCTAGCTGGGCCGCGTCAATATGGGCCCTATGTCGCTCGCCTTCCCTTACATCTGGGCGCCGCCCCCCACGAGAACATGGACACCGCCCGCTCCCATCTGCACGCCGCCCGCCTCCTCCAGCGAGGAAAGGAACGGGCGTCGCCGATGCGATTCCTCCGCTCCCCAGGTTCCTCCACCGCCACCTCGCTCTCCCGCTGGCCCACCGCCACTCCCCTTTCC
This sequence comes from Lolium rigidum, assembly GCF_022539505.1. Classification (NCBI taxonomy): domain Eukaryota; kingdom Viridiplantae; phylum Streptophyta; class Magnoliopsida; order Poales; family Poaceae; genus Lolium; species Lolium rigidum. The sequence continues at coordinate 35,851,678 of NC_061509.1, forward strand.
ATCCGTGGCCGCCCGCGGCTGACGCCTTCCTTTCTCGCGGGCTCGCCTCTTCCTCCTCCGCCGCCGGCCGTGAGAAGAGCTCTAGGCTTCTGGGGTACCTTCTCGGTGTGGCGGCTGCTATGGTCGGCGCCTCCTACCCCGCCATCCCGCCGTACTGCCGGTTCTACCAGGCTATGGTATACCGGCACCGTTCAGCGCCGCGAGGTCCGCCCCCTCCCCACGCCTACTACCTCTCACTCGATTTACTTATGCAAGTGGGTTCTTTGTCGTTGTCCTCGAACTGCGCATTTTGCAAGGATCACTGTTATGTTGTGCTTGATTTGGTCGATACTGGCAGCACAACTCCCATCATTGGGTACGGGTTAGATTGAAATAATCTTGTTCAGGGTGTCATCAAACTACAGCCAGAGTCGGGAGAGTGTTCCCTGAATCCTGTCCAAGATGTCATCGAACTATCTGGTTCATTTCCAGACAAAGACTTACATGGAGAATGGTGATCTAATTAGTAATTACTATAAAAGTTTGCAACTGGTGAATGAGAGCCTTCATGTAAATGTTTCTGAATCAAAATTTTGGTATGGCGAGAGTTCTTATTGGCTGTAGTGGGAATAGATGATAGTCAAAAAGAGGGTCCTAAGTTTTATCCAGTGTGCTTGTACTGTTAGTATCGTGTATTGGTGCATAACAAATTAAAATGCATGCTTATCTGCAGAGTGTAGAGGAGAAGATCCTAAACATGGACACTTCCATTTTGTTTACATTCTTTTGCACCCACAACAAAATACTTGGACTACCATTCAATTAATTGTTTCCTATACATAGTTCATTTCCGCCTGATTAATTAAATAGTACCATGGATGTTAATGTTCTAGAGAGAGAGAGCGAAAATGTTCATCTAAAGTTTCCATTAAGGGACTTAACTGCAGATCTGCTGTGAAAGGGAGTAAAGTTCCAGTCTGGTCCTCTCGCTCGCTCTTCAACACCGACGTACTCATCCCAGCCGGGAACCAGGGACGGCGACCTGCAGGAGGCGCGTACGCTCCTCGATTACAACCCTCAGCTGGCCCAGTACTCCACATTCAGCGGCTGCAATTTGCCTCTGCACTACGCCACCGCACAGGGTCACTATCAGGTAATGCCATCTGTCTGCTAAACCAACTAGAATTTTGATATTTATCGTTATTGGACAAAGGAGCGACACTAACATTTGTCCTGATTTTGGTGCCATGTTTTAGATTGTTTCTCTGTTACTCGAATCCGGTGTAGAGATCAATCTCAGAACTAAAGGGGGCAAGTAAACTCAAATTTAGGTGCATTTTCTTATTTTCAGTTCCACATTTAGATATGAAGTGTCATATCTAAGTATGCAATGTTTCTGATTATGTGTAGACTGCTTTGGTGCAAGCATGCCAATATGGCCACTGGGAGGTTGTTCAAACGCTGATGCTCTTCAATGAAAATGTGAGTATTTTGCTTGCTATTCACTTTGTTTCTTTTTTACTGCTTGAATATGTAGTCCTGAGGCGGCGGTGAAATGTTTTTTCAGATCCACAGGTCAGATTATCCGAATGGAGGGTTTGCTATCCATTTTGCTGCACTGCACGGTAATGCCCGGTGCCTTCGTCTTGTGCGTGCAGATTATGTGCCAAGCATACCAAACTTCTTAAACCAGATGAATCACAGATCATCTGAAGAAGTTTCAGATGTGCCTTCACCTTGTGTAGATTATGTGTCAAGCATACCAAACTTCTTAAACCAGACGAATCACAGATCGTCTGAAGAAGATTCAGATGGTGATTTCGACGATGAGTATGTCCGGGTCCCTTGCTTGTTTCTCCTTTTTTTCATTATGTGAATATTGTAGTGATATACTTGTATTAGCAGTGGTTTGGTCAAGATGGTGAACTAGAAGGCATATGGAGGCCTAATTCCACTTCATATGGCGGCCTTGAATGGCCATGTGGAATGTGTACAATTGCTAGGGAGCATCTGTTTCTGAGGTCACCATTGAAGATGGGACAACTATTGACTTCATCGATATTTTGCAACATTTTTTCTGTTGCTTTTTACCTCACTGGAGGTACTTGTTATTTGTTAACTGCACTGTTTTTGGTAGCATGCTCCTGTTCTAAGTGCTTAAATGATAGTGATTCTTATAGTCACATATAGTCGGCAAACTAACTTCAATAGTTCTTTAACAGTGGATTGGAAAACTGATTTTTTAGACTAATATGACAGGGTATTGAAAAGGTGGATGAACTTCTGCAATGATGCCGTCCCTCTAATCCGTAATGTGGTTGTTTAGCTTCTGAACATGTGGAAGGCGAGGAAGGAAACAAAGATGTTGTTGATGATGGTGAGTTACAACAGTGTATAATTTTTTTCCCTTGATTGCAGCATTTCTTTTGTGATTGATCGGGTGTTAAAGCGTTCGTACTTGTGTGACAGCAGTAGTGCCAGGCCCTGATGTACCTGAAATCTTGGTTTGATTTGAAGGAGTTTGAACAAAAGCGTGACTGCTGGTGCATTTGATTTAATTTATTACAATGAACAACTTGATTTCAATATTGCTGGCCTTATGAGGTAATTTAATTTATTTGCTCAAAGTGGCCTGGATACTGTTTTGATAGAAAAAAGCATCTAGCAACTTCAACATTGAAACCTAAACACATAATCATTGAAGAAATATAGGACAATGGACTTTGCGGTGTGAGTATGGGTAACGACAAACCAAAATGATTTAGTTCTTCACAGCAACACAAATCTACAATGTACGCAAATATGATTTGTGGTTCTACTTGCTTGAAGAATTATTGCATCTTACTTTTGTGTTCAATTTCAACCAGAACCTACTCAGCCTTTTTTGTGTATTTCAGATGCATGAGAAGAATCTGAACATATACCTGAAGCAATTCCAGCGGCTAATCCTGCATGCCTCCCTGCTGAATCCCGGCGAGCTCTTCTACATGCCTCCCTGCCAAATCCGACCACGAGTCCTGTCCAATCTGGTAACCTATAACATTACACGCCCAACCCCTCCAGATGACAACTCCCTCCCCGGATCACTTCATATGGCAGATACTCCGATTTCATGATTTACTTAACAATACTTTGCAGGCTATTTTATAGTATTCAGCAGAGAACGAGGGTTCAGTGAAGTCTCCCTTTGGAAAATAAAATAAATTATAATGACCACTTACCTTTAAACTGTTCTTAGGTTCTGTTTTTGCATGATGGGGTTAAATTGGAATAGAAGCGGCTCCTACTTATCAACTTATGACATGCAAGGGTGTGTATTTTATTGTAAGCCCCCGTCTTTGGATCCTCTTCCCTATGTATTAGCGTTATGTACATAACGTCACATGTCCATCAAATACTTACCATATGAAAAAGGTGTGGAAAGTGTGTTAAGTAAAATATGTGATATTTGCAGAAATATGTTTTAGCAGTAATGATAAACAAAGCCGCAAAGGTAAATCCAACCAAATGGTGGCTGAGAAGTAATTTATGTCGGCCAGCTGAATCTTGAAACATTTGTACACAATTTAAGAACTCCACATTGACCTGAGTTTGTGCTTTTTTTTTCTTTCGAAATGATGTACTAGCCTCCCTGCACGTTTCAGGTGGCTTATACTTGCACCAGAGGGAAGAAATGGTAATTTATGTGGAATACCAGAAGCGAACTGTTGCCCCGTCGTTTGCTGCCAGTAAACTGGTATGTCACCTAAACAGTGAGCTATTTCTTTCTCTGGTTGCTTGGATAGTGGTATCAAATTAAGCGCTACAACTACCTTAAATGTCTTGAATAAATTTATATCTAGCACGATTTGATGATTGTAATATATCTGAGAGAGAGCCCGTGAAAGTACTGCTAAGTTTAAGCTTATTATTGAAGAGTTGGAAATGCTTATTGAATTTACTGTGTGCAGACGGCATGATGAAAACTTATTTTGTGTACGTTCCATCTCCTATTATTCACTACTTGCGATTGGCCTAATTGGGAGTCTCGAAAATTTGAGCTCTGGAGATGGAAGAAATCGAGAGGAGGGGAGAGATGAAGAAATAATGGACCATGTACGTGTTCTGGTCTCATGCTTAGATTTCTTCAACTATCTATTTTTTGTGGAAACACAAGGGAGCTATTACTATTTTTACTCCTTTTCTTATTGTTCTGGCATGAGTAGAGCGGCATGATGGGCGATTGAAGAGAAAAAGGAGACAAGATTATCTTCCTCAAATATTGTGGCATGAAAAGATATCACTAAAAGGAGAATGTTGTTGTGGCATAAAAAGATATCACTAAAAGGAGAATGTTGTTGTGGCAATAAGAAATGTTTAGAAATACCACCAATTTGTAGTGCTAGAAGATAGCCTTTTGTTAAGCAACTGATTTTCTTTTTTTACTGTAGCAATGCATGGAGTGGAGGCGCAAAGATAAGTCTTCAAGATAAGTCTTCCAAGAGATGCACTGGGAGGTGTAGCGAGATACATAGGGAGGCTAGCTCTTTTTCAATCAACTAATCTCACGGATGGGACGACGCGAGTGAGTAGTGTAACAGAGGCAAAAATGGTGAGTGACATGAACAGACCACGCATAATGGGCCGACTAATAGGTCTAACAACATCACACGAAATTGTACGCTGTATGTAAAACCTATTTCTTGAAGTTATGTTCAAGGCAGGAGCTAAGTAAAATCTTGGTCAATAAGAGATAACTGTTTTGTTGCTTTCTCTATATATAATTTCAAATTATAGATTTTTATCAAATTGTATTTTATGTAAAAAACAGTCTTATTATTTCAAAATATTATGTGCCTTTATATGTGGGGCAAGGAAATACTCGAGTACCCGTAGCAATGCATGAGCATTTAACAACTAGACCTTGGATTGATTGTTACCCTGATTCATTTGATGTCCCGGTGGCTTCGGTAAACCTTCTTCGTAATGATGTCACCGTGGATGGATAATGACCCCATGTCAACGCATTTTGTGAATCAATATACTAGGTGTACAAATATCTAAGTAGTAGATATATTTATTAATATAAATGTATTAGTAGAGTGTTTACTTTATATTTAAATGATGTCAACTATATCGGTTTTCAAAATATGCTTTAAATGAGATAAAAAATTACTGGTTTGTGGAATATATTGTTGCTTTTTCCAGACACGTGAACTTCTACATGTATTATATTGACATGTTACGAGGAAAATTAGTGGCTCACCATTTTGGTCGATTCGCTATGTTCTGAATGTTCATAGTGAGTTGTATATGTGCATTGAGAAATAAAATTTGAGTACCCGTGGCAACGCACGGGCACTTGTACTAGTAAACTTTAGTTTAGGGTTGTGTTTAGGTTAAGTTCCATTCATGTTTTAGTTAAATCCTATGAACTATGTGTAAATTGTATGAAACGCGGTCGAAATCGTATGAAATTTGTCCAAATGATGTTCTAGTTTTAGGGGTTCCAATCTTACGGCCACCATTTAGAGGAGCAAAATTATTCTTTTCTATTTTTCTCCTCCGCTTCTTCGTTTCCCTCTCATTCCAGAAAAGAAAAACTCCCGAAAACAAAATCCCCATCTCAGATGAGCGACGAGGGCGGTGCCGAGATGACCAGCCGCCGCCGCCTCCACTCGGCGCCGGCGGCGCCGCTGGACGGCGAAGACCTCCTCTGTCAGATCCTCGTCCGAATCCCCCCGCTACCCTCTTCGCTCCCGCGCGCCGGTGCCGTCTCCAAGCTCTGGGGGCGCGTGGCGGCCGACCCAGGCTTCCGCCGCCGGTTCCTCGCGCACCACCGGAAGCCGCCGGTCCTCGGCGTCTTCGAGAAGCTCGGGCAGGATCTGGTATTCTCCCCCATCCTCGACCCTCCCGACCGCATCCCTCCGGGGCGCTTCTCCCTGTCCCCCGAGCAGGAGGCGTCGTTCACTCACTGGACCCTGCTCGGGTGCCGCCACGGCCGCGTCCTCGCCATCGGCATCTTCAGTAGTCACGCTACGCTCCTCGTGTTCGATCCCGTCTCCCGCGGCCGCAGCTACGTGCCCGTTCCGATGGATTTCCGGTTCAATCTGTGCAACGTCAGGGGAACCGTGCTGTGCGCTGCCGGCGACGGCGAGGGCCACGTGCACGGAGACTGCCACTCAGGCCCCTTTAAGGTGGTCTTGCTAGGCACCAGGAGCCGCCAAGAGCCAGCCATGGCCTGCGTGTACTCCTCGGAGACCGGCGTGTGGGGACCGCTTGTCTCGACGGCGGAACCGTGTGGCGCTCCGGTTAGCCGTTTCCCCTGCACCCTTATTGGCAGCGCCCTTTACTGGTGGCTAAATGATTCTGAGGATGCAATGCTCGAGTTTGATTTGGATGTCCAGAGACTAGCTGTGGTCAGGAGGCCTATGTTTGCAGGCATTGGCAGCAGCTGTATCCGGATCATCAGGGCGGAGGGTGGTGGTGTAGGCTTCGCCGTCTTGGTGTACCCCAGCTTCCAGTTGTGGGGCCGCAAGGTTGGCAGCGATGGCGTCACCACATGGGTGCTGCAGAGGACTGTCAACATGCATGAGGTCGTTGGTCTGCCGCCTGGGATCGAGACACGCAACGAAGCCATAGTGGGGTATTCCGAGGATGCTGATGTGGTTCTTATATCTGTGTCCACTAAGCAAGAACACTCCACTAAGTATCAACACTCTGCCTTCATCGTTCAGCTGGATTCGATGCAGTCCAGGGAGCTTAGTCGGAGTTTTTTGGAGCATTCATACCATCCGTTCGCGTATTTCTATACTGCAGGTATTTGCTTACCTTTACATCACAAGATCCACTTATTTTTCGTACATGGTTGCATGAATGCCTTGCTGTGCTTAAGTTTTTGCTGACAACTTAGTTATCCTTTTTTCTATTTGCTTGAGAGATAAAATTAATGGTTGCTGTTTTCTTGTGTTATATTTGAACAGTATTTTCCCTGAAGGTACCAAACTATTTGGACCAGTTATCATATCATTCTTGCATAGGTTCGCACAGGTCCTTTATAAAATTATTATTGCTGGGAACTGCTCGTTAGAACAGATAAAATTAGACGGATTGAGGAGTGCCTGATGCGGGGAACCTGGGCTTGATTTCGGGTCCTGGCATCCAGTGGTTGCACCATTTCAAAGCACTAATATAAAATCAGTATGAAAATTGGTCAATTTTTTTAAGATAAAGTGTAGCCAAAGACACACTCATTATAAATCTTACAACTTAAAAGCTGAGCATACAATGCTATTAAGATAACTCCATTGCTTCTGTTTACATATTTCCATTGTGGCAGCATAATTTGATCGATAATATAACATGAAGATACCATTAACTGTGGCAGGTTTACTTGAGCCCAGGAGTAACTAATAATCCATTACCTGTTGTTAAGTTGCTGGCATGTACAAATAAAATGCTGATATGTCAAAAAGACCTTGTCCTGTTTCAGGGTCGTGGTGGTGATAATGCTTTGCTTGTTATCCATGTGTCAGTGTATCCTGTCATCTTCCACTCCATTTTAACTTGTTGGCTGAGTGCTTCACGGAAAGCCTAGAAAGTTGGATTTGTCACTGGTAGAAAAATGGCCTTTAGTCGCGGTTGCGCAACCGCGACCAACTAAGCGCGACTAAAGGTCCCCCCCTTTAGTCGCGGTTGCTTACGAACCGCGACTAAAGGCCTGTCCACGTGGGCGGCTAGCGTGCGCCTGGGCGAAGGACCTTTAGTTGCGGTTGGTGTCCCCAACCGGGACTAAAGGCTATTTCGTTAATTTAATTCATTTGGGTTTCTAAATTTTTTTCACTCCGTTTTTTTTCTATTTTTTTCAGAATTTCTATTATTTCAGTTATTTGCATAGCTTAGTCTCTATCTCTAACTACACTTATCTCTACTCAAATTACTTACTCGTGGTCAAACTTCCCGCTCGGTCACCCATCCTCCCACTACTCCACCTCTAGCACGCTTAACTTTCGAGTTCCATTCCGTCCCGCATCCAAGTGCTACGCGCATATGTATGTGATAGTAGTATCATATCAATCCTATTAACATGTTGGTCGATGTCACATTTTTTTATTGTTTGAATTTCAAATAATTTTTTTCATAAACAAAAATAACGATGTAATAATAATCGTGAATAAATAAATAAACATTACCTTTTTTAATTTTTTAATTTTTTTTAATTTTTTAAATATTTTTTTTGCCTAACCTAATACCTAAAAATTTGAAAATCTTAAAATTGGGTAAAAGTAATAGTAATCTTTATGCATGATGAAATTATTAATTTTAAAAATAAAAAAATATAAAATCCTGAATTTCTGGCAAAAATTAAAATCTTCCTGCTTTCATATTTTCATTTGGAATTTTGAGAATCTAAAAATTGGCTAACCGGTAAACCCTGGTGAATTCGGATGTAACTTTTTTCTAGGATTTTTTTGATATATTATACGTTTTTTTCCGACGTCGTATGCAAAAGTTATTGCGGTTTTACCATTTTTTAAACTTTTTTTGCAAAAAAAGTGAAAATTCGAATTTCTTAATTTCTCCGAATAGTAGGTTGCATAACATACAAGAATATGAAAACAATTTTTTTATATAATTTTCTATCATTTTCTTTTGTATTTTACAAACCAAAAAAAGGCGATCCACCGGGGGGGGGGTGCAGGCTGCGTGGGAGTAAAAAAACTCGGAAAAACCTCCTTTAGTCCCTGTTGGGGACACCAACCGCGACTAAAGGGGGGGTACCCTTTAGTCGCGGTTGGTGTCCCCAACCGGACTAAAGGTTTTTCCGCCGGCCGCATCCCTCCATAGCCCTTTAGTCCCGGTTGATGTTACCAACCGCGACTAAAGGGCCACCCTTTCGTCTCGGATGGAGCATTAGTCGCGGGTCGCCTCCCGAACCGCGACTAAAGCCCCCTTTAGTCGCGGTTCGAATATTTCCGGGACTAATGGGGGTGGACGGAAGCCTCTTTTTCTACTAGTGTGTGAGGCTGATTGTCAGTCATTATTTGTTAAGTTAGTGATACTTGTATCTAGTTTAGTCATCTCTTTGTAGTTTCATAGTTTGTGTTTTGGACTAGATATTCTGTGTTTGATATGGCGATCGCACCTACCATTTTTAACGAGAATATTATCCATATGTTGTCCCTTAGCTGCCGTGCAACTTCCAATGGTTAATAGTTGAGGTTTCACCTCTCATATGCCCCTAATTTGAGGTATCAATTGCTATTCTGCCATGCTGAAATTTGTCATGTAAATTTTGTTTTGTTAGTCATTTGGCTGAGTGAAAAGACCAAATTTCCCATGTGTTTTTATCCTCTGCTATCAAAGTTGGCTAGCAAATAGCTCAAAATAATCTGATCATTCCTTTGCAACAATAGCTCAAAAGAAAACTAACTGGCATGCTGTTGACAATTTATAATGCCTCCATCTTAGAATTTTGCGTGGATGTGAAGGTGACTTTTTAAGAACAAGCAAAAAATGCTGCGAAGATGATATCTCTGCTAGTTGCAGTACTTTAATGTTTAAGACTATTGTTAGCAGCTTCCAAAGGCTCATATAGGTAACTCCTAATTAATATATTTGATCATGCTTGGGAATCTGGAAACTTGTGAAACACCAGTGAATGCTATGTTGTTTAAAAATAATGTGGAATCTTTTTTTGACTGTTTCATACTTCAGCGATGTTAGAGTGGATTCAAACCTGAATTCCAGCTTGTTGAGCTATTTTATGTAGCATTGCTGGAATGACCTAACTTCAAAATTTCAGTCATTAATTCTGTTATAGTGAATTTAATTCTGCCCGCTCTTTCTGAGCTACGGCTTGTGCACTTGTCACTTATTAGATTGGTTGCCGTGCAGGTACTGCTAAAGCGTGAAGTTCTGCTTCAGCCATCGAGTCACCGCAGCAGCAGGGTCTATTCCTATATCAGCATACATCTCTTGAACCACTGATCTGACTTCAAAGGTTGAGCCATTAATTCGTATGATCTGCGTATTTCTTACAACCTGGTTGATACAGTGAGATTGTTGACTCATATGGGCACCCTGCGATTAGCTGTGAGAGAGAGCCTTGTCACTTTCTCAATTATCTCTCTGTTTTACTAGTTAACTCTGTCAGTTGTTCTTTCCGTATAATACCATATGAGGTATGAGTACTTTCACAGCAATCCCGATGCTGTGTTACCTGGGTTATGTTTTTGTTTTAATGTGGAGACAATATGTTTATGTGCTAGTTGTTACTGGCTGCCGCTTGTAGGAGGTATAACCTCATTCCCTGTGCAATCCATATCAAAAGATGAAGTCGCCTGCTGGGTGCTGGGGTTCTGGACTGAAATTCAAATTCTTAAGCCATGTCTTGGTACTCTGGACTTTTTCCCTCTAGAGTTGACACCTTAGTTTCAATAGTTGAGGGCCCTGGGTGCAAACTTTGGATGGTTTTGAGTTTGGGTGTAAACTAAACCAAGGCAATAGTCAAGGAAACAAAAAAGCAAACATATCCCTTGATTAAAGTGGGCATGCCAATGCAAAATCCCGTCACATGTAGTACAACCTGAGTGTATTAGTTTCTTTAAATGGTCCTAGACTACCCGGTCTGGGAGACCAGTGATTAGTGATCATGGGTAGTTCCTTCTGGTAGTTGTTTCTTTCTTTCCTGCTGCTGGACTCTCGTTTTCATCAAAGTTCATGTACTTTGGTCATTTAGTCGCTGCTTCTCCACCATTGGGGCCTCCGTTCTTGTTGCCCCCGCTGGCAACGACAACGTTTTTGTTGCGTCGCATGTTCCGTCGCTCGACTTCATTTTCGCCGCATCTCCTTTTCGAATTGGCTTTTTCTCCATCGCTCCGGATTGGCCATGAGGTACAGAATTGGGTTTGGTAGCTATTCTGCTTCGTGTGCACGGATTATCTGATAGGTCATATCAGCAGTGTCCATGTTGTGTAGTTTTTTGGGATAGCTTATTCGCCTTTTCTTTTGCACACAACCCTCTTCTCGTTTGACGTGCGTATGCATGCTCCGGGTTGGTGCAGAGCTGCAATGTAGTTTTCACCTGATCTTCTCTGGTTAAACTGCCTAGTGCTTGACACGGGGCCATAGCAACTGTTGGGCCTACATGGCAGCCGTGTTCTCCTTCTGACGGTACGAACCTATCAAGCAATACGAACCTATCAAGCAAGGGGTCAATGCCGGCCCATCCCCTCTCCTCCCAACTCTGCGCTCCCTCCTTTCCTTTCCTGTCGTGGCATCTCGCATGATGTCGAGCTTCCGCGCCAGTAATGGATGACAGCCATGGTACTGTTTTGGGAAGGGGCTCATAGCGTGTAACCGTCATATGAGGCACTTTTGAGGGCTCGAGGCAACAACATCCACATACACAACGATGGACGATGGTGAAGCACCATGCAAATGAATCCATCCGGATATTTTCCTTTTTTGTGCAGCAATATTTTGTTCATAAATGTGACCCATCGTTTTGCTATTCCATCATTAGACTGAAGCGGAGTTACTATTCGGTTACATCCACATTTTAGGGAAAGATCTTAATATGGTGTCCGACAATGCCTTTGTGGTCGCTATGACAGTGTACAAAGACCCACAGTATAGTAGGTGCGTCCAATACCATCCCTGGTAAAATTGTTGAAATTTCAGCTGTGATGTGCTCTGCCAGAGAGAAACTGAGCCTAGATCAGTTGGTGCAAGCCGTGGGTGCACACCCCCGCCACCCAGGTTCGAGTCTTCTTCAACTCGAACTTGGGTGTCTATTTCTTCTATAAAATATTACCCAGTTCCTCCTAGGTAATCTCTTTTTTTTTGTGCGCTCGAGGTTTTTTCCTATTCAATTTACCTCTTCTTGTAGCCTTCTTTGTCTCAGTCCAGAGAAGTAGGGCCATGCAAACCTATGAGCATAGCATGAATCTATCGTCTCCTCTGCCTCTCCCGATAAACGAAAGCACCAACATGAATTAATTTGACTTATAACTTAAATAAACTATGTTCATAGCATAGCACGGGCATCTTACTAGTAGTTACAAAATCTGGAGCTCTTGTTAGTTTGTCGGCTAGCGGCACGAGTAAGAATTGGATACATTTTTTCTGTTGCGGAATGAGAATTGAATTCTGGATTCAGTAGTAATAATTATTTATTTTTCTGCTTGATGCAGGTAGTCGCATGGTTCAATTGATCTAGGTTTCTTGGCACCAGCCACCAGGTATATAATGCTTCCTTAGTATGTTTCAGCCTGTATTACTGTGTATCACCATCAATCATATGAAACTTCACCAATAGTTGATGGCAGAATCACATATTGATGATTTCATAAAATACGGAGTTTTTTAATTCGTCTCCTATATTAATACCAATGTAAGAAAAATGCTCCTAAAATTTGGACAGCAGCTCCAAATTTCGTGCAACTGCTATCTCAAAGCTACTAAAATTCATGCGTCTTTTTCAGTTGCCTCTGGTTCTTTTATCAGCACTTGATGGTCGAGTTGAATCGAAGATTAGGAATTAAGTAAGCACTAGTCCTTACTCTTATTATGATCTCTTTGCAGGTTACTAAAAACGAGTGTTCTGTCATGGTTATTTGACAGAAGTAAGAAAAAACAGAAATGTAGGCTGACAGAAATGGAAACTGTGTTTTCTTTTGAGAGATGGATACTGTAAGTTGCCTTGCGACCTTGCTTTCAAACAAAAGTTCATTTATTGTTTCCTAGTTTTAGGACAGTAATAAATACCAGTGCAAACAAAAGAAGGGTTATAAGCCAGTTTTGAACTCGTCAAAGAATATCAGTAAAAACTAAAGCATACCTTGACTGTACATCAAAAAAATTCCTTAGCAGATACTTTACGTTGCTTTTTTTTGAACCATAACTTCGGATTTGGGGCAGATGGAAAGTTGCTGGTACAAAATATTTATGTGCTCCTTGAATTAGATATTTTTATGATGTAGAGCCCGCTGTGTTTTTATCGACCAACTGGTTCGCCCTTTTGCTACATGTAGCTTAATTATAAATGTTCTAGAATTGGGGGTTTCGGTTTTCTGCAGTTTCCTTGATTCAGTAGATGCGTGGTGTGCTCAATACGCTGCGCTGGTGCCTGATAGATCGTTTTTTCCGCTCACATCAATAGTTTAGGTCTAAATTTATTCATCCATGCATTCAAGGCAAAAATTTGTTTGTGTAGAATTGGTTGTTTGGGGTATGCCGTCTTTTCATACATGGCATGTTCATTGTTATATCTCTGTTACATTTATCATCTAGGATACTATAATTGAACATCATGTTTGGTAAAACTGCAATTACCGAACATCATGTTTGTCCCTTATTTCTTGTTATATAATTGTTACTATTACTATGTTTTAAACTTACATGATATATATCCAGTCTACTAGGTATCTTTATTCTTTCCTGTTTTGTGCTCTGCCCCATTTTTGGTTGCCTTCCTCTCATGTTTTGTATTTTCAGTTTGCACAAGATATGCATTTTTTACTTTGACCTTTTGCTTTGTTCACACCGTTATGCATTAATCTTTGGTTATGTTGCTGTTATTCAGTTTAGATATGTACAGTTACAAGCATATCTTTATTTAGGTGAATAGCCATTGTATACTGAATCAGTGGGCTAAGAAATTTTAGAGAGAAGTGCATATTACAATCTTGAAATAATGCCCTAGTTTAAGTTACAACCATAAACTTGAAAACTGGTTAGAACACATCCCTGAATTATTGAAACCGTCTAATTTACTCCCAGGGATACAGTTGGCAGTTGGTTTCGTAGCTGCATCTCTCTGAGATTTCTTTGGAGAGCAGGCCGTCGCTGCATCCTCCTGCCTCGACCAGCGCCGCCCCCCACCTCACCTCAGGCCCTCAGTCTCCAGCCTCCCTCACCTAGGACAGTAGGACTCCGATGGACCATGTTGTCACCTCGGTCCCGTGCACAACCCCCACAGTTTAACCTTAGCCACCACCACTGCGTGTTTCCGCCGTTGGCACGCCATCCAACTGCGTCGTTTCTGGCCGATTCCTCGCACCAGCGAGATTGCAAGGACACGGGGAGTCCAATACCGTGGTCAGACGCTCGACTCATATCGAGCCAATTGATGGAATTTTGGCTGTCCTTGTCAATGCTTTCGAGCCATCACGAGCAAAACCCGCCGATTAATTTTGAGAATCCACAGTTGGAGCTCCATCAGACATTGACCACCACCCAGCATCTCTTCCGCGAGACTGAGGCTGTCCCGAGTCATCTTCTAGCCCAGCTCCTCTGTCCCGAGCTCCTCCACATCCTGGTGCATGGTCACCACCACCGTGCCTCCGCCGCCGCTGGCCATGCAACAAAGCATGCCGACGATCCTGGCTGCGGTAATGGAGTTGAGCCAGGAGGTGGGCTCGTCTTGGAGCAGCAGGCTCTGATCCACTGGCCAGCATCTCCAGCCCAATTCTGATCTGCTCGTGCTCACAGCTGGAGAGGCCATGGACGCCGCCGACCATGATGTGAGCCACTTTGGTGAGGCCTGGCTCCTGCACCACTCCTCCACCTGGGCGTGCTTCTCTCGAAATTTTATCCCCTCACAAGGTTGGTTGGTTTCAAGATTATTACTCCCTCCGTCCCTACACACTAAAACGACATGCGAATCTAGACAAACCTGCGTCATTTAATTTGGGATGGAGGAGTATTGTTTTCTCCTGATGGAAACTTTTAGGAAAGCACAAATAAGAATTATCTCGGTAATGTCCAAGCCCTGTAATATTGTTTTGAAGATTAAATTGAGTTAGCTAAGTTTCACTGTAAATATTTCTAATGATGTAATCTTTAAGAATGTTACAAAATTTCAGTCGATTTGCTCTAAGGATACGAATCATGAAGAATTGTCCCTGTTCGGTTAAGCAAGCTAAATTCACTATTTCGCCATTGCTTGTTGCTTGTGTTCGAATTATCTTTATATTTGACTAAATGCCCTACTAATAGTACTTCCTGCTTTGGTGAAGAAGTATGATCCTATTGCTTTTAACTCTTAAACTGCCATTTTTCTAATTGCCTTTTGACACAAGCAAGGACTATGTCTCTAGGATTTTGTGATATCCTTTTCCTATGGTTTTGCTGGATATAATCAGGTCAGTGCATTTTATTATTTTCTTCAAAGCCTACCTACATGGTTTATTACCATCTCTCTTTGGTACCAGCGAGAACTCTGTCTATGATTTTTGGTATGTAGGGATGCTGTTGAATCCTCGGTTGCTTGGCCTGGCAAAAAGCTGTAATCTGGAACTGGTCCTGCAATCATCTGAGATATTGTGGGTTTACGAAGGTGAACGCTCGTTGGCAAAATAAGGAATGGGGTTGTCTTATGTCAAACCCTTGTTAATCACCTGTCCTGGAATGGCTATGAATGTGCATAACTGGAACGTTGCTCTATTTTCTAATCCCTCGCTGCTGGTGCAGGCTTGAATTCCTCCATTACTTTGCTGTTACTTCGTGTTAAATTTGGGTGTGCTAATTTGCCCCAACTGAGACATAGCCTAAAGACTATAGTGGGTCTTCATTTTTCTGTGTGGTTCAGTACAATTTAACCCCTGTAGACCGAAAACTCTGAAGCCAAAGAGGGCAGCGACACAGCTCTCAAGCTTACAAGAAGGGTTGAAGATATAAGTTTTTTTTCCAGATGGTTGAAGATATCATTTCTTTTTGTGGTGGGTTGAAGCTACCAGGCTACTAATAAGGAACAATCTTGGACCTTCATTGCAGGCTCTTGCAAATGGTATCCACGGATGATTAAAGTCAAGATGTTCTACTGAGAATTCGCAACGATCACAAATTCTGGGCGTCCAAAGGAACTGTAGTACCTCCTGATGATGAGGGAGAAGAGCAAGGAAGTATTGCTTTAGACAAAAGGTATCAACAACTCAATCAAGTGATAGCTAACTATATGATACGGTGCAGAATTTGTAATACACGTTTTATTGGCAAGTATAAGTCAAAAGCTTTATACAGAACATGTTTGTGTGATAATTTGCAAACAGCCTACCAGATTTTAGTTCTTGTACCACATGGTCCATCCTTGTGAGAATGGCACGGTCAATTTGCCACTCAAGTACATGGTCCAGGCTTGTCAGAATGGCACGCTGGGTTGAGCTAAAGGAGCACCAAACCTCTTCCTACGACCATATGGCTCCCCATTCCACCTAAGGGCTTGTTTGGTATTAGAGTTTTAGTAGGGATTAGCGGGGATAATCCGCTCCAAACTTTAAATCCCCACTTATCTCCAATACATGTTTGGTGCTAGAGTATGAGCGAGTTTAATCCCCACTTTTCCCCAAATTTTAGTGCAATTTTTTCAATCCCCAATACTCTACCCCTACCTAGTGGATTGGGATGGGGTTTGTGGGGATTGGGTGACAGCAGTGATTCACCCAATACTCTAGAGTATTATCCTCACTAATTCCCACTAAAACACTAGTAACAAACAAGGCCTAAATTGTTGAACATGCGGGGGTGTAAATGGTATGGATAATTTTTTATCCGGATCCGCATTTGTTTTTAAGGATAATGTATGCACTTTCAGAAATCCGTCGAATATGGATATGGATGTAGATATTGATTAAGCGGATATCTGACAAATATTATATTTATATTGTCCATTATCTGATTTTTTGCGGACTATCCGAGGTATTTAAAGAGGATAATCTGATAAAATAAGCTCAACCGCAAATATCCACACAACATAGTTAGTTTGGGGACATAACTATGTATGCTACTATCACGGAACTTCCTTTGTTGTATGAACAATTGTGCATGTTTCTCTATAGCCTATTGTTATACGTTCTGTTCTCATATGTTTTACATGAGAGAAACATACTTTTAATTTTCTGTGTATATTTGCTCAATTGTCCGTTTCGTGTCTAAGATCGTTTCGAATCCGCTTCATATCCCCAATCCGATATAATCCGCATTCGGATCCCCATCTGATTATTATCCACTCCTATCTGAATCTGCTATAAAAATATGGTAAAGGATATGGAAATATCAATATCCGATCCGATCCGATCCGTTTACATCCTTACATGCAAGTCGGGTTATGGAATGATAATTTTTATTTGCTTCGGGGTTAGATATCAAATTCGTTTGTAGGTCCGATACGCGGGGTGAACTTGGAGATGACGTCCCACTTGCAAGCCCATGTGGGGAGCCACAACTCGTTGCCATGATCTTCATTGTCATTGAAAGGAAAAAAAATTCGAGTGTCCAATAGTCAGCTTCACTTCTAACCCTACAACAAGCTTCGTCCAACTATACATGGAGGCAAATAAAGTTTTGTCATGGTAGAAGTTGGAGATGTCATGTTGAGATGGATACAATAGAAATAATTGATTACCTGGTGGTACAAGAAGGCCAATACTATCGAAACCCAACTCCATGTAGTCTCCATATTGGTTAACTCCTAGAGCAAGTGCCACTGAGCGGTCTTCCTACTGCTGTCAGGAAAGAGTCTTGATGATAACACACCACACTTACACACGGATGCACAACTTAATCTGATCCTTGTTGGCATCCTCCAAGCAGGTCTTGAAGTTCCATGTAATCTAAGTGAAAGTATCCCTGGCGGAGACCCTTAATTTCCCCCTTCTTGTTTATGGTATCTCAGGTAACCTTACCAATAAGATCAAACATCTTCCCACGCCAGTCGTCACAAGACGTGTCAATACACAGAGGCTTCCCCTCAATGGGGAGTGCAAGGGTCATCGACATGTCCTAAAAAGTCATGGTCATCTCCCCGATACAAAGGTGAAAAATGTGCGTCTTCAGCCTCCGACGATCGACAAACGCGGTGATCGCAGAAGGGTTCATGTTCGGTGTAGACCGGATGACCATATGGATGAATGGGAGGAGTCCTAACTTCTGGATGTGCTCCGTGTATCGCTCATTACATGGCATCTTCGTTGAGGAGGCCTCATGACACCTAAGTCGGAGGGATCCCAGGACCGGCACATATACACGTTTGATTATTCCATATCCATATTAACATAGCAAAACTATATGTACTACTTGGTTCATTTCTATTACCTTCTTCTTCTTCTCAAACATCAAGTAGGCACATTGTTTATTATCGTAGTAAGGATCGAGAAGCATCATCCTATACATGTGAGCATATAAAAACTAATAGGGTGAGCAAATGTGAGAATATACGAACTAACATGTGAGCATGTGACCTTCATATGTGAACTACAAAATCTAGATCCTACAATACCTAAACATAGTCACACAAGTGCTATCCACACTAGTTGAATGCCCGTGCGTTGCTACGGCCTATTTTCTATTGTCACATATATCATCCATGTAATATAATATACACATAAATACCAAAAAAGATAGCCACATATTTTTATAAATATAAAAATTATACTTATCGTAGTTCAATGTCATGTGTACTAAAATAAATGATTAAACTATCTCTTATGAACTACTCCATTGACATGCCTGGGCTATTGGTTGACATCGGCACAAACTCCATTTCTATCATTCCCGTAAGGTGCATAAGATAAATTGTATATGCAAATCTAATAATTAAATATGGTCATATGTAATATCCATAGGGAAAATTTCTCTTATTACACCTTTATTTAATTCTGTATTTTTCTTTCAGTGCCATCTTGTCAGAGCCCAGTGTCTCCATTGCTTTTGTTCCAATGATTCCCTGTCAAAAATTTCATGTTATATCATCTATAGTACTTACTGAGAAACTGTTAGTCAAAGACTTATCTTAAAATAAAAATGCCTTATTTTTAGTAATATGATCTAATAATAAATAAACATATTTAAAAATGAAGATTTAAAATTTAAAGATAATTTGATGCTCCTGCATAATGCAGGGAAAAATACGCCGCCTGGAGCAACGCAAGGCTTCCTAAAGTCTTTCCTTACCCCCATAAACATAATTCATGAGCACAGAAAGAAACAACACAAAATATCTCAATAGTACTCCCCGAAGCGCGGGAGAGCAACGTCTACCTGCCCCAAGCATGACGATGAGTAGGCACCCCTTACCCATTGGTATCTTGGCCTCGGTCGATTTGTACTTTCTACTGTGCTTGGGAGGTATCATGAGGTACTGATACTTCCATGTATAAACAAATTACGTCTGCATGATCCACCATTGATTAGAGTAATGGGGACAACGAAGGGTTTATGTGATTGATAGTTACGGCGATGACAGTTTGCAGTTGGGGCAGAGCTACATGTGATGACCATAATGCACATGCATCAGTGTAGAAAATAAATATTTTTGTAACAATGCTAAAAAATGAGCCTCTGCATCACCACTCTCAGGGTGCATCAGGGTCTGTGTCAGTCTGGCTCCGCCCCTTGTTTGCAGCAGTACTACTGTTTGTATCCTCCTTCCATTTTTTTCTTTATATGCATACCAACTCAGTATTGTTATGTTTTTAAATACAAGCAACGTATGCCTACGGCCGTATATCATAAAAAAAAAGAAGGGGGGCATAATCATTTTTAAAGAAAGAACATATTGAGGATTCAATCAATTGCGGAGGTTCACCGTCGAGAGATGGCGAACGCCCATTGGGCAAGCACAATTTCTTACATGATAAATCATATCAGCAGTTCAAGACTAAGGGGTGAATTAAGAAATTGCTAATGGTTTAAGAACACGCAAGAGGTGAATTCAATTCGGGAGCAATCTGAAGTTTAGCATGTTGTCGGATGTAATGCTGTATGCATTCAGATCGAGTCTTCATGCCGATACATATAGAAAGGGGAGATGCCACTGGTTGCTTGGCCCTAGTAGAGATGGCAGTGCGGATGCCACGCGCGATGTCGTTGCCTAATCGACGGTACCTCAGAGGAGGGATCCTCACGAGGGGGAGAAGAAGTAGGGGCCATAGGGCGGAGTGCACACGGGACGGTGGTACGCGAGTTACCCAGCTTCGGAACACCTGCACGATGACGGGGCCTACCGCCGCTTGTCCGGAATTATCTGGGCGCTTTCGCGTTGTTGCAATGAGTTGTGGTTGTGCCTCTAGGGCTCCCGGGATCCGGCTTATAAAGGCGCACGGATCTAGGGTTTACATGGAGAGTCCTAGCCGGATTACAGACAGCCTAACTACGGTACAATATCTTGCCGTGCACGTCACGGATCCGCCTTCCATATACGTCGTACCGGATCCGGGTTCCTCATGGGCCTCCATGGATCCGGGTCACTCCTATGTCGGTGCGGATCCGGCCTGCCGATCCCGGGCTGGACTTCTTCCCGCATGATCAACAAGAATCGGGCCGCCCGATGGGCCACATGCCTCATCACCGTCTCGTGGGCCACCCGGGCTTGCCGGATCTAGGCACCGTCGATGGTACACCTATGAAGTATACCCACAACAAGTAGCCCCCGCAGTTCTCCAAGTTTCGCTCGCAGCTTTCCGCCTTGCGGGTTCATTATAATCTCCGGCAAACGGTGGTAACGCGGAGAAACTTGAAGAGCTCCAACTTTGCATTTTCCTTTTTTCCAACTTACAGTCGGAAAATGCTCCCACCCCGCGGGACTTCATCCATCGACGTTCAAATGAACATCTCCGGGTTGCTCCCTGCTCGAATGAGAGACAACTTATTTACCCGGAATCTTAAGAGACTCAAAACAGCTTCCGAAATCCTTCATCTTCAGATCATACGCAACAACGGAAGTTCCGCATTTCCCGCGCACAACTTCCCTGTTTCCCGCGCTAAATTTTCGCAGACGCAAATCTTCAGCCGGAAATTTCGGGAGTGCATGGTTAAATTACCTCCACGTCGTTTTACCGCATTTGACCTAAACACGTGTCATCCATCCAACGGCGTGACCGTTCAGTTTCCACCGTTAGATCCGGATCCCGAATCTCCGAGCGCGGCCTATAAATACCCCGCGGCTCGGTGAAAAATCATTCTTTCACCCCCTCTCACCACATCGTCTTCCTCCTCGCGCCAGCGCCGCTCACCAGATCTCGACTCCGGTGACCTTTGCCACGGTGAACTTCGCGCGCCGCCGAACCAAGGTTCCCCTCGCACCAAGATTCTCACGGTTGAACGAGAAACTCGCTCCGCCGCCGATTCGTGGTCACGCGGGCCGTTTTCCTTCAAGTTCGGCGGCCTCATCTCCGCCGGAGCTCCGTCGAGCCACCGCGCCATTAGCGGTAAGTTCGCCGGCCTTGTAGAAGATAACCTAGCGTAGAAGATAGGCTTAGTGATCCGGGTACTCAAACACTTTGTATGGGTGCAGCCGGAAGCATGCCACTCGAATCGTCACTTTGCACCGGTAGCTCTTCGAGTAGCCCGGATCCCAATCGGATAGAACCCATATGCCCGGATCCCATATCATTCCTGCCACCATATGTTTCCGACATCGGACTAGCTCAACCTTTTTCCGCATCTTCCAAAGACCGCTCCAAGCCGGATTCCTACCCTCCAAGAGCTCCAAGAAGAACTCGAAGGGCAAGCTCGGATGGCGAGCAAAGGTGCAAGAGGCGGAAAACAAGAAGGCGTCCAAGGCCCGGATCCGCGAAGGAGAACGGGGTCAATGGTGGCCTTGCGAAACCACCGACGTGGAGCTTAGAGAGCTCCAGAACGAAGGAATGATCTCCTCTCATTGGAGTTTCACACGTGACTCCGTCGTCCCCAAGCCAGAAGCCGGAGAAGTTGTTATGACTAAGGCTTGGGTGGAACGCGGACTTTCACTCCCTTGCTCGGAATTTTTCTCTCCATCCTCGAGCACCTACGGGCTCCAACCCCACAACATTTGCCCGAATTCATACCTTCGTTGTCCAACTTCGTGACTCTCGCGAAGGACATCTTGGGATCCGGCCGTACGTCAAATTGTGGCGGTTCTTTTTCCGGGTGAAGAAAGAAACCAAGGAGAAAGCTATGGTGAACTGCGGAAGCATGACATTTATGCTCCGCCCTAGTCGCATGTACCCTCCTCATGACTCACACGAATCCGTCCCGTACTGGAACGCCGGATGGTTTTATGAGAGGAACGCCTCGGTTCCGAAGGTCCATGAAGGCCTCCCCGGCTTGTCAACGAACCTCCGGAAGAGCTTGCAAGCTGGAGCTTCGTCCCTTCGCTCGCCCGCACCCCAGTCCCCGGAGAAGGCTGCGCGGAGAATCTCTTGGCTAGTCCACGACGGACTAACCAGAGCCCAGCTCACACTTAGCTGGTTTTCTCGGAGAATCCAGCCTCTACGCTACAATGCGCACCTGATGTGCGCTTACACCGGGACGGATGATCTTCTCCGAGTAACCCGCCACGACCTTCCGGCCGATTCTCTGAAGAGAAGGATCAAGACGCTGGTGAAGATTCCGAGGGGCCAACAGGTCCCGGAACTGACCAAAGACATCTTTACAAACGACCAGTGTCCTCCGGTAAGCTTTGTTCCTTTTAGTGCTTCAAACTTCACAAGTTTTTAGATGTTTAACTTAACTTTTATCCATCTCCCTTCCAGCTCAACACTTTGGCGGAGGAAGACTTTCGCGCCATTCTCCGCGTCCCCGTCACCGAAGACACGGCGGAGGAGGTTCCGGATGACGATGAGGAGGAAGAGGAACGAGGCACCTCGCAAGGCGGCCCCTCGACCTACAAAGCGTCCCCGCGCCAAGGCTTCCGGCTCTGAAGCCGGAGCTAGCGGCGAGGCCTCCGCCAAGAAACCAAAGACGGTAAAACCACCTCCGCTAGACTCAAGGAAAGCGGAGCGTGCTCGTATAAGGATGCTCTCAACGGCTGGCCAAGGCACGCGCCCCATCATCCCCGGCGCCCCGTAAGTTTCCGAGTTATGATGCGATTTTAACTTGGCGAAATTACTTCTTGTCTAAACCCTTTCACTTGTTCGCAGGAATCCAAAAATTGCCGCCACGCGGACCACCAGCCAAGAGCCCATCACAAAATACATGAAGAAATCTCCGTGCGTTGGTCCCTCTACTCCAGTTCCACCGAGCGTCTCCCACCCAACTCCCCAACCGTCGCTCCCTCAGGCGGATCCATCTCCCCCACCTGCCGCAAACACTCCACCGGAGATAATTCCGGTTAGCAGCGAGCATGTGGACGAGGAAGACCCTAAGGCCAAAGGCCCAGCCCAAGAAGGGGCGGAAAAACAAGTCCAAGGAGAGGTTGAAATAACTTCTTCTGAGAAAGCTCGGAGAAGGTGCTCGGCGACATGGTCGTTTTTCCGAAGAACTTTGGAGATCCGGCGACATCACTTCCACCCCAAAGGCCTATGCCACTAAGTTTTTCAATAAGCCGATCGAGGCGGAGAAGTGGGAACTTCAACAAGACCTGCTTAACGCCATGCTTAACAACGCACTGGGGAAGCCTCGATTCCGTGACGTCGGAAATCCAAGACTTCAAGAAAAATGTTGGCCGCTTCGCGACCAACTCATCCGCAAGCAAAAGGTACTCCCCGAGTAGCCCCCAAGCATGTAAGCGGAAACCGAAAAAGTAGTTAGCGCTTAGATGCTTAGAGAAAGATTACTTCCGGGAAAGTTTTTTAGAATGAACCAAGTAGCCCCCAAGCATTATGGCGGAAAGGTTCCGGCAATGATGCTTTTAAGAGAAACCACTGCTACAGGCGGAATTTTTTACTCCTGCACTGTTTAACTTTTACAGGAACAGCAGGCGCTGCACTACGAGCTGCATAAGAACATTGCCTTGCAGCGCCGCGTTACTCTGAGTCAGGCGGAAAATATCCGGACCCTGAAGGATGAGAAAGCAGATTTGGCTAAACAACTGGCGGACGCCCAAGGTTGGTTTCCGCCTTCTTCTTCATTAACCAATTTCCGACTTTGAACTTATTATTAACTTATACCATTATAGGCGCATCCTCTTCCCTTGCTACAGCCTCAACCGAACTTGAGAACCTGCGCTCCTCGTACCAAGAATTGGAGACGAAGCTAAAGGAGGCGGAACTTAAGAGGGAGCAAGCCGAAAAGCAGCCTGGCGGAGAAAAACTCCGAGCATGCCAGGGAAAAGGGCGAGCTGGTGCTAAAAAAGAATGCTGATAGCGAGACCATCAAGAGGCAGCAAAAAGAGATTGACGGCCTCCGGAAATTTATGCGGACGGCGGAGCAGCACTGGGACTTGCTAAATGAGAACATATTGGGTACCAGTACTAGCACCTTGCCCAGATATCTGTTCCGCCGTTTTACTTTATGCTCAAAACTGTATACTTACATCCTCACTGTTTTATGCAGAGCCGCTTGGGTATTCTGAAGAGCGCCGGAATTTGTACCCCCGTGACGACCTCCTTCAACTTGCAGGCGATGACTGCAAAGATCTTATCTCCGCCTCCCGCAAGATATGTTACAACTTATCCATCAAGAGGAGCCGCACTTGCGATGTCCGGAAACTTATTAGGAAGATGGATATCCTGCCGGACCCAGTGACAGATCCGCAAGCATCCTCAGCCCGAGGCGCAGCTCGCAATGGCCTTAACCATGTGCCCGGCACATACTCCGGATCTTGATCTTGATGAAGTGACCACGGGCGTTCCTCCGGATGCGGATGTCAACGCGCTCATCGGATGCAGTGAGCGGCTACGACACCCGTATCGCGCGCAGGATCCGGCACGAGGAATTCTACGACAAGGTCGTTCTTCCTGCGCGACGAGCCCTTAGAAGCGGAACTTCGAAGGAGCTTGCCGCCAAGGCACGACCCGCGGAATCCGGAACTCAATTTACCCGGACCAGCTCCAAGGAAACTCCCCAAGAGGAACCCAAGACCCAGCGCTGCTGCTTCGAAAAAGAAAGTGAAGAAGATGTGTCTTCTCCGGCCGAAGGCGCCAAGGAACAGGATCCGCAGGGCAAAACTTCTCCGGCTAAGGGGGAGTGAAAGCTTTTATTCTCGCGGGAAAAACAATGCATCATTTTGGCCCTGCCGAGGGTTTGTAATAAGACTTTAAATTCTTAAGTAGCTAGGAACGAAACGATTATGCATAGGGCGGAAACACTTATCCCTGCTATCCGTATAATATTATGTGCATGTTTCGTTTTATGTCGGAAAGCAAGTGCCGATCTCGTTATTTTCCGGCTTGCCCGCTTGACCTTCCACGAGCCGGAAAACCTTAGCCGGAAATGCCGCCGCCGGCGACGAAGCCCAATGGCAATCCGTCCATAACCGCGGAAACAAGCCCCTAGTGCATAGGTGCCGGAAATCGCTACTAGGAATCCACGAGTTCGCAATGTATAACAACTTAATCGGAAAACTTAAGCTTACGTCCTAAAGGACGATTTTAGAAATCACAACTTTTATACACGCCTAGGCGGAAAACATCCAGCTCTGCGGTTTTAGTCGGAAAAACATACACGATCTAAAATGAACAAGTAAAGGAGGTAAAAGACTCAAAGAGTGAACCATAAGCTTTATTTCATTGATCATGTATAACTATTACAGAGTTTGTAACTCGGAAAAAATGCTAAGTGTAGAAAGGACGTAGCTGTGCTATATTCCAAGGGCGATCTCGTTTCATCGTAGATGTCATCCGGATCCTCACGCTTGCGTTTCCGGCGCCAATTAGCAGGTCTATCCCTCAGCTCGCGGAAATCGACAAGGTAGTACGATCCGTTATGAAGCACTTTGCTAACGACAAAGGGTCCTTCCCATGGAGATTGCAATTTATGGTCTTTCACCTGTCGAAGGCGGAGGACCAGGTCTCCGGCCATGAAGGAGCGTTTCTGAACTCGACGACTGTGATAGCGTCGGAGCTTCGCCGGTAGATGGCGGAGCGCTGGTCAGCTAGGTTCCGGGCTTCTTCGATCAGGTCCACAGATAGTTGTCTGGCCTCGTCAGCTGTTTCATCGTTATAGGCGGAAACTCGCGGTGAATCATGGATGATGTCGGAGGGAATCACGGCTTCGGATGCGTATACCAGGAAGAAAGGGGTAAACCCTGTTGACCCGTTAGGGGTAGTTCGCAAACTCCACAAAACAGCGTCCGGCTCGTCGGCCCAAGCTCTGACTGCTCGTCGCGGCGGTTCTTCGAGGCGTGGCTTGATTCCTGATAATATTAGACCGTTAGCTCTTTCGACTTGACCATTGGATTGTGGGTGAGCCACAGATGCAAGGTCCAATCGAATCCCCATTGTCTCACAGTAATCCTTCAATTCTCCCTGAGCGAAGTTTGTGCCATTATCTCGTGATTATGTCGTGTGGGATGCCGAATCTCATTACGAGGCCGATGACAAATTTTAGCGCCGTAGCACCGTCGGCTTTTCTCACCGGCTTGGCCTCGATCCACTTGCTGAACTTGTCAACAGCGACCAGGAGGTACTCACAACCACCAGGAGATGATCTTTTTAACTTACCAACCATATCGAGCCCCCAGACCGCAAATGGCCAAGTGATTGGTATGGTCTTCAGCTCTTGGGCTGGAGCGTTTGGTTGAGTAGCGTAGTACTGACAACCTCGGCAGGTCTTGACTATCTTATCAGCATCTTCTTTAGCTGTGAGCCAATAAAAGCCTAGCCGAAAAGCTTTTGCAACGAGTGATCCGGGAGCGGCATGGTGCCCGCAGTCCCCGCGTGGATCTCTCCGAGGATTTCAATGCCATCTTGATTTGAGACGCATTTGAGAAATACCCCCGTTGTGCTTCGTTTGTAGAGCTGTCCATCAACAATTGTGTAGGATCGTGCTCGTCCGATGATCCGGCGCGCGAGGACCTCGTCCTCCGCAACTTCTCGATCGATGAGGTAGTCCGAGAAAGGCCGTGTCCAAGCCGGAATGGTGGCCAACACCTCTTTAGCCGGAGACACTGCCACTTCTGGGTTTTCCGGGTTAGCGCCCTTCACCGAGGGTATCCGGAGATGCTCTAGGAAAATTCCAGGCGGAATTGGCTTTCTGCCGGATCCGAGCTTGGATAGCATATCTGCCGCTGTATTGTCGTCTCTTCTGACGTACTTGACTTCGTATCCGAGGAAGCTCTTGGCGATCTCGTCAACTTCGTCTCTGTAAGCCGCCATGACGGAATTTCTGGCGTTCCGAGTTCCGGCTACTTGTTCGTGCCACCGGTCGGAGTCTCCGCAACAAATGATGTGCTTGATTCCTATTTCCTTAGCGATGCGCAGTCCGTGTAGTAGAGCCTCATATTCCGCCATGTTATTTGTAGCTTCGAAGTGGATCCGCAACGTACCGCAGCTTCTTCTCCCAGTAGGGGACTTCGGTGGTGACTCCGGCTCCCGAGCCTTGATGCTGCTTGGATCCGTCGAAGTGCATGACCCATGTTTCTGGTTCCGGCCCGCACTCGCATCCGGAGCTTATGTCCAATCTGCACACGAAATCTGCCAAGACTTGGGATTTGACCGCAGTCCTTGGCTTGTAAGCGATGTCGAAGGCGGATAATTCGATGCCCCATTTAGCTGCTTCGTCTCGTTGCGTCGGCGTTGTTGAGAATTGTTGACAGCTGGAGCTTTGCTCACAACTGTTATCGGGTGCTCCTGGAAATAGTGTCTCACGCTTCCGGCTGCCTAGGAAAACTCCATAGGCAAGCTTCGAAAGTGAGGGTATCTTTGCTTTGATTCGTCAAAGACCTCGCTAATGTAGTAGACAGGTCTCCGTACGTCATATTCATGACCTTCTTCCTTTCGCTCCACCACGATGACGAGGCTCGACGACCTTGTTGGTAGCCGCCGGATAAAGGAGCATTGGCTCGACTCGCTGGGGCCGCCAAGATAGGTGGGGAGGTAAGTATTTCCTTCAACCCACGAAGAGTCGCGTCTGGCCGCGTCGTCCCGGACAAATTTGTCTCGTTTTCTTCGAGCAACTTGTACAGAGGTAGCGCCTTCTCGCCAAGACGGCTAACAAACCTTGCTGATTGCTGCGACGCAACCAGCTTAGTCGTTGCACATCTTTGAGACAAGTTGGTCGTTTGATGCACAGGATTGCCTTGATCTTTTCCGGTTCACCTCAATACCTCTCGTGAGAGACTATGAAGCCAAGGAGTTTTCCGGCTGGTACGCCAAAGACGCACTTCAGCGGATTCAACATCATCTTGTACCTGCGGAGGTTGTCGAAGGTTTCGTGAGGTCGCCGATCAAGTCGGATCTTTTCCGGGTCATGACCGCGATGTCGTCGACGTAAGCGTGCACGTTCCGGCCTATTTGGTCCTTCGAGCACCGCCGCATCGTACGTTGGTAAGTAGCACCTGCATTTTTCAAACCAAAAGGCATAGTAACATAGCAGTAAGTACCAAACGGGGTAATGAATGAAGTCGCCTTTTGGTCGGATTCCTTCATCCGGATCCGATGGTACCCGAATACGCATCAAGAAAACACGTAAGTTCCAGCCCCGCCGTCGAATCAATGACTTGGTCAATGCGCGCGGGGGAAACGGATCCTTCGGGCAATGTTTGTTCAAGCCGCAGTAATCGATGCACATTCTTAGTATTTCAGATGTTCTTTTTGGGTACAAGGACGGGATTCGCGACCCAATCGGTGTGGATAACTTCTATTACAAAACCTACTTCTAGTAACTTTGCTAGTTCCATTCCTATGGCGCGGCGCTTCTTATCTCCAAAGCGTCGCATAGCTTGCTTCACTGGTTTAGCCCCGGATTTATGTTGAGGTAGTGCTCGGCGAGTTCCCTAGGTACTCCGGACATGTCGAAGGTTGCCATGCGAAGATATCCATGTTAGCGCGGAGGAACTCGACGAGCGCGCTTTCCTATTTGGGGTCCATGTTGGCCCCGACCGAAACCTCGCTTGGAAGAGTCACCCGGAATGAGGTCGTGCTTCTTGGTTTCTATCGCGGGCTTGAAAGAGGTTTTCTCGCTCGGAGATCCGCTTCTTGGTGGTCCGCATCTCTGCCGGATCCACCGCGGCCCCGTAGCCTCTCAGCCTCTTCTCCGGATATGACGGACTCGCGAAGGCGGCTTCGCCCAACTCGCACTCATGAGCCTTCTTGTAGTCTCCGGTTATGGTGATCATACCATTGGGACCCGGCATCTTGAGCTTGTTGTAGATATAGCACGCCCTTGCGTGGAACTTATGGTAGGTGGGCCCGCCGAAGATGACATGGTAGGAGCTCTTGAAGGGCACAACTTCGAACGTGATCTTCTCTTCGCGGAAATTATGAACATCGCCGAAAGCCACGGGAAGTGTGATGCTGCCGAGGGAGTTCGCCTTCTTACCCGGAACCACGCCGTGAAACTCGGTGGTGCCGTGTTTGAGCCGTTCCTTGGTGAGGTTCATCCGCTCCGCAGTCTCCGTGTACATGATGTTCAAGTCGGCTCCGCCATCCATGAGGCACTTGGAGAAGTCATACCCGTCTATGCGGGGACTCACAACCAAGGCGTAGTATTCTTTTGGCACAATGGCGGGATGATCTTCCCTATCAAATGTGCACGGAACTTCCGACCACCGACATATCAGCGGCACGCGCTCGGAACCGGTGGCGTTCGGGATCCGGGTAGCTGATTTTGTAGCACGGACCGTGGGGGTTCCGAGGAAGGTGTGGTAAGCCCCCACGCTCTTTTTCTCGAAGGGGTTGGATTTTCCCCGCGGATCCGGCTTTGGGATCCGACGAGTTATCATCCTCGTCCATCGCCTCGGAACTCGTCCTCCTCCTTGTCCTTGTTCTTGCCCTTGCCTCCTTTGCCGCGTGGGCGGTGCTTCCGGGCTCGCTTGTATCCCCGCCTCCGGGTCGTTCTTGAGGTCGCTGACCCACTTGCGCTGCGGTTGGTATGAGTGGACTTCCCCGTAGCCGGATCCAAGTGGGCCGTGCAGAGCATGTCTCGTACTCCTCGTAGGCTTGCGGGGCGCGGGATCCGCCCGGCGGTGACCTCGTGCCATGCCGCCGACCCCCGCCGGCTCCGCCTCCACGGCCACGTCCTCTTCCGCCTCCCCGAACCTCCGCGTTGGAACGCCATGGCGACCATCTCGGATCCGCCACTCTTCCGGTCATCGTGGTTTTTGCGCTTGTGGTCGCTGTTGTTACCGTTATCACGGCTCTTCTTTGCCGGTGCAGGGGGATTGTCAGTAGTTGCGATATCACCGCTCGCGTCGTCATCGGGCGAGGCAGGATCACCGGCAATGGAGATCATCTCATCCAAAGTCGGCTTGTTGGCGTTAGCCAAACATGTAAGCTTATGCCTCAGCAGCCTCCTCCTCTCGCAGCCCACCAATAAAGGCGTACATGGCGCGGGTGTGATCGACGTTTTCGCACTCGTTCCCGCATGCCAACCATTGTGTGAGGAAGTTTCTTGAGGTTTCTCCTTCTTCTCGGATACAAGCTTGTAAGTCGCTTGCCGTGGCGTGTCTTTTGTAGGTGCCCTCGAAGTGTTTCTCAAAAGCGGTCTTCGTGTCGAACCAAGCAAAAGATGGAGTTCTTCTCGAGGTCGCCGAGCCGGATCCGGCCGGGTCCTACAAGGTACAACTGGAGCATGCGGCAAGCGATGTTAGGGGTTCCTCCGAGCGAAGGTTACCGCATTGTAGTAGTCCTCAATCCGGTATCCGGCCTTTCGGTGCCATCATAATGCTTCGATTTCCGGGTAGCTTGAGGGAGCTCCTTGGCTTTGGTTCCTCTCGTATCATCCTCGCCAAAGCACTTCGGACCAATGTAGCCGGTCCGTACTCGTTAAGGCGGTCCCGTGCGTCGCGCGAGCCGTGGCGGGAGACTTTGAGCGCGAGCGAGATCTCCGGCCATTGCCTCCCGCCTCCACCTCCGCCGCCACCGCTAGGTGGTGGTGAGGAGACCCGCGAGGTGGGCGGTCCGACTTCTTGCTTCCGCCATCCGAATCTCCACGACCTTCCCGGTGCCGACTCCGGCTTCGTGGCTGCCTTCGCCTTGGCGCCGGCTGCCCCGGTCATTCCGGCGAGGCTCCGGTCACGGCTCCGACGAGGCTCGGGTCGCGGCTCCGACGAGGTTCTCGGATTGCGGCTCCGGCGAGGTTCGGGACCGCGGTCTTCATTCCGACTCCTCTCGGGCTCCGGGCTCGGGAACATTGTTCTGCGTTCCGGCGAGGTTCCGGCGAACGCTCCCCTGTTTCTGTTTCTTGGCAGCACGTTGTCGCGGATAACAATCGCACCGTGCCCTATGGGCCCGGTGTTTCCGGGCCGGACTACGGCGGCGAGGGGTCGCGGTAACCGTTGGGCGGAGGAGAGGGGTTGCGGTATCCGTCTCGTCCGGAGTACATCGCATCCTTTCCCTTTCTTGGATCCGACGGAGGCGTCCGTGATGGGACGGGGATCGGATTTGGGTGTTCCCCGGCCCTTCTTCGCGCTCCGAGGATCCGGTGTGTGATTCATCGTCGTGGTGCCGATCGGCGCGGGCGTCCTTCTCGCGCGGTGGATACACAGCTATCCGGATTGGATTCCAACTCGCGCTGAAGTATCTCGCTCTTGCTCGCTCGTCGCATTGCCGAAGCGACAAGTGTGCGGAGATGGTTGATATCAACTTCTTCGTCCTTCTTCTTCAAGCAATTCCGTCGCTTTCGAGCATGTTGTCCTTTGGAGTTTCCAAGTGGCCGGTGAATCGCGGCGTGTTGAAGGCTATCCTGCGAGGCGGAATTGCTTCTCCGACAATACGATCAGCCTCCGCTCGCGCGTAGGTCATCTTTACTTCCCACTCAGCCCTCATGCTCTTGACGTGCTCGAGTGTGTTAGTAATCTCGCGGTCCCGTCTCGTCGAAGTTTTCCGACCAGCCGCATGATCTCGCCCTTCCTATCTTTAATGCAGCTTCGGTGTCGGCGAGCCTCTTGGCTCGTGGCCAGCATCTCCTTTCTCGGCGGTCTCTAGAGCCTCCGGATCCGCGGCGTGGCCCGGAGTTATAGGTGTGTTAAGAACTGCTCGCGCGGCCACCTCTTTCGCCGACAGGATTTCCTCCGAAGGGGAATCCCTTTGGGGACGCACCCGAGACATTGGAGATCCTTGTTGGGATGGTTCGGATTGGCCGACTTGGTCTCCGTGATCCGGTTTGTCCCAGCAGCCGCTACCGTTGCGAGAACCCGCTCGGCCGGGCGGAGTTGACTTCGAGCTGATCGCCGAGACCATACTCCTCCAACTTGCGCACGAAGTCATCGGATTCCATGGACGGGGTGTCTCCGAAATTGGGCTCGGATTGCCCAAGATCGACTCTTCGACCGGAGCTTCGCTTTCTCCGACAGCTGAGCCTCGATCCGGATCCGCGTTGTTTTCCGGGCCTCGACCTGCGCGGGACCAGCTCCGACTTCACGAGGGGCGGTTCCGGCGGTATGGGCCAAGAAGTGTACGAAGTGACACCTTTGCTTCTCTAACACTCGGGAAACCCAGGCGGATTCGCATTGGTCTTCCACCTTTGTTTCCTCGCTCGGGGCGGATTGGGTGGGTTTTGAAATTTTCGGATCTAAGGCGGAATCTTCGCTAGGAAGTTCCAGCTGCCTCGTATCGGATTTTCGCGACCGCGTCCCGCTCGGGCCGGCGGTCGCGTCGCCGCTTACTTACTGCGTGGGTTTCCGTCGGAATCGACGGTTTCCCGATGAAGATGTGTATGCCGCCAACCGGGACGATGGAGAGCTTGACGGGGTCGGTTTTAGCCGGAATCCAACACTCATCCGGAGGGACGATCGACGGATTTCCGGCGTAAAGGACACGCCCCACGGCCGATGGTGTCGTCGTAGCTTCCCATGGCGGAACCCTCCCGGCTCCGGCCTCCGCACGCCGCATGCTCCCACGTGTGGGCGCCAACCGCCGTTGCCTAATCGACGGCACCTCGGAGGAGGGATCCTCACGAGGGGGAGAAGAAGTAGGGGCCATAGGGCGGAGTGCACACGGGACGGTGGTACGCGAGTTACCCAGCCTTCGAACACCCGCACGATGACAGTGGCCTACCGTCGCTTGTCCGGAATTATCCGGGCGCTTTCGCGTTGTTGCAATGAGTTGTGGTTGTGCCTCTAGGGCTCCCGGGATCCGGCTTATAAAGGCGCACGGATCTAGGGTTTACATGGAGAGTCCTAGCCGGATTACAGACAGCCTAACTACGGTACAATATCTTGCCGTGCACGTCACGGATCCGCCTTCCATATACGTCGTACTGGATCCGGGTTCCTCATGGGCCTCCATGGATCCGGGTTACTCTTATGTCGGTGCGGATCCGGCCTGCTGATCCTGGGGCTGGACTTCTTCCTCGCATGATCAACGAGCAATCGGGCCGCCCGATGGGCCACATGCCTCATCACCGTCTGTGGGCCACCCGGACTTGCCGGATCTAGGCACTGTCGATGGTACACCTATGAAGTATACCCACAACACGCGACAGCGAAGGCATGGAGCGAGGGGCCATAGCAAAGGCGGCGAACCGGCTATTGGTCACGGGCCGAGCGCATCAAGCGAAGACTCGACTACGATGTCGAAAGGACGATGGACGGTTCCATACGGAGTAACTACAATTACAATGCTAATTGATGGGGGCTTCCCTTTGGATTAGATAGTACCAGCAGGTACCATCCATTTGTGAGTCGTTAGATGCAGATGTCATGGACTGTGGAGAAACTTTTCAAGCAGTGCAGAATTTGCCGTTGGTGTTTTTGAGGAAATCGACCACCTCCTATAGCTCGAAGCTTGGCTTGGTTGGCGCCAACGACGTGCGGCGCGGGAGAGAAGCATCTCCCTGTCCCGAGAAGGACGACGAGTAAGAACCCCTTTCCCATTGGGATCTTAGCCCTGAGCTAGTTATACTTGTTTGCATTTTTGAGGAAATCGGCCACTTCCGATGCTCGAGCTTGGCATGGCCGGCATGGGAGACGTCCTGGAAGCTTGTCACATTTCATGTATACAATGCATGTATACCAATCACGCCCATGAAAAATTGAATGCACTGGGCAGTTATCTTTGCCATGGATCATAACTTACTTAATTATTCTCGTATACTCAGCATGCAATTATTGTATAAGAGATAAAGCAGGATATGGGCGCTAGAATTTAGGGTCTTAATTTCTCCAGAAAATCTGGAAAAGGATTGCCTCCCAATTTTATTTTTTCTTGTATTAATAACCAGGAAAGGAAATTGTGTCAGAGATTTTTCTGGGGTGCATTAGCATGGAAAGGAAATTTGTTTCCCATTTTTCCTCCTGTGGGTTAAGTAGGATCAGATTTCATCCCTTTTTCTCAAAATTGACATGCGATGAAAATAGATGTTTTTGAGGGTGATCAACGGTTAATATTGCTCCAATGTTTGATGTCAAAGTGCACACCATCCCCAACTGCAATATAATAGTAAAGATTTTTCCTCCTGTGGGTTAAGTAGGATCAGATTTCATCCCTTTTTCTCAAAATTGACATGCGATGAAAATAGATGTTTTTGAGGGTGATCAACGGTTAATATTGCTCCAATGTTTGATGTCAAAGTGCACACCATCCCCAACTGCAATATAATAGTAAAGATGCTACAAGATTAAAAGTGCATATAAATTTCTAGATTTTCTGATGAACTAGGGTTTCCTAAAATAGCAAAATTAGGCAGATTTGATAGAATTTCGGATGGAATTGAGAAGATTTGTGATCATGTTTGATGAACTAGGGTTTGCTAAAATAGTAAAATTAGAGCAAATGTGATAAAATGCACCACGGCGTGACAAGGAGACAAGTGTGATTAAAAAGATAGATCTGTGACTTTGTTTCGCTGGAAGTTTATTCCTCAAAATCCTTTTGCCAATGAGCTATTTTTGTCCATTTTGCACATTGAAGTAGCCTGTCTTGACATGTTTAAATCTTAAGCATTCTAAAGGCTCATTTGATTCAATTTGATTCATAGGATAGGAAAAACATATGAATAGAAAAATCATAAAATTAAGATGTCATACGTATGTGAATCCTAAGGGGAGATGGAGTGTGTTTAATTGTTGCAAATGAATTTTTCCATGAGGTATGACCTAATGATTTTTTCCTATAGAATTTACACTACAAGATTCCGTTTCTATATGATGTGTTCTTATGAATCAAACAACTTGTATTGTATAGGAAAATTTCCCATAAAATTTTAATCATATACAATTTCTTTACAAATCCTATGAATCAAAGAATCCCTAAAGATGGAATCTAAACCGGCGAGGTTGATGACGAAGAATTCGTAGTTTCAAAATTGGTTTTTAGATGAGTTTTCAAAATTGTTCGGGGTAAACATAGATCTCTACATGTGTCCATTTCTCCATCCATATTGAGATTTGGCACAGTCCATCATAGGTTCATGAGGAAGATCACAATGCACTAAAAGACATCCGAGCAACCAAATGAGAATTAACCTGTGGTTGGATAGTTAGGAGGGTAAAGGATTAACCCAACAGAGTTCAAATTCCAGATTTGATACTTTGGTGTCTTATAAAGACGGAATATTCTTCAGTGGAAGACGATGTTCCCGTCGACAGCAACTGTGGTGACTTCAGCAATCTCGAGACCCACCGGATCAGTTTCTTCAACACAGTCTCTTGAATGTGCTCATAGAGATAGGGTGTGCGTGTCTGCGAAGTGCGCGCGTATATGTGAACCTTTAATTGTAGTACTGTGTTTCGAGAAAAAAAAAATACCCTAGATGATGACTTAGCCAAACTCAGGAGGCCACGACACATAAAGCCAAACAAAAAAAAACCCTCGGGCTCAAAGCCTCAAACCCTTACCTTTACCTTCGCAGTCGCAGCTCATCTCCCCTTCCAGCCGCCGCCGCTATATGCTCGCGTGCCTCCGGCGAGGCCTCCCGCTCCTCCGGCAGCACCGGCCCCGCCCGCTCTCGCCCTGCCCCGCTCGTCTGCTCCCCCTCTCGTCCCTCCACCTCTCCAGCGAGGCGATGGCAGATCCGGCTCCGGCTGTGGTGCCGGACGGCGCCTACCTGGAGGCCGTGACGCAGAAGCGGATCCGCATCTTCGAGGAGGTCCAGGCCAGGCAGGCCCTCGAGCGCCTCAACATCGGCGGCGAGCCAATCAAGTGGGTCTTCTCACCAAGTGCTCGCGTGTTTTGTTTTAGGGGTCATAGTCAACCGAGAACTAACTTTGTTCTCGGTCAGATGATATCGTTAAATCTCTGTTGCAATTCATGTTGCAACTCATGACTAGCGCGAATCGCAATGGAAATCAAATGGTATAGGACTTGACTGAGCACGAAGTTGAGAACTAGCAAATCCCTTTGTTTTATTGGCTAGCGCAGTTAGTTAATAGGGATTCGGAAATTGTGTAGCAGCGTGGCTGTGCCGCCTGCAGGGGCAGTTTTGATATGCGTATGTATGTTCTGCTAGATATTTCTGCTCACGTTGCCTGGTACTGTTCACCGGGGCATTTGATTGTTGGCGAGATCTAAACATTATTATTACAGTATCACGTAGGAAACATGTTCTGTATGGTTTGGCAAACTTGCATTTTAATTTTTACCAAGGATGCCACCGGGATCATACTATGATTCTGAACCTGAACACCATCCTACCGTTTTCCTCATTCTTGGGAATTAAAAAATTCAAATGCACTGGGAGTCATCTGCTTTACACGATGGAAATGATTTCTTCTACCCACTTGTAATGTTTGTTTTCTGCAATTTCATTCAGGATAACTTTGCCTGATGGCGCAATCAAGGAAGGCAAGAAGTGGATATCAACCCCAATGGACATTGCTGCGGGGATATCAACTGGGTTAGCAGCTAGCTGCTTGATAGCTCAAGTGAATGGTGTACTCTGGGATATGGCGAGGCCATTGGAAGGTGACTGTGAATTGAAGTTGTTTAAGTTCGATAGCGATGAAGGCCGTGATACGTTCTGGCACTCGAGTGCTCATATTCTTGGAGAGGTGAGTTAAAGCTTCCCAAGATATCTTTGGGTGTATTTTTTCTTGTTTAAGCCCAAATTGCGTGTTATATCCGCATGCTGTTTTGGCTTTGCCCATGTTTCTGTTAGAAATCATTCTCGAAGTTCATGTTTTTACTAACTGAATATGTTCATTTGTAGTCTCTTGAGAGGGTGTATGGCTGCAAGTTGTGCATTGGTCCTTGTACTACAAGGGGGGAGGTACGAAATTATTCTAGGTTGCGGTTAGCGCATGAGAATAAGTTAGTTCTATTTTCCAATCATTACTCATTTTCTGATGTTCCGACTTTGCCTATTATAAGGGTTTTTACTATGACGCCCACTACAATGACCTGACACTGAATGACACACATTTCGATGCCATTGACAAGCAAGCCAAAAAGGCTGTTGCGGTATGCTATCATATTCTACTTAATCCAGATGTACTCAATTTTTTTCCTATCCTTATTTTGTGGAGACTGCCCACCCATTTTAAAGTAGCACCTTATATATGTGACATGACTAAACTGCTGCTTTAACAAGTATTTTACTTCAACACAAATTAATGCAGGAAAAGCAAGCATTTGAACGCATTGAAGTCTCCAGAGCAGAAGCCCTTGAGATTTTTGCCGAAAATAAATTTAAGGCAATCTTCTTCGTGCATATGTTGTTCCTTTTGATTGTTTATATTTATATTTAAATATCAGTGTGTTGATTGTATCACACATGACACGTCCGCGGCATTTTATTCAATTTCTTGAATACTTTTGGAACTATAGGTTGAAATAATTAATGAATTGCCCGAGGACAAGACCATTACAGTATACAGATGTGGTCCTTTAGTTGACCTTTGCCGTGGCCCGCACATCCCAAATACTTCTTTTGTTAAAGCTTTTGCTTGCCTCAAGGTATTTTTGCTTTTTTTATCCATTGAGCTACAGGTTCTCTTGATGATATTTGGTACTTCAGATTTGATATTACGTGTAAATATTAGGCTTCAGCATCATATTGGAGAGGAAAAGCAGACCGTGAGAGCCTGCAGAGAGTATATGGAATCTCTTTCCCTGATTCTAAACGTCTCAAGGTACATCATATAATTCCTGATATCGTTGATGATGTGGAAACTGGAAAGTTGTCATGCACATGTATTTTTCTCAGAATACATTCCTTGAACTTCAGCTAGCATCTTTCTTTCTTTCTTAATGTTTTCGCGGTGGGTTAATTTACACAACACACTGAACATTAGCTGTGTACAGCTTTTCCTGTGTCCTTGTGAAGGCATATAGCTCAGACATATTTACTGTATTATAAAATATGGTTACATCAAAGACAGCACAGTCCTGAATTTTAATTTTAGGTAGTATACACTTCTAAGTGTTCTTTTATCTTCTCGTATTGTCAACGCCCTATTCTCTTTTTCATGCATGCTTTTCTTTACGATCTGCAGGAATATCAGCATATGATAGCGGAAGCTAAGAAACGTGATCATAGGTTATTAGGGCTGTCACATGAACTCTTCTTTTTCCATCCACTTAGGTACCTTAGCATTTCCTATCTGAATTTTCTTCTTTTCATATCCTTACTTCAGATCTTTGTTTATCAGACTGCCTTTAGAATAGCTCTTTGAACTTTGCAACTATGCAGCCCAGGAAGCAGCTTCTTCCTTCCAAATGGTACTATAATATACAATAAATTGATGGATTTTATGCGACAGGAGTATAGAAAGAGAGGCTACCAGGAGGTAGTATTAAATACAACAATTATCTTTTTATATCATCGATAGTTGTACAACAATGTGTGTTCTATATTTCTAATCCATTTGTATGTATTTAGGTTTTGAGTCCAAATATTTACAATATGCAACTTTGGGAAACCTCTGGACATGCTGCAAACTACAAGGACAACATGTTTGTTTTTGAGGTAGGCACATCTGCAGACACTGCAGAAATATTGTGTCATGCTATAGATACATCGCTGACGGGTGATGACCTTTACGGGTGGTTATTTTACTCTTGTGCAGATTGAGAAACAAGAATTCGGCCTTAAGCCAATGAATTGTCCTGGCCATTGCTTAATGTTTGGCCACAAGGTTCGATCGTATAGAGGTGAGCTCCTCTCTTGCTGTCCTGATTCCTTTAATCAGAAATTAGTCAAGTAAATATGTAACATATTGGAACTAGGTCTAGTAGGTCATATACGTACTATGTACCATCACTGGTTATTAGAAAGCGCAAGCGCACTTAGGCCATGTGCAATGAATAACCATATAGTGTGGAGCTACCTATCGAGTACTGGTCCATAGTTTCAATACCTTGCAAGATCTCAATTGTGCAGATCTTAAAGCTTCTTCCTTTCTGAACTGTCTTTCTTGTAAGATCTTACGCTATCGTTTTATTACATTGGTACTGTGAGAAGATGCACATTTATTATTTAGCAGTCATTGCTTTGTCTCATTTTGGTGACCTGTTCTTTTAATGAAAATCACACAATATTTAGTTGCACACACCACTAAATCACCCAAAAGCTCGAACTGATGGAGAAAGATTGTCCCTATGCACATGTTTTTTTTAGCCCAAGCTTGCCCTGAAAAAATGGGTAGTCAAAAACTCTGCCAAGTTTTGCTTTCTGAGGCCTAGTTTGGTACTAGAGTTTTTGTGGGGATTAGTGGGGGTAATCACCACTTATTTCTAAAAGCATGTTTGGTACTAGAGTATTGAGTGAGTTTCATCCCCGCTTATCCCCACTTTTCCCCAAATCTTAGTGTATTTTTCTCAGTCCCCAATACTCTACCCCTATGTAGTGGATTGGGGATGGGGTTTTGTGTGAATTGGGTGAAGGTAGGGCTTTTCACCCAATACTCTAGGGATTATCCCCACTAATCCCCACAAAAACTTTAGTGCCAAACAAATCCTGATGAGTTGGCCAGTGTTGGCAAGATTGAACATAGTGGGTAAAGATGCTTCAATATATTTCAACACAGAGCGCAACAATCCAGTTTTTTTAGTTGTGTATCGAGCTAGCCTTTTCTAGGTACAAGTACCTGAGCCCAAGATTATGAAGATGATTAATTATGAGGCCGATAAATGTTTAGTACTCAGATCAGTGAAAACTTGGCATGCACAATTTGAGCTATGGGTTGTGTACAACAATAAATTGAGCTTCTCTAATAGACTGTTTGAGTAAATCCTGTGTGCTTCTTTACTCATGTGGATCTTTACCAATTTTGTGCCTAATCCTAGCATATCTGCTTAATGAAACCCTGCAGAGTTGCCTCTCCGCATGGCTGATTTTGGGGTTCTGCACAGAAATGAGCTTAGTGGTGCACTTACTGGTTTGACACGTGTCAGAAGATTCCAGCAGGTAAAGGATAATTTGATCCATGATTTTTGCTAAGATTAAAGAAATGCTATCGTTTCTGATTAGCTCTATACTTTGATCATTGTTTTGCTTTATGTTCCTTTCAGGACGATGCCCATATTTTTTGCACAGAGAGCCAAGTAAGTTTGTGATTGCATAGAAACATTTTGCTGTATGAAATACAGAAATATATTCCATGTGCAATTTTTCAGTAGGTTTCAGAATTTAGCATATCCTACAGTAGTTGTGCTGTGGTTTGGATTTATTGACTGCTTGAGTTTGTTTCTGAGTTTGTATTATTGCATACCTATTTTAAATTATTTTGTTGGTGCAGATTAAGGATGAAGTCCGGGCTGCTTTGGAATTTGTTGATTATGTTTATAAAATATTTGGATTTAAATACGAGTTAGAGTTATCAACGGTAACCGTCGCCTCCTCCTTTTATTGTACTTGTAACATTTGCTGCAGCTTCCGAAACATATGTGTCAGTTCTCGTGAAATGATGCCACAGGTCGCAGCATGCAACTTTACTGTACTGAATAAACTTGAAGTATTTCAATGCATCTTAGTAGACAACCTTGTTTCCTTTTCTTCAGTTTCACATATTTATGATCGAAGTTGAATTACTACATCATGTAAATATATTGACACTCTTACTGTGGTATGTTACCATTGATTTTCCTTGTGAAAGCACTGAACATCTCAGCAATGATTCAGCGCTGGGTATGTATCCATTGTTGCATTTTCTCGTTTTATTATGTTTGCGTGATATATGTTTCGTTAGTAATAGGTGTATGAATGTTGGTCTGGTTAATGAAATGCATATCGATCTATCTGCTGGTTTTCTAGGCTGCTAGCATTATGATCAATTCATGTGCTGTCATCTTTTCTTTGGTCAAACACTGAGAATATTAGCATGCCATATTTGATGACCATGGCATTTGGCATCCAATTCAGCTTTATTACACA
The DNA here is from genome assembly GCF_022539505.1 of Lolium rigidum. Lineage (NCBI taxonomy): Eukaryota > Viridiplantae > Streptophyta > Magnoliopsida > Poales > Poaceae > Lolium > Lolium rigidum. The sequence goes on from NC_061509.1 coordinate 35,892,748, forward strand.
ACAACAACAACAATATCAAAGCCTTTTTCCCAAGCAAGTTGAGGTAGGCTTGATCCCAACGGAAACATAAGGAAACCAAAACAAAGGAGAGAGAAAAAAGAACAAGTAAACTAAGATTTTGGCACATGGATTGCTGATTTCCATGCGGTCCTATAAAGAGCCAAATCTTTAGGGATATTGTAGTCCCTCATATCCTAGCCTATCACATATTACCTCGTTCCTAATCCGGTCCTTTCTTGTATAGCCACATATCCACTGTAGCATGCGCATTGCTGCAACACTCATTTGCTGGATGTGTTGTCTTTTAGTGGGCCAACATTCTGCTCCGTATATAACTTACTTTAAGCTTTTGTGGGACCTTCTTGTCACATAGGATTCCAGATGCTTGTCGCCACTTCAACCATTCTGCCTTGATCCTGTGGCAAACATCCTCACCGATATCACCATTGCTTTGCGGCATTGATCCCAAGTATTGGAAGGTGTGCCTCTTAGGCACTATTTGTCCTTCTAAACTAAGTTCTTCATTTTTGCACCTAACACCACTTAAGTCGCATCGTGAGTACTCGGTCTTGGTCCTACTAATTCTAAACCCCTCATCAGTCCCAATTCAGCCTTATTGTGTGCACATTTTTCCATCTCTTGCGTGCAATGTGTAATCAATTTGCAGCATATTCTAGAATACGTATGAACACATGAATAGTGTTAAAGATGATAGAGAGCAAAATGGCTGCTCACAACTCTACATTTTGTTCCATCACTGTAGTTATATCTTGTACAAGAGTCATGTGCCACATGTGCTTAAACCTACTGCTGGACTGGCCTTGTTACCATATTTACTGAATAAATAGTTGATGTTTATTAGACTAGTTAATCCAACTAATCTGAAATAGTCTCATAAATGCTTTTTTTTTTCAGAGACCAGAGAAGTATTTAGGTGACATTGAGACCTGGAACAAAGCAGAGCAACAACTGACCGAAGCATTGGCTGAGTTTGGGAAGGAATGGAAGGTACCTTTATGGATCCATTGGCATAATGTTTCCATCACTCGGTGCTGCTAGATGTGCATTTATAACACCTAGTACTTTCAGGGCATGCTTGGTTTATAGCTTAGTTTGCCACAACTATGCCTAGGCAAAGTGTGACTTGCCACAATGAAGTAGCTAACAAAATCCACAAGAGCGTGGGAATATTTGCCAAAAAATCATATTGCACATGGACCATAAGAACAATAAAGTGTGGCAAGCCACAGTTGTGGTGCAAACCAAACACGTACCTATGAAACTGTAGCATGCCTGAGGTTAGGACTTGGTCTGGCCAGCTGTGACTGGGAACCAAACAGGGCGGATACAAAATGTCAGGCCCTGCGACATTTTTCATAACCTGATTTGGGATAGCTGATAGTTCTTGTAAACCCAAGTTACCAATGTTAATATGTATGCGGTTTTTCGTTCTTCTTGTGACTGATTGGGTTTGTATCAGTGTTAGCAGGTTAGTATTTTACTGCAGTGTTCTAATTCTTACTGGAACAAACTGCCAGTGCCTGGATGTTTCTTAAATCATGATTCTGTACTTACACCTGTGCAGATCAATGAAGGGGATGGTGCTTTCTATGGTCCAAAAATTGATATTGGTGTGTTTGATGCCCTGAAGAGGAAATTTCAGTGCGCAACTCTGCAGGTTCTCTTTAATGTTATCTTGGCATCAACTGTTGAGAATCAAATTGTCTTGTATTTAACCTTTATTATTGTTTGTTGCAGCTCGATTTTCAACTGCCCAGTCGCTTCAAGTTGACCTATTCTGCAGAGGATGAAGCCAAGCTTGAGAGGCCTGTGATGATACACAGGGCAATACTAGGATCAGTTGAAAGAATGTTCGCCATCCTTCTGGAGCACTACAATGGTAAATGGCCTTTGTGGTTAAGCCCTCGCCAAGCCATTGTATGCTGTGTATCGTCCAATTCACTAGAATATGCAAAAAAGGTAATAGTCCTTTTTATCTGAGAATTGATTATCTTCATATTTCTTCTCTAGGCTGGCTAATAATTCAATTTTCATGGCTAACTGTTCTTACTTGGTCTCCATTGAAATTTCATGGTATCTTTGCTGTTTCTTTGTGGTGTGTTACTGTTTTTCCCTTTCTCTTTTACATTCAGTTACTATGTTTGTGAACATGTAAGTTATCCAGTGAGTTCTAGGCATGTTTGATTCTGTCAAATAACTTGTTACTATATTATAATGCTACTTACCTTTTGCCCCTGTGGGCACTTTTTGTGGCACATACATGTCATGTTATCCATATGTGCCAACTTCCATGGTCAAACCTTTCTGGCATGCTTGTCTTTATTGAGTATCCACAGTATGGAGTATGGCCGAATTGACCACGGAATTCTGCACGTATGCTCGTAGGCCCACTTTCCTATTGGAACCCCTGCAGATGCACATCATCCTGGGTGTTGTTTCACCCTGCCCCATTTTTTTTTGAACAACACCCTGCCCCATTGAAGAGCACCTTAAAACCTCTTGTTAGAGCATCTCCACCGGCGCCCCCAAATAGGTGCCGGCAGTGCCCTATTTGGGGCACCGACACCTGCTCCCCAATTTGGGGAGAGGTTGCACACATTGGCGACCTCCAAACGTCTGTCCCTAATAAATTTAAAATTTCACAAATTTTGAATTTGCACAAAAGACATCAGATTTCATTAGAATTTGTATACAAACTAGTTGAATGCCCGTGCGTTGCTACGGTCCCTCTTTTCATCAACAACAGAAATAATGAATGTGGATACTCATGTGCATAAAAAAAGCTCCACATGTTTGAAGTGTATTTCGCATCCTCTAGTAAACTCGGTTTTGCTTTGGCTGATTCTCTCAAACGCACATGCAACATCTATATTTAAGTCCATCTGGAGTATATGTCGACAGTTAAAAGTTGTACCAATCAAGTCTGCATTACGATTACATGGCTACACTCGCTTGTTCTTGACTCTGTTCTATGCTGGGCCTAAGTCCTCCGTAGTGCTAGCTGAATGCGCTTATATTTTCTTACTCTCCTTCCTATAGTATTTAAAATACATTACAAAAGTTGTTTGGTGCCACTACAATTAAAAAATTTGGGATATAATAGTAATAAATAGATGGCTCTACAGAAGGCAGAGCCATCGACATAACTTCACTGGATCAGCTAGTAAGAAACCCTTTTTCTCATATAAATGGGGAATCTATATAGTTGAAACATTGTTAGTACAACGTAACAGGCTACATAACAGGTACATGTCACCACATAGTAGTATTACTTGGTTAGCTAAAACACGTGATGCAACCCTATTCTTAACACGATAGACGATAAAATGCTTGATCTCCACCTGTATGAGATCATATTTACCATCTCGATGTATCAATCCATTCCTAGAGGCTCGATCGTCACCTCCAGCTTTTTTAGTGTTGCATTATCTTCCTTAAGCTAATGCTTTCCTTTCATGTCACATTATAATCGTAACATGAGGATAAATTGTTGAAAAAATGCATTAGTATGTCTAGAATAAATTCACAAAATAATTAAAGTCAGCAAATGGAAGTATCCAAAAGGAAAACTGAGCACTAAAATCATATTGTGGTATGTGAAATGATTGAACATGTATTTTTCCATGAATTGTTTTGTCATATAAATACATCTGTTTATATTCTCAAGAAATATGTTGTTGAACTTCATCAAATATTCAAATTCCTGACAAAAAAAACCAACCAAAGAATTGAACAAATTATATAGGTTAGTTATACTATGGCACATTACCTTCCCCAAACATGTAATACATAACTGTAGCAGTACCTCTCAAACAATTTTAAAAATAAACATTAACTCTGGTGGGTACAAAAACAGAAGAACAAAATTTTATTTTTCTCAAAATTATAGCCTCATATAAGCATAATATCTACATAAGAGATATATTGAGTATAAACCCAAGAAGAAGAATATTGTGTCTCCTTCATGCCACCCCTTGTGAAAAGATATTCATACCTGCTCCACGAGACAAATACATACTGAAAAAATAGAGCTCCATGTATGCAATAGTTAGTTTACACTCTTACAGCTATAAGCATATGGTTTGACCACTTCCAAGTTCCAACATTCACCCAGAGTGTAAGTTCACATTTTGACTTCATATAGACCAATACTTCAAAAATGCTAAAGGGCCCCTATCATATAACTAAGAAGAACAGTAAAATAAACAAAACCTATAGCTAATAAGTTTGTTCATAGTACAAGCTAGCACTAATCATCCACAGTTAAAACTATATTATGACGACGATCATACCTATAAAGCAGAGCAGATGAAGAACTTATGAGGTTATTACCAAGAAATATGTTGATTGCAATGCCACAAGAAGGCGCAACAAGAAACATTCATGATACAACACGGAATGCATAACTGTTTGTTTGCATGGAAAATTAAATACAATGAACACATTAGAAAATAATTAAGATTGAGGTTGTAAACCAAAGGATAAACTATGTGCTCCACTCTTTCTACATTTTTTAAACATTGGGAGAATGTTCAACGGAAATTTTGAAGGAATTTTGTCTTCTTTATAGTTTGACCGGACTTCTTCGTATGCTAGATCAATAGTACATAATGTTTCCTAACCTTCAATGAACCCCTACTTCACTACAAGTTAGTACACAAAATATAACCGGCGCAGATGATGACTATGAAAACATAAAATACAGAACATACTAATGTATAAAAGTATGCACATACATTATGTTCTTGCAACCTGTAGAAGGTCTGGACATGCAGTAGATGCCTGGAGTTAGTCTGTCCAACGGTAAGATTAGAAAATTCAAAAGAATCAATAAGGCACATGGCATACCAATGAACTTTATCAGAATAGGAAAATAGCATGGCTTAATTAAATCCAAACCATGAATTATACTAAATCCACAAAAATAGCATGGTTTAATTAAATCCAAAAGAACCCTAAGTTATTCAAGATATAAAATATAACCTCTATACTACTGAAGGAAAGAGCATAAGGTGTACATATGCTCTGAGTTGCCACCATTCTGAGGCTACTACAACATGCAAGAGTGAACAACTGTTAGAGCATAGACAAAGTAATGAAGAAAACAGAATAAACAAAACAAATAGGGATGGTTGCTATCTTCTCATTGGGCAGAGATCAGTCTGAGCAATGTATGGAGGATTCAGTTGTAGATCAACCTCCAAATCAGAATTCATACAACTAATATCATTGGTTCAAACATGAACTCGATTCAAAACTGCAGTAGTTTAGTGGAGAAATGAAGCTAGCTCCATGAAGAAATTGACATGTCAAAGCTGAATAAAAATTCTGAACCGAATTATACAAAAAAAAAAATTAAATGTTAAATACAACAGCGACTTCCCATTCTTTGTTGCCCATCATGCATTGTACTTGTAAATAGAAGTCTTGATTTTGATTGTCCATCATAGAAGGTTCAAGGTTGTCCATATGAAATGCATGTATAATTAGCAATGTAATGAACAGACTTTCCAAAACAAAATTTCCAAATATTTGCATGTCACATGGTGTTCAGGACTGCTAAATTTCATCATGGTAAAAACATGCAAGGCTCTTGCATGGTTCGAAAAAAATTCATGGTAAAAACAGAAATGAAGCGAATGAATCAGGTTCAATTCAATATCGATGTAGTCAACATTTGCAAATATCTATGTAGTGAGGCCTCAAATATAGAGATCAAGGGCACTCGATTCCTTCATAGTTAAAACAATTCTATTATCCAACCATGATTGTCACTTGATATTATCCATGCGGAGTTGGGGCCAAATACTGACCGTCAGGGTTCTATACAACCTTAACAAAAAAAAAATTGCAACCTGAACTGTCCTATTGCTCCCATAGATGGAAATGCCAGGAGCATTGTCCGAGCATTGCCTAGAACCTTCAGCACCAACATCATGCATGTGACACCAATTCGTAGAGCACCTGAAAGTAGGTTTATTTCCAACCCCTGCAAGACAGAAGGTTCGGGGAGAGAATGGGGCTGCCACAGGTATGTAAGACATTGAGTTCTCATTTTGCAGGCACTGTGAAGCTCGGACTTGAAACAGGAGCATGTCCCATGTTCTCACCTGCAGGCTTCGACGATTTCAACCTTGCTTGGTGCATCAATTTGTACATGTCTTTCCAATCAGGTCTCTCTCGATGGCATGAACCCAGAACATGTTCAGCGTCTCCTTCTTATCCTTGTAAGAAGTACACATGCAGATGTAAATCTGGGGCGTCGCAGACATGCAGCCAATTTTCCTGCAATCAGTTGTGCGTATGCATGTAGCATGCACGAGAGAGTTGGCTTCTAAATCTTTGCCTAGCATTTGGTGAAGTAACTTTTTTACAAGATCAACCTGCATCTTCTTGCAAAACCATCCAGATCAGATATCTATATACTGATTTGTCTGGTGGAAGGCCCTCTTTTAATAAGTTCGCCACGAATGAGTAGAAATGCATATGCGTTATTCTTCTTGTGGAAATCAACTGAGCCATGAAAATACACTATAATTGGGTGAAAATCATGTAGTCATATATATCAAAAACCATTAGTATAGACTGCTATGCCCAAATAGCCAGTGAAGTACTGTAGCGAGTTAGTCATTGGTTAAAATCACAAGAAAAAATTGGAGAATTTGTACCCATCATCTCAAACAACACCACGGCGGCGACGATCTGAGAATCGTCCGTGCAAACACTGCATGAGGTTTTTTTTATCTCCAGGACGATCTGTAATGGATGAAAGAATTAGATGTCCCTAATGCGGATGGGCGAGGATGGAGGCGCGGACCAAAGGAGTGTTCGTCGACAAGGAGGCGGGGGCCAATGGGGTGTTTGTCAGCGTGGGGGCGAGGAGAGTAGGACGCCCGCGGCGGTACTTGCCTGTAGCGCCGGGGCGAAGGATGGGGCGCCGGAACTGGAGTTCTCTTGCGGTGCAAAGGAAGATGCGCAGACGGGGAACTGATGAAGGATGGTTTCTTTTGGTACCGATTGAGTGATTAGTGGAGACATTTATGGCGAGATTTACTCAGGGTGACATAGGTGGTAAGGAAAGATCTCTTTTTCAATGTAAAGATATTGACTGCAATATTTTTGACTGTTTACCAAAGGGAGAAATTAGATCGCAGAGACTATGAGATTAGATCGAACGGTTCAGATGCTCCGAATCTCCTTCACCAAACGCGTTGTACGACATACGACCAACTCCAATATAATAGTATAGATTACTAAAGGGAGAAATTAGATCGCAGAGACTATGAGATTAGATCGAACGGTTCAGATGCTCCGAATCTCCTTCACCAAACGCGTTGTACGACATACGACCAACTCCAATATAATAGTATAGATTACTAAAGGGAGAAATTAGATCGCAGAGACTATGAGATTAGATCGAACGGTTCAGATGCTCCGAATCTCCTTCACCAAACGCGTTGTACGACATACGACCAACTCCAATATAATAGTATAGATTTGGCAAATTTAAACTACAAGACGGTAGAAAACACCTAATCTAATGATGATGGTCAAAGGCGTGGTAGTCGAGGAAGATGTCGGCGTCGTCATCCGAGGCAAACTCGAAGTCGTTGTCCTCTGGCTTTATCGCCAGCGCTGGTGCAACCCCGTCGAGGTCGATGACGTTGCCGCTGTTGATCGTCGACCACCACTCTGCCTGCCGCTCGGTCGCCGCCGTCACGTCCTTGTTGAACGACTGGTTGAACAACAAATGCTGGCCCGACGCATCCTCTGTATCGTTGGCACTGCGGTAGGCCGCTTGCATCTTCATCTCCACCTCCCATCACTTCTCCGGTGGAGATGGCGGGAGAACCGGCGTGAGGATCGGTGGCGCCTAGGCGGCGGAGGGGCGCCGGCGTTGAGGATGACGAGCTTGCCCTGTCGCGGATGAAGATCCTGCTGGCCCGTGTCAATTGTGGCTAGGGCGTCGAATGCACTAGAGCTGGAGCTAGAGCGTGACGATATTGAGTGCACCGCGGGAACGGTGGACCAGAACTCCAGACTGGGCCACGAGAAAGCACACCTGCCAGCGACTCCTCGCCGTCGTGGGTGGTAGCCGTACGTGACGAGTGTGGCATCGACGCCATGCCCATGCCACCAAGATCCCCGCCGACGCGGTTGAACCGGCTGGAGTCGGGGCCAGGGCCGGCAAACCTGGTGACCTCGGCCTCCTGCTCCCACGTCGCATCGCTGCCTCGGGAACCGGCGCACCCATTGACGGGATGGGCGGTTACTCGCTGCTCGGACGGCCCACACACCGAATCCTACGAGGCGCTTTGCGCCTTGAGCGTAGGGGCCAGCATGGGGTTGCTGACTATTTTATAGGGCTCCAAGTTGTGCCTCGGTGTGAGACCAAATTGGGATCGCTATTGGGGCCGCCGGTGGAGATGCTCTTATTGTTGCTTGTCTGTAACTTTTCAAATTGCACTAGTTCTTTCTAATGTCAATCTAGCACGGTTACTTGTTAGGGAGTACTGCATGTTGCTGGGAAATTCTGTTTTAGGCCCTCAGCTTTTTTGTTGGGTCTGTCGAAGCCTTAACTTATGAGGACTTCAAGAAAAAGTTTAATCTCTAGGCTATGACGTATTTTTTAAAATGTGTTGTCTGTCTGGTTACTTTATAGGATGTAGGTCGACCTGTTGGCTATACAAGGGGGTTTATCCAAAGATGTGGGCTTCTTATGGGCCTTTGTGCAGTTATATAATTGAGATTTGTTTGCAATGGTTTTTCCTGAAAAGAATTCTTTCATTCTTTGACATGGTGGGTATGATGTAGTCAATTTGGATTGTCTCTATTGTGTTCTTATTTGGTTTTATAATGTGATCTACTTGATTGATGGTACATTTGAAGCTCATGTAGTCTTTGTTTAAATTAGGCACAGTTGAGGATCAATCTTGGGTGAGAAAAGCGTGCTTAGGAGTGCACTTAAGCTTGCCTAGGTGCTTGGTGATATCAGAACTCCTAATTCAGAATTCCTAATGCATAGTTACGGTTAAGTGTGCCTAGGCTAGGCATGTGCTTAGGTGAGATAGGTGCTAGGCAGAGGCAAAAATTGGAATTTAGGCTTAGTGATTTTTGAACCACAGGATTAATAGATTATATGCACCGGATGTACTATTATTGAACTGTATTAACCATAGTCCATAACATATATGTCTTGCAGTCATAGTAAATATTTTCCATGATAACCTGATTTCACAATGTAGTTGACGTGTCTACATTAGGACACTTGGTGACTGAAGTGTTTGCTCTCATGCTTAGGTTCATGCTGAGATACGTGAAGCTGGTTTTCATGTTGACATTGACATGACTGACAGGACAATTCAAAAGAAGGTAATCAAATCTTGCCTCTCAGCGCGATTTCTCTGTTTTCTGTTGAAGTATATTCTTATTGTTTCATTTGTTTCTACTATCTGAATGGCTAAGATTGGAATTATATATAGCTCTGTGTGGTATACAAAAAAAAATGATTATTGGACTGCAAGGATCTTGTTTTTTCCTTGATCCTGCATCTAATATGGCCGAGCTGGCAAAATACGCATTGCAGGTGCGGGAGGCTCAGTTGGCCCAATTCAACTACATTCTTGTTGTCGGTGCAAAAGAGGCAGAGTCTGGAAAGGTTTGACTTTGCGAACTCTTTCGTAAAAGAATTGCCTTGTAAACAGGCCAATATTACTAATTTAAGCATATCTTTTTTTGTTTGGCGAAAGATCTAGAGTTTAGGCTGAAATAACGGAAATACATATTAGCCAATGATGTATATTTCAAGCACTCAAAATCTCAATATGAACTACTTTATATTCTAGGCCAGACAAAAATGACAAAATCTCACAAAGCAGTCTTGAAATGTGCACTATTCGCTATACTTGGATCAATACTTTTGTCGTTTTTTGTGTAGCATAGAATATAAAGTAGTTCGTATTGAGATTTTACATGTTTATAGGATACATCATTAATCAAAGATTTATTTTTATTTTTTTGAACATGCAAAATATGATAGTTGAAACTATGAAAAAAAAGATCTACATGTAGCTTGGCCTCCATTTGGTGTTTCAGCTAGTGTAAACGTTTATATTCTTTTGATCGTAAAATCATGTACCAGGCCATGTGTACTTTTTGAATACTAACAATGACAAATTCTGGTTCATATGGAAAGCTGAATTATATTTCATGACTTGTACTGACAGGTTGTCCTAAGGGTAAGAGACAGGGCCGATCTATCCACCGAAAGCATTGCTGATGTCATCACGCGTTTCCGTAACGAAGTTGCGTCTTTCCTGTGATTTTGAAGATACAGTCAACTTTTTTTTGCTGAACATTCACTAGTGTTGTAATTTTGTGCGATCTGGGGTGAATGACACCAAATCGTGATATCTTGTTCCTGTTCTCACAAGTACACATGATTATTATTATTATTTCGGAGAGTGTTATTACTCCTTCCAGCCCTCTTTGAAATGTGACAGCAACATCCAGGATTAGGACATGATCAGGATAGAAAATTTTCTGCAGATTCAAAAGTATGAACCGAAGACCTCATAAGAAGATTTTGCATCAAAACTAAAGAGCAGCAGTCGAAGTGTCTCCATTTGTTATTTTGCATCAAAACTAAAGAGGTGTGGTCGTAGTGTCTCCATTTGTTTAGTCGAATACACTGTTTTTTTAATTCGCAATGGATACAAATATAAAGAAATAATACACACATTGATACAATACACAGTAGTTTCAAGTTCAAACCTCATAAAAGAACATTTAGTTGATTTGTTAGTTTCTCTAGGTTAGGTAATCGGCAAATTGGGATCGAATTACTAAAATGGACTAACATAATCTTATTTGGATATGGATATATCCACTTCCACATCCACATTTCCTTCAAATTTGAATATCATATTTGTATTTTTCTTTGTTAAAACGGATTCGGATATTTGCCATAACCATTTTCATGGACTTACGGATTTGAATATTACCACTTCTATTTTCAATTTCTTGAATATGAATGTTCTTTTTTTTTTTTGCAAATCACGAATAGGAATATCGGATAATATGGGTTAAGCTATTAGTTTCCACCATACTGGTGCACCTATCTAAAAATATAAAATAACTCCCCCGCAAGGTCTCAAATGGGCTTAACGTCTCTTAAAGGAAAAAGGCTCGTCGCTCCACCCTAGGACAAACCAATCGCAGACCCGCACCAGAGACGGGGCTGGCGCCGCCGGCCGGAGCCGAGCCCTACCTTGCGCTGCTGCACCATCAGGTGTACAACTCCCTTAGGTCTCACATGGCTGTAGCTCCTAAAGGATAAGTTTGCGATCCCTAGGCATCATGCATTTCAGATTGTTTGGCATGCGTGCGGCCAGCACTTGCCTCTCAGCTAGTATATACTCCGGTGAGGCTGAATAGGCTAACGTATCTTGGCCTCGTTCCTCCGTTCGGACAAACCAATCGCAGACTGCAGTTTTGGTCAAATTCGGTCTAAATCTGGATGTATATAGACACCTCTTGGTGTATAGGTTTGCTCATTTTGAAAAAAAAAGACTGCGAAACTTAATTTGCAACGGAGGAAGAACTTGCTCTAGGTACCTGGAATTTAGTTGACTCCCATTCTGCACCCGGCCTCTTTCTTATCTTGTTAGCTGTTTGACTGTACATGGTAACCTTTAAACATTTTTAGGTGCCGCTTTAAATTTTTTGCACTTACTGATGTAGTAGCATCTTTCCTTCATGCTATAAATAAGATTGGAGTTGGAGATATCAGCTAGAGTCTGCAACATAGTAGGAGTACATTTTGCCCCCAATGGAAGTTAAAGCCCGAATCTGTATGATTGTATCCCCTGCTTCATAGTTTCTTCAACTCGCCTTGAAATATACAAAAGGTTTCAATTAGCAGGACGATTGGACAGTGAACAGACAGCCTTACAACCATTCGTCTTTATCTTTATACTCTACAGCTAGCCAGCAACAAGCAAAGAATTGATTTCCGTTTTTAGTGAAAGCTTCCTCTCAATGAAAGAGAGAAAGTAAAGCAAAAGGAAAGGATGTTACCACTTTCTCTTATTCTGTCTAAGGAATTTGTGCACATCACATGCACAAGCACGCACCACCCTAAATATTTTGTCGCAGCATGTAGCATGTCCCTTTTATGCTCTCCAGTTCGTCCATCTTGTACTGGCACCTGGACGTTTCATTCGGCTTATATCCGGCAACAGACCCTCTACATAGTACCAATTATTGAAAGTAACACAGGTATGTACCTCAGTAGCTAGCTTGCCTCACACCTGTGCTCAATTTGCCTGCTTCTACATAAATATATAACCTAGCTCTATTTATTGCCCGTGCTTGCATTTCAGTCTATACAGGAAGTCATGAACAGATTGGCGACTGGTTGAGAAATTAATCTGGAGATTGTTGAAGAATTGACTGTAAATCTTAAGCCTGAAATGAAATTAATGTAGTGGCTTGAGATCGGTGGATCCGACCAATTAATCATGCGAATTGAGGTATTTTTACACTTACCAATAATGTTTAATTCCTTTCGCTATGCATCATTTGTAGTAATACTTTGGTTAATGTTTACGTTGGGAGTGTCAATACTTAGTTTTCATCGTGTATGTGTATCTTCTTACATACTACTACTATGCATGCTCAACTACTTGAGTTAAGCAAAATGCTCAACTGTCCTTGCATGAGTGTTGCAACTTATGATCATCTCACTGCGGTGCACATATGCAGGTTATCAAGGCGGACACCATTGATGTGGCCATCGAAAAAATTCTCGTTGAACTTGGGGCAGATACTACAAGCACCAGAGAGAATGCCATTTATTTTGATGGCTGGGATGGGCTTGGGGCATCAGCCGTTCTACAAGCTGTTGCCGAACGCCTCAGAATATCAAATGACATTTCGACGAGGCCCACAGGGCTGCAGTTTGAGAAAATTATCCAAATCGACTGCTCAAAGTGGGAGAGCAGAAGAGCAATGCAGAGGGAAATCGCAGAGCAGCTGAAGCTTTCCAATTGGGTGATGGAGATGTTTGACAAACAAGACGAGGATGATGATTTTAACGGGTTAGACCAGAGTTCCCGCAGTGAGATAGCACAAGTTGCCAGAGAGATCTATAAAACCACACAGAATCACAAATTCTTGGTGATCTTACACAATGGTAGCAATGAGGAGATTGATATATTTAAATTTGGTCTCTACATATATGGATATGCCAATAGCAAGATGTTGTGGACTTTTCAAGGGAGGTTTCGTCTTGACCCCAAGATGATAGAGAATATGAAGAAGAGCACATCAAGTGATGTTATTCTTTCAGCTTCAAGAGATCAGCGAGATCTGCAGGAGCTTTGGTCTTATCTAGTTCGCCATGAGGCTGCACAAGTTTCATTCAATAAGCATGGCCACATCATTGATCCTGCGATTGCTGCTGAGTGTGTCTTGTATATGCTGAAACAATGCTCCACCGGCTCTCACATCGTTGACTACGACTGGGCTGTCCACACCAGTAACTATTGGGTGTGCGATGGAATCATCGCACTAACAGACATTGACAAAGCATGGCAAGTTAGCGATGTTCTGCAGCGTGAGGTGCGTTTGTTGGGCATTGACAACAGGCTTAATGTCGGCGAGTCAACAATAATTCCTTCCTCTCACCTGGTGAGGTCTACGGAATACATGCCATACTGGATTTCAACGGCAACTTGTGGATTTGTGCTGAGCCCCACTGGTATTATGCCCAAGAACATGTTTCAGCACTCTCACCGGCTTGGAGTGCTCAAGCTCTCAAGGTGTACCTTCAGCTTCTCATCGCCTCCATTTCTCTGTTGCCACAGTCTGAGATTCCTATGGCTTGAGCACTGCCAAGACCTCCTTACAAGAACAAGCACCACCGATCCTTACCAGTCAGATTCAGACAAGGAGGAGTTGGACAACAACATCACGATGTCATGGGAATGTTTCCAAAACTTGTGGGTGCTTGACCTGCGCTACACAGACTGTGATCAGATCTTGTCTACACGGGTGATGGATCTCATGACCCAGCTCAGGGAGTTAACCGTGATGGGAGCCAAGAACTGGGACATGAGCCATTTACGGGGACGACTGCGTAACATTCGCAAGCTCCGGGTAACAAAGTCCACATGCTACTTCAACAATGATGTGTTCACAGAGATGGAAATCATGGAGCTTCTTGATTTCTCGGGTAATACCATCAGACAAGGCATGACAAGGTTATCTGGGCCTGCAAGCAACAGTAGCCTTGAGACTGTCATGGTTGATGGATGCGATGGGTTAAAAATGATCTCCTTTAGGGGCTGCAAAGAATTGAAGAACATGTTCTTGAAAGGATTGTTGGGGAGTCTCGAGGAGCTGGATCTCTCAGGCACAAAAGTAAAAACCGTCGATCTTCGAGGAGTACAATCCAAACACCTAAAGCGGATCATCCTGCTGGGTTGCAAGAAGCTCCGTGCATGTGTACTAGGGAAAATTTGGCCAGAGGTGTTGCGGATCGACACCACCTCAACATCAACATCAACTGACAGAAGGGAAGCATCACACGCACATACATATGGTGATCGATCACTCCAGAAGCAGAAAGAAGAAATGTTGAAGAATGGATGGCAGATTTCTCTCACGGACGCAAGGTTCCTTAGGTGCTTTCCTGGTCTCAAAGGTTCTATAGGCAATTTACATCTTGATATATGTACTGCAGCCACTCTTGGTGGTAACAACGTCCAAGGAACAAGCAGTGATAAACTGATGCAAGTCCAACCGCATACAAGTACCTTAATGGGTTCCATGTACAGAGATGCCTTGATAGATGGCCCAGCTGAAGAAATAATGTTGTGGGATTGCCCGAAGATACCGATAGACTGGCTAGGGATGAGATGTGTCATAGAGGTGATCATGCAGGAGCGGGGAAATGAACTTTTGGAGGATGCTCCTGGTGGTTTGTTATTTCCTGGCTTTATATTTAATGGGGTTAAGTCACTGCACGTGTACGATAACTCGTCCATCACCAGTATCCCTGAACCTTCTCAGGGATCAATATGGAACTCGCTAACATGGTGCAGGATTGAGAGGTGCCTCAAGATACGCACGGCCTTCACTGTTCACCAAGAAGGTGATGAGAACAGGTTTAGAATTCTACGGACATTCTGGGCGTCCCAGCTCCTCTCTGCACGCTTTATTTGGGACAAGCAAGTTGACTGTTACTTCACATACCTGAAATTCTTGCACCTGGACCACTGCCCAAGGCTCGTACATGTACATGTGCTCCCCTTTTTCATATCTGTGACAAACATCGTCTTGTATTCACTAGAGACCCTCGAGATATTGTACTGTGGTGACCTCCAGGAGGTATTCCCTTTGGACTCTGAGCTTGAAGGGGAGGATGTAGTTGAAGTACCCAATTTGAGGCACATCCACCTGCATGAGCTCCCCAGTTTGCAGCGAATCTGTGGGCGTAGGATGTCTTCTCCTAACCTTGAGACCATCAAGGTTAGGGGATGCTGGAGCCTCAGGCGTCTGCCGGCCGTCGGTCGCGACACAAGGCCACCCAAGGTGGACTGCGAGAAGGAATGGTGGGACAATTTAGAGTGGGACGGGCTGAAGGAGCACCACCATCCTTCCCTCTATGAGCCGACACACTCTCTGTACTACAAGGCCCAGCTTCCCAGAGTCAGCCTACTCAGGTGACTGCATACATATATTTCCATCTCTTCCAACTTCGCTAATGTACCTACTTTTATCCTGAACCAAGCTAGTACTAATTTTTCTAGAACATAAGAACTACCTATTGTAGTTCCAATATATATGTACATATGTTCCAATCAATCATTCGTTAATGGTTTATTATGTTGCAGGTAATACATTCCTTCCATAAATTGATCATCATCTTCCTTCAACCAGAACGGTTGTATATGGTCATGCAGACTTAATTAACTGAAGCTTCCCTGCCACGTATATGTTGCTTGACCTACTTCCTGTTTGAATTGTTTGTGGGTTCCAGTAAAATTCCAATTTTGTTTAGTTTGTGTGGTCTCTTTTTTTTGCGGTAAAAAGGAAGTGATATTATAGCCCTGCACGTAGGTCTCTTTTTTAGTTTGTGTGGTCTCTGCATCTGCACTGCCTTGGTGTGGCGGTGGTACAGTCTCTCGAGCATAATGAGATATAAATCAGAGTGGGTATTTGGCAGACATAGCATGAGGCTGCCGTGCTCCTTATCCGTGTGTATGGTGTTGTTTGTTGTGGTATGAATTGCCAGCTATGGACTTACTGTAATTTTTGGTAACGATATTTGTGTGCTACTTTCAGAAATAGAGTTGTTAGCATAAAATCATCACATTTCCAGCTAAATTTCAATTTTGGTACCACTTTATGTTTCAGGAGCAAAAAGTCACCGCATTTTGCTTAGGTTTTCGAAATAAACACTAAACCGGTTCTAAACACGAATTGATAGCTAATCTGACAAGAGGGACCCACTTGCAGGGCTGACGTGGCATGACTGAAATGGACAGGGACGCATACGCGAAAAAGGTTGTAATTTTTGGGCTCTTTTGAAAATTTCTCTTCATCTTCTCCATTTTCACTCATGGGGCGGGGGTGGGGGAGCAGGTTCGCCACCGGACATGGTGCGTCTCTGAACTCCACGGGCAACCATGGCAGGACCGGCATCGGGCATGCGCACGAACCTGGCCAAGTGCTCGCTTCACCCCATTCGCTGCTCTCAGGAGCAAGTGGACCTGGCTAGCTCTATCCTAGGATGCGAGGTGTCCTCTTTCCCTTTCAAGTACTTGGGGCTCCCCCTTGGACTTAGAAAGGTGACAGCGGCCCAGCTGCAACCCGTGGTGGACAGTGCGGCCAATAGGCTGCAGCCGTGGTGTGCCAACCTTCTCACCCGTGGAGGGAGGACTACTATCTCGGCGATCCCGGTTCACGCCATGATGTCTCTGGACATCCCTCCGAAGGTCATTGAGGCGTTGTTGAAGATTTGTCGCACCTTCCTTTGGAAAGGGCGTCGTGAGGTCTCGGGTGGTCACTGCTGTTATATTTGAGATGCACAATAAACGAAGAACGAAAAAGTAAAACACTGCAGGGGACACGAGATTTTAACGTGGAAAAACCCTTGCAACACACAAGGGAAAAAACCACGGGCGCCAGCCAGCAAAACTTCACTATTTCGGTGGTGTTTACAAACGCCGTGGGTGTACAATGATGCGATGATAACCCTAGCGGCGGCTTACAGGGAATATAAATAGGCGGTGGCAACGATCCGTACCGCGGGGGCTGCCGCCCCCGCACCCCCCGCGAGCGTCCCTGTAGGGCACGACATATGGGCTAACTTCGACTACGCTACGCTTCGGCCCAAGCCTCCGGCGACGGGCCTCGCTCCGCTCGTCGAAGTTAGCCTCCCTTTAGTATATGAATTTGGATCACAAAATAACAAACTCCACCTTGAGACAAATTCCTTGTAGCATGAACTTCAACAATCACCTGAATCAACAAAGAAAACACTTGCCGGCGCCAATAGCCACTTGGGCTAAACAGTTATACCAACCAAGCTTGAGCAAAGCTCAAACTTGGACACGAGGGACAGAGCTTAGTCATCATATCGGCAGGATTATCATGAGTACTAATCTTGCATACCTTCACTTTACCTTTTGCAACCACATCTCTCGATTGCGTGGTACTTAATATCAATGTGCTTTGTCCTATCATGGAACATCTGATCTTTAGTAAGATAAATAGCACTTTGACTCGTCACTCGAACAACTTAATGCAAGAATTATCTCCACAAAGCTCAGCATATAACCCTTTCAGCCAAACAGCCTCTTTACCTGCCTCGGCAATAGCCATGTACTCAGCCTCGGTAGTAGATTGTGCAACGAGCATCCTGCAAAGTAGCCTTCCAGACTAACAAGCACATCCACCAACAAGTAAACACATAACCTGTGAGGGACCTTCTCCGATCCAAATCGCCAAGCATAATCTGAATCCACATATCCGGCGAGCCCCTCACCAATCCTGCCAAACCTCAAGCAAGCTTTTGATGTGCCGCGAAGGTACACGAAAATCCACCGAACAGACTTTCCAATGTTCTTTACCAGGATTAGCCATGTATCGACCGACCAAACTCATAGCATATGATAGATCAGGACGTGAACAAACCATGGCATACATCAAGGAACCAACAGCACTAGAATAGGGAACTCGAGACATGTACTCAATATCATCTTTAGAGCTAGGACATTGCAAAGCCGACAACTTGAAATGAGAAGCAATAGGAGTAGTAACTCGACTTTGCATCATGCATATTAAAACGATGAAGAACTTTCTCAATGTACTTTTCCCGACTAAGAAACAACAAACTAGACTTTCTGTCCCTTTTGATTTCCATGCCTAGTATTTTCTTAGCAGGACCAAGATCCTTCATCTCAAACTCACTACTTAATTGATTCTTTAAAGTAGTGATCTCTTTCATGCTCTTGGCAGCAATCAACATATCATCAACATATAGCAGCAAATAAATAGGTGATCCATTAACAAACTTGATATACACACAACTATCATACCGAGATCTCTCAAAACCATGTGTAAGCATAAATGAATCAAACCTTTTATACCACTGTCGTGGCGACTGTTTCGGACCATAAAGGGACCTCTTTAATTTGCAAACAAGATCCTCCTTACCGGGCACAACATAACCTTCAGAGTTGGTCCATATATATATCCTCCTCCAACTCACCATGCGGAAAGCAGTCTTTACATCTAGCTGCTCAAGCTCAAGATCATGCATAGCAACAATACCAAAGAAAGCACGAATAGAACTATGCTTCACAACCGGGGAGAATACATCATTATAATCAACACCTGGAATTTGATCGAAACCTTTTGCTACTAACCTTGCCTTAAACCGTGGAGGCTCATTAGGAGACAAACCTTCCTTTCTTTTGAATATCCACTTGCAGCGGACAGCCTTCTTTTGTTTAGGCAAGTGCACAACATCCCATGTGCCATTCTTCTCAAGCGATTGCATCTCTTCTTGCATCGCACCTACCCACTTCTCTTTATCAACCGAAGCAATGGCTTCAGTATATGTAGCTGGTTCAATATCATGCTCCACCTGTTCAGCACAACTCAAAGCATAAACAACAATATCACATTCTTGAATTAATCGGGTAGGAGGTGTAATATTTCTCTTAGGGCGGTCAGCAGCAATAGACCGTCCTTGTCGCTGAACAAAAGGTGGTGAAGGTGGAACATCATTATCATCATTGTTGGTTTCAGGAAACACATTTTCATTCTCCTTTGCGTGCTCCACCTGCACGCCAATTCTGTGCTGCTCATCATCAGAAACATCGGGAGAATCAATAGCATCGGAAATATCGGTAGACGGACTATCATTAAACATAACCGCCTCATTAAAAACGACATTCCTGCTCAACACAATTTTCTTAGTTTCAGGATTCCATAATCTATATGCCTTAACTCCTGAACCATAACCAAGGAAGATGCACTTAACAGCCCTTGGCTCCAACTTTCCATTATCAACATGAGCGTAAGCGATGCAACCGAAAACTCTCAAATCTGAATAATCGAGCAGGCGAACCGGACCATACCTCAATTGGAGTTTTCTTATCAAGTGGAACGAAGGTGACCTCGTTGATGAGATAACATGCGGTGGAGGCTGCTTCAGCCCAAAAACCTCTATGCATCTTTGCATTAGACAACATGCAGCGAGCCCTCGAAATAATGGTCCTGTTCATGCGTTCAGCCACGCCATTCTGTTGAGGGGTGTACGGAATGGTATGATGTCTTACCATCCCATCATTGCTGCAAAACTCATCAAATTCATTTGAACAAAATTCCATACCATTGTCAGTACGGAGTATCTTAACCTTTTTTTTTCAGTTTGGGTTTCTACCATTACTTTCCACTTCTTAAAAGCATTAAAAACATCAGATTTATGTTTCAGGAAATATGGCCACACTTTTCTTGAGTAATCATCAATAATTGTAAGCATGTAATTAGCACCACCATTAGAAGTTCTACGGGACGGACCCCAAACATCAGCGTGTACATAATCTAAAATGCCTTTGGTGGTATGAACGGAAGCATTAAATTTTACTCTTTTATGCTTACCAAAGATGCGAGTGCTCACGGAACTCAAGATTACCTAAATCGCAGCCATCAATTAGCTCTCTCTTTGCCAATTCTGCCATGCCAAGTTCACTCATATGTCCAAGACGCTTGTGCCAAAGGTTAGTCTTACTAGTTTCATCGGAACTAACAGAAGCAGCAATACCGGGCAAAGTGCTACCTCTAAGGACATATAATTTCGCAGAATTCATATCACCAATCATAATAATGAGAGAACCTGATGATACCTTCAAAAGTTTGTTCCCACCTTTGTACTTGTACCCGTCACAATCAAGGGTACTCAAAGAGATCAAATTCCTCGCCATGGAGGGTATGTGTTTCACTCCTTTCAACGTGCGTGTCATCCCATCATGGGTCTTGATCTGAACAGAACCAATGCCAACAATGCTTGCACTTGGTTGTCATTCCCCACACGCACAAAATCTCCACTCTGCACGGACTCATAAGAACTGAACCAATCTTTGTTACAGACAAATATGAAACGAACATGCGGTATCAAGAATCCATTCATCATCACGTGAAACACATGCAGCCAAAACAACTAAGCAATCTCCATCGGAACTATCACTACCGAGCAACAACGAGCAGCCTCACCCTTACCGGTGACAACGGCAGCCTTACCATTACCATCATTATTTTTCGGTTGGTAAGTTCCGTTCCTTTTCTCCTTGTTCTGCGGCTTCCAACAATCATCAATATTGTGGCTAGATTTCTTACAATACCTGCAGAACTTGTCACGTCCTTTGGACTTTGAGCGACCTCTATCGCCCTTGCTCTTATCTCTGTTGTTGTGGTAGTAGTTATCTCGCTGCTCCGTCCTGCCACGGACCTCTAACGCCTCCGCCTTGGAGGACGAACTTTCAGCTTGCACCATAAATTTCATTTTCTCCTTTTGTTGGAGAGCATCATAAACTTCCGCGAGAGTTAGTTTGTCGCGGCTCAATAATATGGTGTCACGAAAATTACTGAAAGAATTAGGCGGCGAGCATAAAAGAAGAAGACCTAAATCCTCATCCTCATACTTAACTTCTATAGACCGCAAATCGAAACAATCTCTTTCCAGGAAGATAGGTGATTCATTACCGAACCTCCCTCTTGCAACTTATGCGAGAACGACTTCATCTTCACGTGCAATCCGCCCGTGAGATCCTTGGACAAACGAGATCTCCTCTAGTTTGACCCATAACTCGGCGGTGGTTTTCTCCTGCAGCACTTCCTGCAGAATATTATTTGACGAGATGGAGTTGAATCAACGATAAAGCCTTACGGTCTTTCCGCTTCTCCGCATCGGTCCGGGTATCCTTCGCTTTCTCGCCGAAAGCATCGATCGCTTCATCCGGATCCGAAGATTGGGCGAGAATCGCCCTCATCTTCACTTGCCACAAAGCAAATCTCGTGGTGTAGTCCAGCTGCGGTAGATCGAACTTCAGTGACGACATCTCGTAAACCCTAGATCCAAAGAACACGGGCTCTGATACCACTTGTTATATTTGAGATGCACAATAAACGAAGAACGAAAAAGTAAAACACTGCAGGGGACACGAGATTTTAACGTGGAAAAACCCTTGCAACACACAAGGGAAAAAACCACGGGCGCCAGCCAGCAAAACTTCACTATTTCGGTGGTGTTTACAAACGCCGTGGGTGTACAATGATGCGATGATAACCCTAGCGGCGGCTTACGGGGAATATAAATAGGCGGTGGCAACGATCCGTACTGCGGGGGCTGCCGCCCCCGCACCCCCCGCAGGCGTCCCCGTAGGGCACGACATATGGGCTAACTTCGACTACGCTACGCTTCGGCCCAAGCCTCCGGCGACGGGCCTCGCTCCGCTCGTCAGAAGTTAGCCTCCCTTTAGTATATGAATTTGGATCACAAAATAACAATGATGCTGCCATCCAACCATGCATTGGCGAAGCAAGTTTTCCTGTGGCGTCTAAAGTCCTGTCGCGTCTGGCACGACATCAGTCAATACTAATATGGTTCTCTTCGACGAAATGGTGATAACTCTTTTTTTTTTTTTGAGATTTGCAAAGTGAGCTTTTCGTTGAAAAATAACAGTCCCAGCTTTCGTTTCTTTTGCAGTGAATGAGCACGCAGCCCATACGGTTTGGTTGGGCCTGGGCTGCACACAACATCAGCTGCACCCACTTGGTTCACTTCACATGGCCCAGCTCGGGCACCGGGCAGGCAGGCACACTCCACTCCACTCCCGCAAGACAGCAGCGACCAACCCACCGGCGCGGCGGCGCGAACGGCAAATCGACCGCAGCTTCGACACCGTGACGGCGCTGATCTCTCGTGGTATCCGCCTCTTCCTTCATCTCACGCTTTCCTCCTTCTCGCTCCATCCATGCATGGTTCTTGCCGCGTTTGGGTGGTTGCTCTTGGGGATTTGACTGCCTGCTCCTGCCGCGTCCGCTGGCCAGACGCACCAGGGACCAGGCTGCTGTACGCATTGACTATGCGGAGGGACAATGCCGCTATGTCTTACCCGTCTCTTGCTCTGGGGGTGTCACTCCCCCCTTTCTCTCTTGGTCGGCGCTGTTTCCACTGTGTAGGGGCTGCCCCTCGCAGCCCCATGATCTTCTTCTACCTCTAACTACACTCTCTGATCTCAAGAACACACGCACATGTGAAACCTCAAGAACACAGACACGCCGCAGGTACCAAGGAAGAACAAGAAGACTTTGTCGATGCTCTCTTCCTTGGCACACACAAATGCTACATTGTTTTCTGCCCACAGGCCTTGGGGGTGGAGCAAAAAAACCCTTGCAACAAGCCTCCGGCGACGGGCCTCGCTCCGCTCGTCAGAAGTTAGCCTCCCTTTAGTATATGAATTTGGATCACAAAATAACAACTGCTTGGTCACGTGGGACAAAGTGGCTTCCCCAAAGCCGCTTGGGGGCCTAGGTATTTCGAACCTCCGCCTCCTCAATCTTGCTCTTTGATGTCGTTGGGCGTGGCTACAAAAGGTGGACCCATCAAAGGCTTGGGAGGAGTTCAACATTCAACTCCCCAGCCTCTGTTTGGCGATCTCGGACGCTGCTATTTGTTACACGGTGGGCAATGGCGACCGGGCTAGATTCTGGACGGATCGCTGGCTTGACGGAGCCAAAGTGGCGGAGATCACTCTGAACGTGGCTAGTATGGTCTTGAGGAGGAGAGTAGTGGCATGCTCGGTGAGGGAGGGCCTCTCGGGCCAGTGGCTTCGCGATTGTGGCCCCGATATGAGTGCCGAGGCTCTCCCGGAGTTCTTCTTACTCTGGCAAAGCACGTCCAACTTCCATTTGGACCCCCGAGTGAGAGGATCTACCTCTGTGGAGATGGTGGGCTGACGATTGCTACTCCGCCAAGTCGGCGTATGGATCCTTCTTTGTGGGATAGGTGAGGCTCCTATCTCCGATGAGATTTTGCATTCCCGGGCCCCCTATAGTTGCGAGTCCTTTGTGTGGCTCGCCGCAAAGAACCGTTGTTGGACGGCCGATAGATTTAAGAGACGTGGCATGCCTCGCCCACCGGCTCGTCCACTGTGCGACCAGGAGCCGGAGTCCCTGTAGTATCTGCTCCTTGGCTGTGTGGTGGCGCGGGAGGTCTAGTTTTGGGCCCTTCGCTGTTGGGTCAAGGAGGACTGGCTCCCAGCGGCGAACACCGAGCTTTTGGAGTGGTGGTCTTCACGTACCTACCCGGCGGCCCATAGGTGGGACATGTGGACCGCAATCATCCTGGTGTTCTGGTGTATTTGGAGGCACCGGAACGATGTGGTCTTCAACGGCGTGTCGGCTTCGCAGTTCACCGTTAGAGATAGGATTAGTGTGGAGTTTGATAGGTGGCGGCTTGCCAAGCTTTTCCGTGGCACTCTTTTTGCTTTTCGTGATCCTATTCTTCTCCTGTGGCAGCTAGGAGAGTAGGCACCGAAACGATGTGGTCTTCAACGGCGTGTCGGCTTCGCAGTTCACCGTTAGAGATAGGATTAGTGTGGAGTTTGATAGGTGGCGGCTTGCCAAGCTTTTCCGTGGCACTCTTTTTGCTTTTCTTGATCCTAGTCTTCTCCTGTGGAAGCTAGGAGAGTAGGCGTGTGTGGGGAGATTCTTCCCCTTGTGGGCATCATCAATTTTGCCTTCTTTGGCTTTCTTCTATGCGACTGATACACCTTTCTATGGTGTATCCTCAAAAAAAAAAACCATGGCAGGACCTTCAGAAAAATATCCAGCTGTTTGACACGAGAAATAATAAAAGGGTGGACTAAATATTATCTCTCTACGCGCCAGGGGAAAATGAATGTGCGGGCGTGCCAGTGTACATAAGTACACAAATAAAACATAGGGAAACATGTATTTTTTATTAATCTCTCAATGGAGAAACGAAATTACAAGACCCCTTTACATATGCGCTCCGTGTCCTGCTAGCGCGGCCTGACTTGGGCGATTGTGTGTTCTGGTTCACGGGGCCTTGGAAGGCTCCCGATTAATTACGTCCGCGAGTCAGCGCCGCGGACCACCTCCGATTAAGCTGCTGCAATGGTCGTCGTCTTCCAGTCTCGTCTTCTCCATGCACTTGGCGTAGACGATGATGATGTGATGGTGAAGTGGAAAGCGGGACGGTACGTCCGTCGCCCCGGCGATGCTTAGCCATACTCTCCGGCTTGTCGATGTCCGATGATGAAGATATCTGACCTCGTCAGCTCAGACAGATGGGCGGCCTTCGCCTCGTCGGTGCCAGGCCTGGTGGTGTCTGCCTCGTCGGTGTCGGACTTGATGTCTTGCCTTCGCCTCGTCGGTGCCCGGCAAGAAATGGTTTACTTCATCGGAGAAAAGACATGTCGGCGAAGTGGCTTCGCCTCGTCGGTGCTAGGCTGATGTTGGGGATGAGGGTTGATGTGGTTGTCGGAGTAGACTTAAACGTCGTCGCGTGGCAGCGTGGCTTGATGACGATGATGTATGAACTTGGCGATGTAGATCTTGTAATGCCGGAGGTGTGCATGGGCCCATGGAGGCTTGATATTTCGTGGTCGTGTGACTCGGCTAGAAGAAGGGTAGCGTGCTGATGTAGTTGGCGCCCTCGCCGCCTTGTCACGGAGTCGATGAAGACGATCTTTGTGTCGATGTAGTTGGCGTCCGTGTATGGTACATGTTGATGAAGATGTGCATCGGCTGATGGTCATCTTGACTTGTTGGGTTCGAGCTGGGGTCGGTGTAGTCCTTGACGGGAGCTCCGTTGAAGGCGACGGCGCGTATGGACATGTAGCTTGCAGCGGGTGGGACGGAGCCGAATCCTCGGCGTCCATGATGAAGCGATCTCCGGACATCGGCACAGGGACCTCGTACGGTGATGCATACGTCCGCTTGAGTTGATAACACAACACGGCTTGCATGTGGTAAATTAATTAATCAATGTATCCATATATACCTTGTTAATTATTAGGATCAAAGGGCCATGGGCTAGATGAGACACCTCCCTTTCTCTTCGTACCACGCTCGTAATGGGTGGGCCGGCGTTGTACTGCGCTGGAGATGAATACGGGCGCTCGGCTGCCCACTGGCGTTGGCATCGGTCCAGCCGTGTGCATCGGTGTTGACGATGTGGGGTGTATATGTGGAATATCTGCGTGTTCGCGACGATGATGATGTCCACCTAGCTCCTGGCGCGCATGGTGTGTCGCAGCCCCAGCGTCGGTGCCATAATGACGAAGGAGGTCTCTGTGGTGATCACGATGGCGAGGACTTGGCGCCACATTGGTGGCGCACGTGCGTTTATGGGCGTCGATGGGCTCGATGAAGGCCAAGTCCACTATCACCGGGTGCACGCCGATGGGCCGTAGATGGAAGCTCCAGCGGCGGCGTCCTCGTTGATGGAGGCAATCTTGTTCGCAGCGGCCTATGGTGGCGTCGAGGAGCAGGACCTCCAAGGCCATGGTTGGCATCGTCAGTGCGACGGCTAGCTTGCCTTGTCAGCGTCGCGGAGAGCTTTGCTTGATGTGCATCATGGCGTGGCATCGGGTCGCTGCTAGACACGTCATGTTGCCGACGTCGTCCTTGACATCTGCCGATAGGCGACCTCCGTCTTCAAGTTGGGCGTCCGTTCTGCCGCACCAGGTCTCTGCATCATGGCTCCAGGGCGTGTGCTTGCCGCATCATCCACCGTCTCCGGCCTCCGGATGTAAGTGGGGCAGTTGCCGTCGTTTGGGCGCGTGTAATAGTTCGCCGCGGCCGTGTACCAACTTGGCGCGTCGTCCGCTGCCAGTGGTCTTGCTGGTGTCGCATCTCGGCGGCACAGCGTGCATTTCTGCAACGGCTGGCATCACCGGTGCATGCCATGGGCTACCTGTAGATAGCTTCGGTGAGACCATTCGCGTCGACAGAGCTGATCCTGTTTGTCCCGGATGAAGACGGCCTCCATTGGTCTTGTCAGCGTCATCGGTGTGATGGCGCCGGGCTGTACGCCGGCAGCCTCGACGTCGTCATCGGTGGCATGGCGTGGAGTTGAAGAAGGCGTCGCGCTGCACGCCGGCAACCCCGGGCGTTGTCGTCGCGCCCCATAAGAGTGGTGGTGATGGCGCCGCGCTGCACGCCGGCAGCCTCGGCACGGACGTCGTCGCCGTGCTTCACGAATGTGGTGTTGCTGGCGCCACGCTGTACGCCGGCAGCCTCGTCAAGGTCGTCGTCGTCGCGCCTCGCGGGTGCCATGGAGATGGCGCTGCGCCGCATGGTGGCAGCCACATCACGGACGTCGTCGTCGTGTCTCGCGGGAGTGGTGTTGATGGCGCCGCACTACAAGCCGACGGCCTCATCACGAACGTCATCGTCGCGGCTCACGTGTGCCATGGAGTTGATGGCGCCGCGCTACACGCCGGCAGCCTCGTCGTGGACATCGTCGTCGCACCTCGCGGGTGTGGTGTTGATGGCGCCATGCTACGCGCCGGCAGCCTCGTCTTGGCCCGACGCCAAGTTTATGACGATCGGCTCACTGTTGGTGTCGCAGCAAGCTCCGTCGGCTACCTTTCCAGCTTGATGCGCATCATGGCGTGGCATGGGATCCCTGCCAGTCACGACGCGTCGCCGACGTCTTCGACCTCCAGTGATCGGCCACCTCCGGCTTCACGTCGTGGGGCTCGTCAGATCCCTGTGTTCTTCTCTTGTTAGGCGCGTGGTCCCAGTGCGTGGTCCGCTGCCGCTTGTTTCTTGTGTGTATCCTCCCTTCAGCGCTCGGCTGGTCAGCTCAATTTATAGGCGAGTGCTAAGCCGAAACAGACAACGCCACGCTGCGCGGGCGCCATTGCAGAGTTGTTATGCTGTTGCTCTATTTACGGCTCGGACGCAGGGATATGCTTATCTTATCCCGCAGTTAGCCAGAGCCTCATTCATTAAGGACGTGGCTAGGCAGCATCCACCCCATCCGGGTGCTTCTTTGTGGAACCTAGCACTCGTTTAAAAAAGGAAAGACCCCACGTCCAAAAATGTAAAGATTATGATAGCTCATAGAAATTGTCCTGTAATCACCTCATGTGCATTTAATTTCATGCGAAGAAAATTTTAAAAAGTCATAACTTTTAAACCGTGAGTTCGAGTTGCATTTCGTTTTCTCCGTTGGGCCTCTCGCGACAAGATTTTCGAAACTATATCTCATTTGTATATGTTTTGATAAACTTTTTTTTTTGGAAACCAACTCAGTTGTTACAGAAAAGCAACTCAGTTTTTCGGAAAACCAACTCAGTTAGACACGTAAATTCACGATATGGTGCTAGCAGATTTAGGGATGGTGCTAGGGAACTTAGGCATGATCTTAGTCAACTTAGTACTAGTAGTAAGCAACTTCAACATCGTGATAGCCATCCCCATTGTAGGCAAATTACGCAAGATGCAACTTCACATATGGGTATGCAACTTAGCACTAGGAGTATACAACTTAACAATAATGATTATGAAACTTAACACTACCAGCTATACAACTGAGAAAACAGTAAACAACTTAAGGGCAGTTGTATGCAACTCCATTAAGAAACTACACAACCTTACAAGAGTAATGCTAGCCGACTTAGTACTACCAATATGTGGATTAGGCACGTTGATAGGCAAGTTCACTATATTTTTGTATTTTGTAGGCAACTTAGTTTTCTAGATACTCAACGGAAATACTTTTGTACACCCACGCATGGGTGTGGGTGTTTCCACAACAAATATTTTTATTTGTTTTTTATATTTTAAAATAAACTTAAATTTTACTTTTCTAATAGGTATATCTACACCTATGAGCCAAAACGTTTTGTCCCAGATTTTAGCTACTACCCACGAATAAAGTAGTACTCCTACTTAAATCTGAGATGGAGAAAGTAGTACTCCAGCATGCTCAACCGAGCGTGCACGCACGCACATCGGAACATGCACCGTCCGCCTCGCCTCCCATCCGTCCTCGACGGCGGCGATGCTGCCCACCCTCCTCTCCTCTGTCTACGCCTCCCCTACTCTTCTTGGCGCCTCCCCTCAAGCCCTGCACCCAACACCATGTCTTTATGCTCCTTTTCCAACCTGGAGCTCCACCACCGACCGAACACCGAAGTTGGTCGGTTTACCCGATCTAGCGGCACCGGACCTATGGCGTGATAGATTGTTCAAGGCAAACACGAATCGGACATGGGCACCTCCATGAATGTTGGGAAAAATCAACTCTCCTAGGATTTTTTTTGTCGATGTTACATACCACATTGCGATTTGTTACTTGTGTACATAATTTTTGATGTGTTAGTATGGGCAAAGTGCTACACTAATTTTGTACGTATGCAACGTAGAGATTGCACCAATGTTACACACGTTTTCCTATAATGTTGGATAAGTTAGAGAAAAATGTTAGTACTGAAAATAAATATTACAAAATGCATACGCAGAGAAAAGTGTCCTCGTCTTCTAATTCCTTCCATTCGACCAAGGAATTCTCTATAATAATTCGCAAATCCAAATCTGCTAATTGTTCTCTAATAGCACCTGCTCCTGTTGCAATTTCCTGATTTCGAAATGTTGCAAAGCTTGGGGTAGAAAAAAAAGGGAGAAATGTTGTGGTTACAGGATGCAATTTCCTCTTCAAATAAACCTCGTAATCGTAAAAAAAGTTGGTTTTTTAGTGCTGGGCCTAGCAAAAGAGAAATCGCCGTATACTAGGCCTTCCAACTTCTCAAGAGGTTTAAAAGATTCGCGAGTCGCGACTTGAAAAGGCTATTGGAAAAAATATTCGAGAAAAATATTACGTACGTTGAAACAAAAGATGAAACATACAAACCAATTTTGTACCATGACCGGACGGGCGGGATTCACTCACTTAACTAGATCGGCTGGCCAAGGATGCTGATGCTTCCAGTTTTTACAGCCGGCTATACCCTAGCGTATGCCATTTAAAAGATGTAGATGTGTACAAATATGAGTCACTTATTTGCAGACGATAGCCATCAGTGGTTTTTTTTTTTTAAACATTGCCATCAGTGGTTTCTAGTTTCGGCACTGGCACCGGCTCTGATTCAGAAATCGTTTCCTTATCAGACTCAACTTCACCTTTCCTTATTTCTTTGAAATTATACCTAACGACGGCCACACAAGCGGATCGATCGCTTGCAGCTATTATACATCCAAAGTAATCGTCGGCCCTTACCGCCACACGCGCACGCCATGGCTCCATGCAAACGCCGACGAGGAAACACATGCGCGGCGGCGGCGGAGACTCCGATTGCGTGGACGCTGCCGGCAGAGCTGATGCTCGAGATCGTCGCGCGCTCCGATCCCGGCACCCTCGTCCGTTTCGCCGCCACCTGCAAGCTGCTGCGCCGCGACGTCCTCTGCCCTTCTTTCCTCCGCCGCGCGCGACGACGTCGGCCGGCAAGCCGCTCCCTGCATCCTCGCCTATCTTCGCACCTACAGCGGCGGCAATCCCCCAACCCTAGTCCACCCGTCCACGGCCGTCGCCGCATCCTTCTGCCGCGACCACCTCTGGCGCGCGCGCGTCATGGCGCGCAAGAAGGCCGGCAGCCTCCTCGAGGAATACAGACCCGTGGCGTCCCGCCGCGGCCTGGTCCTCCTCCTCCGCCGGAACTTGAGGAACCGACCCAAGTCCAAGCGCTGCTCCGACTTGTGCGTCTATGACCCCATGACCGGCGCGCGCACCTTCCTCTCCCGTCAGCCGGTTATCAAGAGCAACCCGGTGCGTGACCACGAGTACGTCCTGCTCACCGCGGCCGACGGCATCGGCTGCTCCTTCATGCTGCTCGTCGCTGATTTCTACGGACGCAGCATCACAGTGCAGACGGCCTCGTCATGTGGCACCTGGGGGCCTCTCACGTATGTCGAGGACGAAGATCGCTGGTGGACCTTCGTCACACAGGATCGTGACCCTGCCGTCCTCCGCGGCGGCGTCATCCACTGGCTGGGAGGCGTCACACGTACCGAAATCCTAAGCTACAGCTTGGGCACACGGAAGACGGGCTCGGTGAAGCCACCGCCCACCACCAGCATTTTTAACGAGCTCCTCTTGGCAACATCGTCGGACGGTGAACTTCTGAAACTATTCGGCATTAAAGGCTTCGTGATCTCCGTGTGGCTACAGCTCCCGGCGTCAGCAGATGGTGATGGTGGCCGTGGTTGGGCGCTGGAGGCCGTGATCAACATGGAGGAAAAGTTCCGGTTGGTGGACCCTGACTTCCCTCCCGGCGCCGGCCCTGACGTACCCATTGTGTTTCAGGGCTTCGGGAAAAGGACCGGCGATGTGGTGTTGCTCCAGATACGTAGGCCACGTTTTTCTTTTTATGACGTCATTGTCCTTGACCTGAAGACGAAGGATATGCACATGCAAAAGTGCGACGGGCAGTTCTTGGAGATCGACCTAGCATCTCGCTTACAAAACACGAAAATATTTCCTAGCTAATAGGCCATGTACAATGCAGAGACGCTTGTTCGGGTGCTTATAGAAATAAGGACGAGGATTCAGCGAGTTGCTCTTGTGCTAGCGTCTCTGTCTCCATCTCCTGACCAAAATCCTGCATCTTGTATACGAATTTTACTAGTACCTCGAGTGGTGCATGTCTACCTGCTATCGAAACATTTTTTTTTTCATTTCATAAGTCCGGTATATTTTTCCAAAATGATTTTGGTCATTATGGGCTCCCCTTCTCAGATTTGGGTCAACAATAATTGTCCTGATTTCTGGGTTTTTTTTTCCAAACATAGTACAAATATAAACGCTCACAAATAGTTATATACACTCACCCCTATAAAGGTACAAACGCACATCCTGCCTTTATAAGCACCTCCGAGAGACTGGGACCAAGAAATTGATCCAACAAGTCTTAAAATTGACAAAATCATCGTAGGAGTCTCGTTGTCGATGGAAACGCCGCCTCTCACTTAAAAATATTATGCCTTTATAATAATTTATAACATACGATTTGAGTTGCTCATGGCCTTCAATCATACCTCGCCATGTACAAGGGAATGAATGGGTTTCCTCCCGCGTCTGCCAGTTGCAACACTATGAAAGTATCTTCTATTTGAGTTGACCGTTGGTACCAGTGGCGGAGCGTGACGAGATTTTTTTTAGCTATGCACCCAAATTTTGCTGCAAATTCAAATTATATTCATTATTACAAGAGCTGATTTTCAAGTTTGAAATACAAGTTCTATGCACGGGACTTGACCTAGCGAGTAAGGGAGGGAAAATATTCTGCAATGATTTCTTGATTCAGATAGGATTTACATATAAGGACAATTTTCACAGACTCTTCTAGACTTTTTTCGCGAAAACGCAAAAGCCTTGCGTTTCGATGCATTGATAGAAAAAGAAGAGTATGTACAAGCCCGAGTACGGGCACAACACGCCGTACAACTCGACCCAAAAAAGAGGAAAAAGGATAATCTAGGGGAGTAGTTGGCGCACCCCTCGGGCTCCCGCGTCCGCCCATAGCCGCGTCTCGTCCACTAATTAGTTGAACAAGGATATCACGGAGGGTCGCACGTTGTTAAAGACCACCGCGTTCCGATGCTTCCAGATCCACCATGCCGTGAGCATGATAACCGACACCACTCCGCGAAATCACCCTCAACCGTGAGACGTCCAACTATCGGCGGCCCCGGACAGGCTGATTTGGCGTTGGACGACGGATGACCAGTACTCAGCTGGCTCCTGCTATGACACCCTCTTCCAGGGGGCGGTCATCTCAGGTTCCTGGAAGCTTAACTTGAAATCCTGGACGCCGCCTAAGGTGAAGTTCTTTGTTTGGCTGGCCTGCCTCGACAGATGCTGGATGGGAGAGAGACTGGCACAGCGTGGCCTCCCACACGCGCCTAGATGCTCGGGGGGCGTTGCCGAACATGACTCTTCTAGACTTCGAGTTCCATTTGTAAACAATGGCGAGCCTGTCTCCAGTCTCCACCGATGTCCCAAGCCCCAAGGAGTAACCTAGTGCTAGTGTTTATATTTAAGCTCTGCCGAACATGACACATCCCATCGCACAACCAAGAATCATCAATGTATTGAGATGGGAAGTAAAGTCGGGATGTGAGATGGAGGTCTCTTTCTTCCTGCGCTCCGTTGTGGTTGATTGGCAACACGGAAACAAATGACTGTCGATGGAACCAGAGAACATGCCTAGAGAAGTGCGTGCGTTGTGCGTTGTTTTTAGAAGGGGGGTGGGTCGCAGCCCTCCAAGGCGCTTCGCCAGTGGTTGGTACTATTTGAATTCCTCTTCTCGTAAAAGACTAGTAATGTGTCTAATGGATTGACTTTTAAGTTTAATCTCTTGCGTGGATATTGTTCGAACTTCTGCAATAGCCTCTACCTCATCAATAATGGATGATAAGTGAAGCTTATCTTTTTTCATGCTGCCCATATATGTGCATCTTTTATCCTCCAAGGTGTTTACGCATTGCGCTCCTTTTGGATAGGATTATGGCGGGCCACTGGTCTCTCCCATGCCATTTTAACCATATCAAAAAAAACTTCACGATGTAGCCAACTATGTTCAAACTTGAAATGACTTTTACACGGTGGTGTTCCCGTGGTTAGTATTATAGGAGCATGGTCCGACAAGGTCTCAATACGCGCAAGGGCCCGTACCGTGACCAGTGGAAATTTAGATCCCTTGTTTGTGTCCATAAGTACACGGTTCAACTTCTCGTATGTGTCTTTGAAAGGCTATATACCCAAGTGAACTGCCTGCCAATCATTGAAATCTCTCTAAGATCCAGACTGTCAATGAAATCGTTGAATAGGAAATTTCTATGGTTATCGTATCAACATTTACTCTTTTCATGTGAGAATCTTGGCAAAATAAAATCCCCTCCTATAAGAATAAGCTCTAGTATAGAGGCATCATCATCCTCGCTTCATTTCGAAAAAATGTCTCAAGGTTAGGAGCAGACATCCTACGCCCACAGATTCACTGCAAACTGGGGAGCTCATGCAGGTGGATGTGCCTCAAATTGGGCACTTCAACTACATCCTTCCCTTGAAGCTATGAGTCCAAAGGGAATACCTCCTTCAGGTCACCACAACACAATATCTCGAGGGTCTCTAGTGAACGCAAGACGATGTTTGTCACAAATATGAAAAAGGGGAGCACATGTACATGTACGAGCCTTGGGCAGTAGTCCAGGTGCAAGAAGTTCAGGTATGTGAAGTAACATTCAACTTGGTTGTCCCAAATAAAGCATGCAGAGAGGAGCTGGGATGCCCAGAATGTCTGTAGACCCCCAAACCTGTCCTCATCACCTCCCTGGGGAACAATGAAGGCCGTGTGTATCTTGGGGCATCTCTCAATCCTGCACCATCCTATCCAGTTCCATGCTGATCCGTGAGAAGGTTCAGGGATGCTGGTGATGGACGAGTTATCGTACACGTGCAGTGACTTCACCGCATTAAATATAAAATCAGGAAATAACAAACCACCAGGAGCATCCTCCAAAAGTTCATTGCCCTGCCCTTGCATGATTATCTCTATTATGATACATCTCTTCCTGGACCTCCCTATTGGTATCTTGGGGCAATCCCACATCATTATCTCTGCAACTGGGACATCTATCAAGGCATCTCCGTACCTGGAATTTATTAAGGTACTTGAATGCGGTTGGACTTGCACCAGTTTGTCAATGCTTGTTCCTTGGACGTTGCTACCACCAAGAGTGTGTGCAGTACATATATCAAGATGTACATTGCTTATTAAACCTTCCAATTTAGAAAACCACCTAAGGAGCCTTGCATCCATGAGAGAAATCTGCCACCCATACTTCAACATTTATTCTTTCTGCTTCTGGAGGGATCGATCACCATATGGATGTGAGTGTGATGCTTCCCTTCCGTCAGTTGATGTTGATGTTGAGGTGGTGTCGATCCGCAGCACCTCTGGCCAAATTTTCCCTAGTACACATGCACGGAGCTTCTTGCAACCCAGCAGGATGATCCGCTTGAGGTGTTTGGATTGTACTCCTCGAAGATCGACGGTTTTTACTTTTGTGCCTGAGAGATCCAGCTCCTCGAGACTCCCCAACAATCCTTTCAAGAACATGTTCTTCAATTCTTTGCAGCCCTTAAAGGAGATCATTTTTAACCCATCACATCCATCAACCATGACAGTCTCAAGGCTACTGTTGCTTGCAGGCCCAGATAAGCTTGCCATGCCTTGTCTGATGGTATTACCCGAGAAATCAAGAAGCTCCATGATTTCCATCACTGTGAACACATCATTGTTGAAGTAGCATGTGGACTTTGTTACCTGGAGCTTGCGAATGTTACACAACCGTCCCCGTAAATGGCTCATGTCCCAGTTCTTGGCTCCCATCACGGTTAACTCCCTGAGCTGGATCATGAGATCCATCACCCGTGTAGACAAGATCTGATCATAGTCTGTGTAGCGCAGGTCAAGCACCCACAATTTTTGGAAACATTCCCATGACATTGTGATGTTGTTGTCCAACTCCTCCTTGTCTGAATCTGTCTGGTAATGATCCGTGGTGCTTGTTCTTGTAAGGAGGTCTTGGCAGTGCTCAAGCCATAGGAATCTCAGACTGTGGCAACAGAGAAATGGAGGCGATGAGAAGCTGAATTGAGCACTCCAAGCTGGTGCGAGTGCCGAAACATGTTCTTGGGCATAATACCAGTGGGGCTCAGCACAAATCCACAAGTTGCCGTTGAAATCCAGTATGGCATGTATTCCCTAGACCTCACCAGGTGAGAAGAAGGAATTATTGTTGACTCGCCGACATTAAGCCTGTTGTCAATGCCCAACAAACGCACCTTACGCTGCAGAACATCGCCAACTTGCCATGCTTTGTCAATGTCTGTTAGTGCGATGATTCCATCGCACACCCAATAGTTACTGGTGTGGACAGCCCAGTCGTAGTCAACAATGTGAGAGCCGGTGGAGCATTGTTTCAGCATATACAAGACACACTCAGCAGCAATCGTCAGATCAATGATGATGTGGCCATGCTTATTGCAAGAAACTTGTGCAGCCTCATGGCCAACTAGATAAGACCAAAGCTCCTGCAGATCTCGCCGATCTCTTGAAGTTGAAAGAATGACATCACTTGATGTGCTCTTCTTCATATTCTCTATCATCTTGTGGTCAAGACGAAACCTCCCTTGGAAAGTCCAGAGCATCTTGCTATTGGCATATCCATATATGTAGAGACCAAATTTAAATATATCAATCTCCTCATTGCTACCATTGTGTAAGATCACCAAGAATTTGTGATTCTGTGTGGTTTTATAGATCTCTCTGGCAACTTGTGCTATCTCACTGCAGGAGCTCTGGTCTAACCCGTTAAAATCATCATCCTCGTCTTGTTTGTCAAACATCTCCATCACCCAGTTGGAAAGCTTCAGCTGCTCTGAGATTTCCCTCTGCATTGCTCTTCTGCTCTCCCACTTTGAGCAGTCAATTTGGATAATTTTATCAAACTGCAGCCCTGTGGGCCTCGTCGAAAAGTCATTTGATATTGTGAGGCGTTCGGCAACAGCTTGCAGAACAGCTGATGCCCCAAGCTCATCCCAGCCATCAAAATAAATGGCATTCTCTCTAGTGCTTGTAGTATCTGCCTCAAGTTCAACAAGAATTTTTTCGATGGCCACATCAATGGTGTCCGCCTTGATAACCTGCATATGTGCACCGCAGTGAGATGATCATAAGTTGCAACACTCATGCAAGGACAGTTGAGCATTTTTGTTAACTCAAGTAGTTGAGCATGCATAGTAGTATGTAAAAAGATACACATACAAGATGAAAAATAAGTATTGACACTGCCAACGTAAACATTAACCAAAGTATTACTACAGATGATGCATAGCGAAAGGAATTAAACATTATTGGTAAGTGTAAAAATACCTCAATTCGCATGATTAATTGGTCGGATCCACCGATCTCAAGCCACTAGATTAATTTCATTTCAGGCTTAAGATTTACAGTCAATTCTTCAACAATCTCCAGATTAATTTCTCAACCAGTCGCCAATCTGTTCATGACTTCCTGTATAGACTGAAATGCAAGCACGGGCAATAAATAGGGCTAGGTTATATATTTATGTAGAAGCAGGCAAATTGAGCACAGGTGTGAGGCAAGCTAGCTACTGAGGTACATACCTGTGTTACTTAGAATAATTGGTACTATGTAGAGGGTCTGTTGCCGGATAGAAGCCGAATGAAACGTCCAGGTGCCAGTACAAGATGGACGAACTGGAGAGCATAAAAGGGACATGCTACATGCTGCCACAAAATATTTGGGGTGATTCGTGCTTGTGCATGTGATGTGCACAAATTCCTTGGATAGAATAAGAGAAAGTGGTAATATCCTTTCCTTTTGCTTTACTTTCCCTCTTTCATTGAGAGGATTACCTTTTGCTTTCACTAAAAACGGTAATCAATCCTTTGCTTGTCGCTGGCTAGCTGTACAGTATAAAGATAAAGACGAATGCTTGCAAGGCTGTCTGTTCACTGTCCAATCGTCCTGCTAATTGAAACCTTTTGTATATTTCAAGGCACCCGAGTTGAAGAAACTATGAAGCAGGGGATACAATCATACAGATTCGGGCTTTAACTTCCATTGGGGGCAAACTGTACTCCTACTATGTTGCAGAGTCTAGCTGATATCTCCAACTCCAATCTTATTTATAGCATGAAGGAAAAATGCTACTACATCAGTAAGTGTAAAAAAATTAAAGCGGCACCTAAAAATGTCTCTGCATAGTAATTGGTACTACATCAGTAAGCGAATTATTATAGAGAATTCCTTGGTCGAATGGAAGGAATTAGAAGATGAGGACACTTTTCTCTGCGTATATGCATTTTGTAATATTTATTTCCAGTACTAACATTTTTCTCTAACTTATCCAACATTATAGGAAAACGTGTGTAACATTGGTGCAATCTCTACGTTGCATACGTACAAAATTAGTGTAGCACTTTGCCCATACTAACACATCAAAAATTATGTACACATGTAACAAATCGCAATGTGGTATGTAACATCGACAAAAAAAATCCTAGGAGAGTTGATTTTTCCCAATATTCATGGAGGTGCCCATGTCCGATTCGAGTTTGCCTTGAACAATCTATCACGCCATAGGTCCGGTGCCGCTAGATCGGGTAAACCGACCAACTTCGGTGTTCGGTCGGTGGTGGAGCTCCAGGTTGGAAAAGGAGCATAAAGACATGGTGTTGGGTGCAGGGCTTGAGGGGAGGCGCCAAGAAGAGTAGGGAGGTCTGTTGACTGCCAAAACCCACCGGCGGGCAGCGGCCTTGTCAACACCGTAGAGCCGGGAAGAGCCTAGAGCTGCGGCTGGCTGAGACCCCTCCGAGCGACGGCCCGCAATGCTCTTCTGGTCACACGCGGCGATGCGAAGTGCAGGGCGTGCCACCTGACCTATACCGGTCGGGAAGGTGATGGGGATGCCTCGCTTAGTTTCTGCGGGGCATACATGTAAACATTAAATACGAGCCTCGATCGGCTCTCAGGTTATCCTGTGAATCGGCTCAAAGAGCCGATCCACCCATGATTCGTACGGGGTGCACGAATACTTGGTGGTCCTGCTTGATCAAGATAGAGCTAATGAGATCTACGACGATTTAGGGTTTTCACCGCACAATCGGATCATCCTACTCCGGAGTTGGGCCTCGCGGCCACGCACGGTGCTCGTAAGCCGATCCTAAACAAGGCCTAAAAACCAACATGAAGTTGATCCTCGGAACATCCCGTTTAGGACTTGCGAACGCCACCCTACGTGCCACTGGATCCTCCCCCTTTGTAAGGCCTAACTATTGCGGATATTAAACTAATCCTTGTAGAACAAGGAGCAATCGTAACGGATCAGATCTACTAAATAATGATCAAGCGGGGTGCCGCCCCCACACCGAGATAGGCGTGAGGGCGGCTAGATATGCAAGGGTTGCACTACGTAAGCATGCTTAAACGAAGAACAATGCTAACCCTAACACATCTAATGATAACTACGTTGCTCGCCATCAAAAGCGCTTCAGTACGAGCAACGCATGGACAACGTGGGGCTTGTGCTGCCTAGATCGCAAGATGCGATCTAGGCGAGCATGTCGCTACCCGATAGAAACCCTCGAGACGAAGGAGTTGGCGATGCGCCGAGATTGGTTTGTTTTGGGGTTGAACGTGAGTTGTTGTTTATTTCATAAACCCTAGGTACATATTTATAGTCCACGGGACTTTCTAATGAGGGCATGCACTAAACCGTGCACGAGTAAGATTCTATCTCTAAACTAAAATACGATCTAATATGTTACAGATACACGGGCAATTAAGCCCAACTTGGTATAAAAGGCCGATCCACGTATTCCTCCATGTATATATATCTTCAGACCATCTTGATCGCGGCCCACCTCTGACTCGGTCAAATTCTGGTGATAACACATGCCCCCCTGGTTTTGGAAATGATATTTCCAAAATCATTACGTTTTTCTTTTGTCGGGTCATGTCATGGTAGAGCAGAACCATTGCAGCATTTTTCGTCGGGTCATGTCATGGCAGAGCAGAACCATTGCTCCGCACAATTTGACCGTTGTCTTTGGGTACTGCCTCCTCGAAAACTGCTGTGGCATTGAATTTTTTCACCGTAGCCCCTTTTATTTAACCGCTCTGAGTGATTCGCCATTTCACCATCCTGCTCTGTCCTGGCCATCGGTGCCCAAAAACCCTCAAAACTCCCACAGCCATGTCTTCCTCTTCTTCCTCTTCCTCGTCGGTCTTCCACGACTCCTCCTCCGAGCTTTCCTACGGGTCCTCTTCCTCCCGTGAGACGCCACCGGACATCCGCGCCCCAGAAGCATGGGACCTGGAAGACCACACCTCCTCTGTCTGGTCCGAAGACGACCAGTCCCTGACCAGTGGGGACGAAGATCTTCAGTTCCTCGCCGTCGGGGAACTGGAGTCGGAGAGCGAGGACGACCGAGTTCCCCGGGACGGCTGCCCCACCTCCGAAGAAGAGGAAAAGGAAGACGAC
This sequence comes from Lolium rigidum, assembly GCF_022539505.1. Classification (NCBI taxonomy): domain Eukaryota; kingdom Viridiplantae; phylum Streptophyta; class Magnoliopsida; order Poales; family Poaceae; genus Lolium; species Lolium rigidum. The sequence goes on from NC_061509.1 coordinate 35,932,456, forward strand.
GGCGACGACGACGACTCCCTCGAGGGTTACCCGCCGGCAAAGCGCCTCCGCATGTGGTGGGACGACGACGGCAGCGACGATGAAGACGAAGATGAAGCTCCCGTAGAGGGCTATGGGAGCAGCGACGAAGAACCCATCGGCAGTAGTGCCGATGAGAGTTCCGAAGATGACGACGAAGGAAGCAACGGCCCGTAGATTAAGATCTACTAGTATAGGCCTAGCAGTAGTAAATTGGTCAATAGACCCCCCTTTTGTTCTTCCTTCCCGAGCAATCGGCTCTTTCTTTGTAAGAAATCCTCTTATCAATGAAGAAAATCCCTTAACTCCCTTGCCGATTGTCGAATGGAGTTGTCGTACAGGGAGCCGATGGCAGAATATCGGCTCATCTTGCTATCTGAGGCCAAGCTGTTGTATAAACTTACTTCACTAAAGTCGATATCAGCGTATCGGCTCTGTTCTCTGAAGTCGATGCCCGTGCATCGGCTGTGATTTATATATATATATGCTTTCCCTTCTCCCTTTTTTTTTTTACTGGCCGATTCTGAAATCGGCCCCCACATTTTACTGTCCGATTCTGAAATCGGCCCATCCTACTGTCCATCATCCCACATGCTTGGGAAATATTTCTTGAGGTGTTGGCCATTAACAACCACGGGGAACTTTTCGCCGCTCAATTCCTCCGAGCATGTATGCATTACCCTTCAAGGCCTGGACCACTTTGTACGGACCGTGCCAATTAGGAGACCACTTGCCATATGCCTTATCCCTGGTTCCCAATGGCAACACAGCTTCCCACACAAGATCACCAACTTGGAACTCTTTTGGCTTAACCTTTTTGTTGTAAGCACGAGCCACCCTGGCTTTGTTCTCCTTAATCTTCTCCAACGACCAAAGCCTGGAGTTCCGTTGCGTCCTCAATAGTATCGCTCATCAAGGCTGCGTATTCTTCACGTTGTCGGATCATTCCGAAACGTGACGCGTCTTGATCCAGCCAGTAATTTCCCAAGGCAATACGGCCTCCTGTCCATAGACAAGCTGGTACGGCGAGGTCTTTATAGCCCCATGGCACGACATGCGGTAGGCCCATAATGCTTCTGATAACTTCTCGTGCCAATCCCGAGGATTCTCGTCAATTTTCCTCTTGATCAGCTTGATCAGGCTCTGATTGGACGACTTTGCCGATGACGCCGGCACACAGCACTTGTACTCCCTCATGATTCGTCCTTGCTTTCTCCCTGTTGGGATGAGCACCTCGAACCGGATCATCAAGCCCGGTTATGAGTGTTATCAACCAGTAGTAGCGGCTCGGCAGCTTGGTCTCGGACAGGTGCCTCCACACTTCTTCCTACACCACCGACGACAAGTAGAGCTGAGCCGCTCGACATCCTCACCGCCCAAAGGTGCTATACCTTCTTTGACGCTTTGGCCATACCAATTCCCCACGACCTCCGTTTCTCCTTCACCACCGACGGTTTTGAAACTTGGTGGTCTATGTGAAAGACCCATGTCTTCAGGAGGGCACTAGGACCGCAGCTGAAGGAGCTTGACGCCGAATATGATCCCCCTGCCGACCAGGTACCGCCACTTAAGTATTTCTTGTAACTGCCTTATGGTGATTGTCCGTGAACTGACTCTCTTCTCTTGGCAGCAACAAGATGGCCCAGCTCCCACACAAGCCGACGGCTCCCCTTTCGTCTTTCTTCCTCCGGCACCGCGTGGTTCTCTTCGCCGCAGTCCGCCTCCCCGAAGAAAGTTATAATGCGAAGTCGGCCGATTTCACCGAAATCGGCTTCTAAGAGTAAAGCATCTTCGGGGCCCGTTGCCCCCGAGCCTCGACTCGGGCGAGGACGGCGGTGAGGAAGGTAGCGGCCAGGAAAACCCCGAAGCGTAAAGCTCCGGCCCGGGAAAGCTTGCGTGTAAGTTGGTTCGGACCCGCGAGCGCTCGTCCGCTTTTTTCAAAGAATTTGTTCATGACGCGCTTGTATCCTTCCCTACGGGCCTCTATCGAAGGATCCTCCGGCGGAGCCGAAGAAACCAGCCGGGGAGAATCGAACTCGGGTGATTCCGAGAGGTCCACTACCCGGAGTCGGACGGCTTCGCCGGCGCCGGCTTCCAAGAAAAGGTTGATCACCGGAACCCCTGTTCCTCGGGCCCCGACCGGATCGGGGTTACGTACGAAGCACCGCTGTGTCAAAAGGGCTCGTAAGAACCCACCAACCTCTTCATCAAGCCGGGAGGTCTCGAATGTAATTATCTTCGTGGTCACGCTTTCATGCTGTCCCGTTATCATTTGGATCGGCTAATCACTTCCTCTTGTAGGCCGCCGAAACGTCTAGCGGGGATGTTGAGGAGGTACCGAGGCCGTCCGCTACCCTGGAGCTAGCTGCCCCGACGCCAGCGGCTGCACGAGCGGTTGATCCAACCGAGCCCCCAGAAAAGCCGATCGTTACTGCGTCGGCTGCTCCTTCTCCCTTGGGAGAGGTATGTCTCTCCTCTTTGGCTCCATCAGTTCCTTGTTACCTGTTAAACTCACTGTGTTTGCCTTATCAGGGTTGTGATCTCTCGAGCTTGCTTACGTTCGACCCAGCATCCATCGATCCCATTCCTTCCAAGGCAAGTGGGGAGCCGGATATCAGCACGGTCCGTGGCCAGCTCCAGCGCCTCAAGGACTTGCTCTCTACCTCTATTGAGGCTGCGATTGAGAATTCCGAAGAAGTCAAAGGCATCCTCGAGGATATCCATCCTCATCTCCCTATGACCACGCAAGTGAAGCTTTGGCCCGCTGTCACCCTGTCGGTCTTTAAGTCACGGGTGCAATCAGCTCGCCAAAGGATTACTCTTCGCCACTCCCAACTTCCGCTGAGAGCCGACATTGCCGAGAAGTGCCGACGGCTCAATGAGAAGAAGGCTGCTCTGGACGCCAAGACGGATACTTCTGCCACCCGCACCGAACTCGAGACCTTGCACAAGGAGCTGGAGGACCTTGAAGAGAGGGTAAGGGTGACCAAACGGCTCATCCAAGACAAGGAGGCCCTTGTTGCCCGCTCTGAAGAAGAAGCAAAAGGTCTCACAGCCGATCTGAAGACCGATCCGGCTGAAATCCGTTCCCCGAGCAATCAGCTGGTGACGGGCAAAGACGCGGATGACGAGGTTGAGATCGCTGAGGCGGAACGCATCCGTGTTGATGCCATCATCGCCCTTGGTGTGTTTCTTCAGTAGGGCCTTCATAGACAGATGATTCTGCTTCTCAGTAGGGCCTTGATGTGTTAATCGCTACGTTTGCAACGTTTTGCTTCTCTCCCCTTTTTTTTTTTTACTGGCCGATTTTCCACCGGCTAACATTTACCATCTGTCTGGGGTGGTGACCATATGCCTCCCTCGAGCCGAATCTGTCTGGTAACTACAGATATCGGCTTTGCGTGTACTCGCACGTCAGCTCCGTCGGGATTCGTGTAGCCGACGTGGTCGCTGTTCGTTAGATCGTCGTTGGACCCAAGCAAACCGTGTGGTGAACATAATCTTCGCCGGCTCGCTGGGTCAACGCCCTCTCATGAAGGTATCGTAGTTCCCCTCGTGTAAATCTAGAGCCCTAGGCTCCGTCGGGAGGACGAGCAATGCGTTTCGCATCAGCCGACGTCTCGCCATCGGCTTTCCTCTGCTTGGTAGACGGGACTGGGATGGCAACTCTCCTTGATGAGTCCCGGGAGCTGGTCCTGACGGCGAGTACTGGTGGCTCATGATCTCCTGGATCACGCGCAGAGCGACACGCTCCAACACGTTGACCAAGTTCTCAGAGTGGCGGTGTAGCGAGTGAGCCACCGGGTAGTTGATCTCCTGCCGCAGACCCCTGGTGCGTTCCTCCGACGGGGTAGAGAGGTCTATCCCATCGAGCGCACCTTGCGGTGAGAATCCCTTCCATCCGATGCCATGGGAACGGGTTCTGCTGAAAAGAGCCGATGAGGTCGGCTTCGAGGGTGGCCTTGATCTCGTTGTATTGCTTCTTGAGGTCGTCGGGCGGATCCTCGTAGGTGACTGGCGTGCCGTCCGCCATCTCAGATGTAGATGGCGATGTGGTTGATGTAGACGACTGTCCCACCGGGCGTGCCAGAATGTGTTGACTGCCAAAACCCACCGGCGGGCAGCGGCCTTGTCAACACCGTAGAGCCGGGAAGAGCCTAGAGCTGCGGCTGGCTGAGACCCCTCCGAGCGACGGCCCGCAATGCTCTTCTGGTCACACGCGGCGATGCGAAGTGCAAGGGCGTGCCACCCGACCTATACCTGGTCGGGAAGGTGATGGGGATGCCTCGCTTAGTTTCTGCGGGGCATACATGTAAACATTAAATACGAGCCTCGATCGGCTCTCGGGTTATCTCGTGAATCGGCTCAAAGAGCCGATCCACCCATGATTCGTACGGGGTGCACGAATACTTGGTGGTCCCGCTTGATCAAGATAGAGCTAATGAGATCTACGACGATTTAGGGTTTTCACCGCACAATCGGATCATCCTACTCCGGGTTGGGCCTCGCGGCCACGCACGGTGCTCGTAAGCCGATCCTAAACAAGGCCTAAAAACCAACATGAAGTTGATCCTCGGAACATCCCGTTTAGGACTTGCGAACGCCACCCTACGTGCCACTGGATCCTCCCCCTTTGTAAGGCCTAACTATTGCAGATATTAAACTAATCCTTGTAGAACAAGGAGCAATCGTAACGGATCGGATCTACTAAATAATGATCAAGCGGGGTGCCGCCCACACCCGAGATAGGCGTGAGGGCGGCTAGATATGCAAGGGTTGCACTACGTAAGCATGCTTAAACGAAGAACAATGCTAACCCTAACACATCTAATGATAACTACGTTGCTCGCCATCAAAAGCGCTTCGATACGAGCAACGCATGAACAACGTGGGGCTTGTCTTGCCTAGATCGCAAGATGCGATCTAGGCAGACATGTCGCTACCGATAGAAACCCTCGAGATGAAGGAGTTGGCGATGCGCCGAGATTGGTTTGTTTTGGGGTTGAACGTGAGTTGTTGTTTATTCCATAAACCCTAGGTACATATTTATAGTCCAGGGGACTTTCTAACGAGGCGTGCACTAAACCGTGCACGAGTAAGATTCTATCTCTAAACTAAAATACGATCTAATATGTTACAGATACACGGGCAATTAAGCCCAACTTGGTATAAAAGGCCGATCCACGTATTCCTCCATGTATATATATCTTCAGACCATCTTGATCGCGGCCCACCTCTGACTCGGTCAAATTCTGGTGATAACAGAGGCGTAGACAGAGGAGAGGAGGGTGGGCAGCATCGCCGCCGTCGAGGACGGATGGGAGGCGAGGAGGACGGTGCATGTTTCGATGTGCGTGCGTGCACGCTCGGTTGAGCATGCTGGAGTACTACTTTCTCCATCTCAGATTTAAGTAGGAGTACTACTTTATTCGTGGGTAGTAGCTAAAATCTGGGACAAAACGTAATTTAAGTTTATTTTAAAATATAAAAAACTAATAAAAATATTTGTTGTGATGTATGTAAAAAAGACAAATAAATGTCTTGTAAAAACTTTTTTGAAGCATGAGAAATTGTCTTTTTTGCACAGGCCATAAAAACAATATTTTTCGCGACACTTTGTGTGCAGGTATAGAATATGTGGAAGTACACCCCCAATTTATTTTTGAAATTTTTAGGCATTTTAAAATATGGTTTTTCAGTCATAGGTGCATCTACACCTATAGCTAAAATGGATTTCCGCTAAAATCTGCACATTTAAGCCATCTACAACGCCAATGCTCAGACCGGGCGTTAGGATGCTGGAAGTTTTGCTTTATTTCTTGTCGATTTCCGAAAATTATCTTGCGACAACTCCTCAAGATTCGCAGCGCCTAGCTAAACGGCTGTCGTTGTACATGCCCTTATTTAACGTGCAATTACTCGTCTTCAGGTGTAGAAACAGTGGCTGCCCGTCCTTCTCAACAACTGCGGCGAAATAACTAGGTTGAGCATTTGAACAACCCAGTGCTTGCTACATCGAACGACAGAGGCAAAGGGGTAATATATTAGCCTTCCTCTCAAAAAAGGATATTGCCACCCCTGTTTTGGGGTAATATATTAGCCTTCCTCTCAAAAAAAACAAAGGGGATATACAAACTATCAAAATTTACACAGGTTCCTAGCCCAGTGAGTCAGCCTGGCTCCCGCCTGTGGGGCTTGCTCTCTCACCGTCAAAAAAGATTACACAGGTGTGCTATAACTGCTAATGCACTGTAAATTTCCTCCTCGGACTTGCTTTAACTTCTCACCATTCATATGATCAGAAGAAGAAAAAAAAGGTGCCAAAAGAGCCGCACGCAGCCCCTGATAACTTCTCGCAGAAAAAGACAAAGAGTCCCGATCTTCAAGGGTAGACCACCTTAAGGCACAGCAAAGCAGTTTTACTTCAAGAACTCTATGAACATAACCACAAACAGTGCACATGATACTGCAAGAAGTACATACGATTGCATTAGTCAAGGTTACGGAATCACATTAGACTGGTGATGAATGTACATAACATACCAAATCTTTCTGCCTTGGCAGATCTTTGATAGTAGTTCTCTTCAATAAGAGCACACTGTAGCCTACCCACTTATTTATCTTCGGAAATTCTTTGCAAGTTTCTTGTGCCATCCTTCAATAAGCAGCTACCTTAAAGCTGAAAGCGTGTTCAAGTCATTAATGTGATTCAACATCACACCGTGTAGTGGAGCTCATTGCGTGGACCCAAAACTTTGGATTGAATTGAGAACTTGGATTTGTGTGCGCGACCCAAAGACAATCAGTGTTCTGCTCCTAGACATGTTCCTGCATCCAAGCGATATCATCGCCACTGTGCTAAGACAGAACCATCTACTCTTACATGATCCAGGCTTCTTCATCGCCGCTGCTAAAAGATTCGATCATATCGCTCTCATCACCATCACCGCCACCCATGATCTCCAGCAGCCCTTCTCCCACATCGAAGTCTCCTTCATTGTCATCGTCGTCATAGTCATCCTCGCTATCCATATCCTCATCATCGTCGTCATCACCGCCACCATCATCGCTGCTATTGCCTGGATCCTCGTCAGAATCTGTGTCCCCAAGCGACCCAAGGATAACATCAACATCCGACTCGTCGTCGTCTTCATCATCGTCGTCCTCTGAGTCACCTCCATCCTCTGGATCGGAATCATCATCAGTTGGTCGTTTCCTGCCAACTTCGAATAAGCGAGCAGAGGAGAACATCTCATCAGGATTATCCATCGCAACGACTCCAAGAAGGGAATCGTTGGGCTCAGTAGCAAGATCAAGGACACCACGGTCTATTTGGACAGTTGCAATATCTGAGTAGGTGACGGCATCGATTGTGCGGAATGCAGGGAACAGAGGATGTCTGACCCTACGAGTATTAATGGAGGATGTCACATCCTCAAGATTGCGCCTAAGGATGGCGTAAATAACATCACCCCTGCCATTGAATTTGATAACTGTCTGGTCCAGAGAAGGGACACTCCTGAGAAGCTTAAATTTTCTCAGATCCCACACCTCTGAATTTAGGATCACCTGCAAAACAGTGTGGAAAGAGATGAGAAAATATGCACCGTAGAAACAAATTCCTCCCGAAGTATTTTGGCAAATGTAACATACAGCTAGTAATATCACACTCGCCTTGCTGTTGCCTTTTATTATTAATAATATAAGGGTTAATATATTTGAATTAAGTCTGATCTAATGGTTATAATACATGGTTTTGAAGGCGTTAAGGCATCTTAAAGCGGTTAGGGGGCGCTCTGACGCCTAAGCGACGCCTAGGCGGGCGCTTTGGACGCCTAGGCGCCTAAAGCGGTCGATTTTCCAAGGCGGAGGGCGGGCGCCTTGACGCCTATGCGTCGCGCTTTGGACGCCTAGACGCCTAAAGCGGTCAATTTTCCAAGGCGGAGGAAGGGCGCCTTGACGCCTAAGCATCGCCTAGGCAGCGCCTTAAGGACACCTTTAAAACCATGGCATGATAATATTCATGACAATGTGGCTTAATAGAATTCTGGAATACTGAGTAGGAATCAATCACAGGAAGGCGAGTACACATATGGATGGATCATTGTTCTGTCATATTTGAAGACTTTTCAGTGCAATATAAACACATTCCACAATAATTAGCTTACTACCGTGCACTTCTCTTACTATACTTACGAATTTTCTTGCAGAATACTTACTGAGGTCATTTATTTGGCTTGAAAGATAAGAAAAAACTGACTCGTGAAAATCAGATTGCAAAAGATATATGGCACAGTTACTGAACAGCCTGCTCAAGTTGCCGAATTTAATAGCAAACTTTGTTGTGTTAACAAAGTGAACATGAGTATGGCCAACAAGAACTTGTTAGGTGTAAAATCCCAGAAGCACAGATAGTGCATCTAAAATATATTCATAAACACAATTCCTTCTGTACAAAATGACTTACGAATGACTAAATGCCTTGTCTGTGAAGAGGGACAGTTGTGGTAATGCAGGAAAAGTGGAGGTCATGTGAGGACAAAAATGCATGCCCCTTACAAGTTTAAAGGAAACTACATGTTTTGCATTTTGAAGCAGGGAGAGTAAAGCTTCTTCATGGCCATGCTAAGAAATGGATAGAAATAAACGAAACAAGAGAATACAGTAACTGTTGTCCAAGAAAATAATTACCTCATTTCCAGCAGGATGGAAGCCACCACCACAATAGTCTGTGAACTGGTCAAACTTATGGATAGGGTCCGGACTTCGTCTATCCCACAGGACCCCATTCCACAACAACATATCATCTGACGGACTGAAATGTATGACTGGATGTGCATAACTACGGCCTGAACCTGAAAGGTTCGAGTTATCAGGAAGCTGCATATCAATATTATGTGTCTGCACATCATACAATAGAACCCCCCTGCGGCTTGCATCAGTAGAAATGGCGGCAAATGATGTCCCAGCATGATTAAACCTAGCAGCTTTGCAATCCTCAAATGTGTGCAAAGGTCCTGTAGAGACGGCGAAAGCATCCCAGAGCTTAACCTCGTTTATGCTAGACGAGAGAATCAGCTCATTTCCACCAAAAGATGTTGTTTCCACCACTGTAACAAGATTTTGGTGGCACGATTGCGTCTCTATGAGACCTGCAGTATTGTAGTCAAATATTTTTAATTCACCAGTATGGCTTCCTGCCGCCACTCGTGATGCACCTGTAATAAAAGTCATGCACGTCAACAGCGAAGACTCATCACGGCAAACACGGCATGGCTTGAACCTGCTGTATATAAATTGACGATCCCTGCGAGGTACTTTGATCCCACTGAACTCCCTACTTATCTCACGGCTTCCAATACGGGCAGTTACATTTGGTGGTGCACTAATACTGCGACTAGGCTCAGGACAAACATGAGGGTGCACCAGAGAGACTGGTGGCAAAGTTGTTATTGGAGCAGGACATTGGCGATGTTGCTGTTTCAAATATTGTACAACCAGTGAGTCAAGTGTCATGCGCTCCAAATTTCCTGACTGCTGATCATTTGCACCAAGATGTGGTGTGCCTGTTACCACTCCAGGCGTGCCTTGGGAATCTTCAAAGTTCTCCGTGGAAATGCTGTTGAAGTTTGTCCTTCCTGGATGAAAAGTGGCAGTCGGAGAATCCACTGCTACAGACAAGCCTCTGCGAATAGGAGCAGGAGTTTTGAATACAGGAGATTGACATGATTGATCAGCTATTGCAGGCCGCTTTGCTACCGACGCTGAACTAAAGTCCATATCCACAAGCTTCCTCTTAAGTGGCAACGGCATTGGCGTTTTATGCGATGTCTCTTCATGTCCAGTATTGGTAGTAGTAGCAGAGCAAGTTATATTGTCCACATTTCCAGTAGGTACAGGACTTCTCAGGCTATTGCTTGATCTATTACCAGAAAACGAAAGAAAGGGTTGACCTCGTTTAGAAAAACTGGATGAGAAGACCAGTGCCTTCTTCTTAGACGAAGGCACAACAGAATCTGATCTCTGGCCATCTTGATCTTCAGCTATTATTGTTTTGTTAGTCGGAAATCCCTGAACACGGCCAGAGGGCCACTGTTGCTGAACTTGAACAGATGATGGTTCCAGGGCAACGGCCTGGTGGACAGGTGGCACTGCAGCAGTTGACTGCAAAGGTGCAAGGTCAGCCTCCTTTTGCAACATGGCTGCAGTAGCAGCCAAGCCAGATCCAAGGAGATGTTCATGTATCAGTTGCATCAGTTCCCTACACACACAAAAAGAAGAGCAAATGTAGGATCGTGGAGCTGGGAAATAAAAGGAGGAAAACACTACACAGAGTCAAACCTGGATTGGTATGAGATAGGAGTAGCAGCAGCTATTCCAGCTCGCTCAATGCGCTTCAATGCTGGAGCAGCAGCATCAGTTGCTGCTAAGGTTGTTTCTTTACCAGAATTTGTCAAGACCTATCAGGAGAAAGAAAAAACAACATAGTACTCATTCAGCCAATATTTCCCATTTGAGCGGTGCAACATGAAACTACAGCATATTAGGCACAGATTAAAATCTCAATATTAGGGGAGCCTATCACATGAAACATAACTGGATAACATCTAAGGATCACAAGTAGTTTTCCCTCCTTAGAACTACTTATAACTTTCAAGCACCTGTTTGATTCTACAATATTCCTAGTAACCATTGAATACTAAATAGCTACAAAAAAAACCGCGTGCTCATTGACTTGACGAACAGCAAAATACCAGCAAAAAAAAACTATACGCATAAAAATTCTGAGCAACTAAAAAACAGAACATGATAGGCGTTTCTTACTGCAATAAGTTCAATTGCCACTTGGGTCAGTTCATTTATCCATCTTGCATTATCACTTCCAGATGTCTGGGTACTGGTATCACGAATCAATTCCGACAATTTCTTCCCTACCTGAAATAGCATGTCAATAGTTACTTACTTGCCTAGAAGGCAAACCCACAAAAAAGAAAGTTACCTACAAGACACGTATGTAAAGAGAGGATGAAAGAAGTATATCAAAGAGGGGCAGTTCCATCCATTTTCATCTCATAGCATTTTTCACAGACTAACAGAGAAAATGACGAGGAAAGGAAAAGGTGAAAATGTTTAGCCAACTGTCCCACAATTAGGTTTGAATAGGTAGTGTTGTTTGACCTTAGTAAGGTTAAAACCTCATTAACTACACTATTACTTTCTGTACAGGACTTACATTTCGAAACAAGGCAAAACCCTATATGTGAAAGTGAGGGAGTAGTCGCTAGATGTTACTGGTTACTGATATTATAGACATGCAATAGTAAGACAAAACAGAAGAAAAGAAGTGCATTGTTCTGCAGTCCACGATACCTGGAGCTTTGTCAATATATGAGCAATTGCATCATCTCTAGCCAAGCCAAGCAGTACACGACAGGCAAGGGCTCGAATAAAATCAATAGCCACAGGAGGTGTAACCATCCGAGTACTAAGAAGCTGCAAGAGAATCTTTATACCATTATTGGATCTGACTATTTCTCGAGCTTGGCGATACACTTGTTCCAATTGAGCAGCAAGACCAGGACCCCCAGCTCCTACGCCTAGAGATATTCTCTTATCACCAACAACTCCAGATGGCACTACAGGTGTGCCAGATTCACCTTGGTTCGCTGCTAGATTTCTTTCTGAAGTACTTTTTTCGGCATTCCTGTCTCTGCTTTCTGAACAACTCCCAGGTTGCTGATTAGCAGTTGAGGACGGCTTGTTGCTGATCGACGGAGGGGGGCATACAAGATTGACAAGCACATTCAATGCTGGACATAGCACCTAGTACACAAAGCCGTCAAAAGGTTATTTACTTGGACGAAATTTGGCAAATACTGTCGCATTTGTAAAGCTTAGTTGATGCATAGCTTGAGAAGGGAAAACACACCTCTGGATCAACATAGCCAACAACACTGTTCGCTATATCAAGTAAAACAGTCATACCAATGCGGTTGTTACTTAATGTAGCATGCACCATCAATTTGCGGCTGTGTGGCATAAGTGTTATGATGTGAAGAACTCCAAATGCGTATTGAGCCAAGTCATGAAGATATCGATCAGCAGGTAGACTCTGAAACAGGTTGTTATGAATTAAATCAGCTTACATATGAACACTTGTTCTTCCAGAAAAAGGTAAGCAAAAACAATACCATAGTTTTACCTGGCATAACTCCATCATCGTTATATGACCATTAGAGGCCAAGAATTTATCCATCACAGGCCAGCGAGTTCTCACAAGAGCAGGTCCTAACTTTCTATCCCGCTGGATCTGACGGAAAATAGCATCCATAGCCTCATTGCCGATGTCAAAAGGTTTGTAACCAGCTCTTGCACTGGAAGTATTCCGAGCAATACTACGGATACTCTTGCTTGGCCGGATGGAATCAACAAGCTGGAGAAGATGAGCTCTAAAATATTGCCGTAGTGCAACACATGAATGATATGCAACCTGCTTTTCTGTTGCAGTCAGAACTTCAGCAGGCGATCGATCATTCCCTTGATTCGCATTGGACGATCCTAATGCGGAGTTGCCACCAGACCTTACAGATGCAGCAACATGTAAAATATTCAGAAGTTTTTGCATCCCATCCTGTGCATCAAATGAGTCCAGAACAGCTTTGAACACAAAAGCAGCAGCGAAGAATATGGCAGCATTTTTTCTAGCTGACTCTTGTGGGCACTCTAAGAGTTGAAGCGCTAGTTCAACTACATTGTTGAGTGTGTCAGATGAAAGTGCACAAACACGCTCCATGGTAGACTGCAAAAAGCAAGCACGCTTAGCAATAAGATAAATGAACAGTCAGGGGAAAGTGACAACAGATCAACAGACAGCATGACCAGCCAGTTTAGGTTACTAAGTTTACCTGGAGGGAACCAAAAGTAAATAAGCACGCAGAAAGAGCAGTATATGTCTGAGTAATTCTAGGGACAGAGAGGATCTTCTGAATACCACCCCGATCAACAAATAGCGCAGCAAATTTCCGGTGGGCGGCCAGGGCACAAATTAATCGAAGAATTTCATGAAGTAGAGCAAAGTGGCCACATCCCTCCTGGTCTTTGATGCCCCGTTGCAATAATGCGAGGCAAACATCAACACCCTTTTCATGCAGAACAGGACCCAAAGCTTCAACATACTCTCCCAAAACCTGTAAGCACAGAATGCTATATTTTTCTCTAAGTTGCAAGAGCTGCTCGTAGTCAGGGGTAACAAAATCTTCCAAATCCTGGTCCTCGCTGATTTTCGCAGCTTCTTCAACCACATGCTCCTCATTAACTTGGTCAGAGCTTCTGTAACACCAAATAGAATTAAGAGAAGGAACGACAATATAATGGAGAGAGAGAGAGAGAGAGAGAGAGAGAGAGAGAGAGAGAGCAGGTGTTTCTTTCATTACCGTGAAACACTAGTGGAGATGGCAGCATCAACGACAGTAGTTGCAGCTTTCTCAGCAGCTAATACAACTGCGTCACCATTATTTTCACTCTTCCAAACCTTCAAAAACACAGTACATCAAAAATTACTAACACATAATGAAGCAGAAAATGAATCAGGGTTACGTAACTATTGCTATTTTAGGAAGTCAAAAGATATCTTTTTCCATACCTCTAAAGCAGCAGATTTCACAAGCTCGGCAGCAGCATCACCTGCTGCTTTCACAGCTTCCTCAGGTGCATTTGCAGATCTGGCTTCCGCTTCTGCAGCTCTAACTGCCTTCAAAACAATGTCAGTTATATCCTTCAAGCCAATAATGCAATCCCTGAACCGGTCTTCATACTCCTCTTTCGATATAGCAGTATAAGCCTCAAGGCCTGCAGAGCTATTGTTCAAATCGATTGCTTTCTTTGGGTCCTCGACTTTAGCCGCATTCTTGTCTTTGCTAGCCCGATTTCCAATTCTCAATCCTGAGGTTGGTGATAAAGGTGTCCGCTCACTCTCAGTCAAGCTTTCAGCTGTTTTGCTTTCCCCTCTTAGTCGAGACCCTGTACGACTCAGCTTTCTCTTCAAGTGTTCATCTCTCAAGCTTTCACATGGAGGATGCTTTTCCCCATAGACTGTCTTCATATCGGAACCAGTTGAGCGCATTAGCCCATCTGCCTGCGGCATATCAACAGTGTCATCCATCAATCGTTCTCCATCTGCTTGCCTCATCACAACACAAGGAGCAAGCTCCTTTTCCGAAGTTGGGTCAGTCAGTATTCCATCTCCAGCCCTAGTTCCATCCAATACAGAGCTGTCTTGAACAAACCGTACTTTGCTCCTGTTCTCATCTCTACCCCGAGGATGCTTGGTACCTAATAGGAGATTGGCATCTTTCTGTGAAGATGTGACATCCCCAGAGACTTGTGTTCGCAAAAAATGCATGAGCTTGGCTGATACCCCCATGTTTAAGACATCTTCTACCAATTGCCCACCGCTGGTGACGAAACAAAAATGCAACAGTTAGTTTATTAACTACATCAGAAAGACTGCTGAAGAAATGAAGAATAGTATGCAATCTCATCTGATAAGCCATGACACAGTACCTATACAACGCCATGGAAAGCAGCCCAATAGCATACGTTCTCAGCATCTCGGTATCTGTTGGTTTTTTACCACTTTCTACATGCTTCCAGTCACAGGCTTCACCATCTTCCCTTATCCAGTTCTTTAAATTTGCAATAGTAGCATCTTCAAAAGCATGCGGAAACTGCGGCTGCGGAGACAAACACAAATCAAGCTAATAATACAGGTAGCACGATGAGAAACGTAAAACAGAGTGTGCGGAGGGTGGGAGGCTTACCACCCATGCATTGTGGATGCTCAGGAGCAGCCTGGCAGAAGCGCAGCGTACTGCCACGGAGTACGACGTGTCAGACAAGAACTTGCAGAACACAAGGTCGTAGAATTCATCGTTCTCCTGCCAACAAGGTTGAAGCAGCAACGGTTAGTCGCAGCAGTTAACGCGTAAGGCTCAGATCAAGCAGAGAACCCGAAGCACGCACCCTGATCAGGTTCGCCAGCTTGCCTATTGTATGGGAACCCCTCGTGTTTGCGTTGTTGAAGGACGGGTCACTTGCGCACTCCTGCAGATGCCTGCAGGGGGGTATGCACATAGCAGTTGTTAGCAGAAAGGAACATTTCAGAAGTACCGTAACTCAAAAGGGCATTATCATCTATCTATGCATCTCACTAAAGCAGGTGCCTCCATGCTGTGCCGTGATGAAACCAAATAAAACAGAGTGGCACGCACAGTCTGCACAGTCTAGAGCAGCGGTTTCTATGCATGGCACTGGCAAGGGGCAGGCAGAACCGATTGTCTTTAGTTTGTTATTGACCACCCCACTCAGACGGAGTGCGCTTAGGTTGCCCAGATAGTGAGGCATCCACTCCATGTTCTTATACCTTGCGTGATTCCAGCAACTTCCTAGCTCACACGGCATAATAAATGCTATGCAAACAGAGCATCTACAAGATTTTCACAAGAACAAGAACCGTAGGCGGCCAGGAAGTGCTCCAGTAACAGGAGCGAAGAAGACAAGCTTCTAACGGGCTGAAGACCAACTGCTACTACTCTCTGGAATCGATTTTCCCAGCAAGCGGAGAGCAAGCCCTGGGAAGGAACCAACAACGCAATCGAATTGAGCAGAGCGATTCGAGAGACATTGGCAGCTACACGTCTCAGTCAAGCAGGAGCCTTCCTCCATGCTGTAATGTGTGCAAACTATGTTTCAATGTGATCAGTAAGATCAAACAAAATACAGAGTGATGCGCGGTACCGATTTTATGCATCACAAACTGGCTACCACAGGGGAACATATATTTACTTAGTTTTTGTTGTCCGCTCCAGTCAGACTGGGTGAACTTGGCTAGATTGAGCAGACAGGTAGAGAACCACTCCATCTGTTTATGCCTTGCGTGATCACGGGGACGTCCTGGCCCGCGTGCTGTTCCAGTAGCAGCAACGATTTTCCGCCGCTCTCTCGGGACGATTTTCGTGGCCCAGTTGCAAGAACAGGAGCTAAGGCGTAGAAGCCAATAATCCAATCGAGCGCGAATTATGCGGTGGAAGAGAGAGAGGGGAGGGGAGCGGGCGGGCGTACCTGGCCTCCTGGTCCTCGCAGATGGTAGCGAGGGTGTGTATGAGGCGCGGGTTGGGGTCGGCCTCCTGCCCGACGACGCGCGAGATGAGCGCCTGCGCGCGGTCCAGCAGCGCGTCCTCCTCGTCCCCCTCCTCCGCCTCCGGCTCCGCCTCCTCCGGCTTCTCCGGTTCGGCGGTGGCGGCGGCGGGAACTGGTGCCGGTGGCTCGGCGGCGGCGGCTGCGGCCGGGAGTGATGCCGGCGGCTCGTCCGCCATCGGAAGGAGTAGGCGGGCGGGCGGGCTGGGAGGCCGGCTAGGGTTAGGGTTTGCGTGCGCGCGGGCGGAGGTGGAGAGGGCTAATGGTGGCGGAGGAAAGATGAGTGGAGGAAAGAGAAGAGCCGAGCCGGTTGCGGCGCGCCGCAGGTGGAGGTGGAGAAGGAGGAGGAAGTTTCTAGTCTAGTACTGTAGTCAGGTTTCCTCACGGGATCATGGGCTGTGTAGGCCGGATTCGCAGAGGCCCTACTACAGTACTACCAGCCTTTGACGGAGAGAAGATGCCCGGCCCGGCCAGGCCAGGCCCTTGTTGGAGCAACCCGTTAGCTGGGTAATCCCCATTAAATTACCATAATTAGAGCATCTCTAACACAGCCAGGAAAAGTTGAAACCGAAAACAAAGGATTCAGTCTCCCGAAAAAGAGAGTTAGTCCATTTTTGGCAGTGGCGCAGAACAGAAACCGTAAAGACGAACTGAAAACATAAAATTAGAAATCTCGCGGGAGAATTCATCGATGAACACATATAGACGATAGTTGTTGCTCCGATTGAGCACCAAACTTTAGATAATTCAAACTAATAACCTAAATTAACTAATATCCGCAGCAGCGCGAGCTAATTTTGCCCAAAAATTGGCCCGGCGGCCTCTACGCGCGACGGCGGTGGTGGTGGCGGTGGAAGGCGAGGCGGCGGACGCTTGGAGCTCCTAGTCGTCATCGAGCTCGACGATCTCCAGCTGGAAGCGGTGGACGTGTTCTTCACGGTGCGCCGCCTCGTATTCCTGGACTTGCCGGACGGCATCGGCCTCCTCGCGGCGCCAGCGTCGACGGGCCTCCGCGGCGGACACGGCCGCCACCTGAGCGACGACCGCCTCCTCCTCCTCCTCGTCGTGGACGTAGTCCTCGACGGACACGACCGTCGTCGTCGTCTGCGCGACGACAGCCATCTCCGCCTCCTCCACTTCCTCCTCCTCCGACTCTTCCTCCTCCTCCTCCGACTCGGACCAACGGAGGCGTCGCGAACCGCCGGTGGAGGACCCCTCGCCTCCGAGCGCGTACCTGGCAAGCTTCACCGGGGCGCGTGAGCCCCCTGTTGGTCCACCGGCGGGCGCTGCGCTTGCGCGCGCCCTCCGAGCGGACCCATTTCCGCTGCTCCGCCTCGATGCGGAATACGGGTGGACGCGGCGGCGAGTCCCCGCCGCCCAATCCCGCGGCTGGGTGATGTCTACGGGAGCTTCTATTCTTGTAGACAGTGTTGGGCCTCCAAGAGCAGAGGTTTGTAGAACAGCAGCAAGTTTCCCTTAAGTGGATACCCAAGGTTTATCGAACTCAGGGAGGAAGAGGTCAAAGATATCCCTCTCATGCAACCCTCGCAACCACAAAGCAAGAAGTCTCTTGTGTCCCCAACACACCTAATAGGTGCACTAGTTCGGCGAAGAGATAGTGAAATACAGGTGGTATGAATAAGTAGTAGCAACGGCACCGGAAAAGTGCTTTGCCCGGGACGATAAACAAGCAGTAGTAACGCAGCGAGTAGTAACGCGATAGAAACAAGTAAACAAGCAGCGATAGCGATATTTAGGAACAAGGCCTAGGGATTACACTTTCACTAGTGGACACTCTCAACATTGATCACATAACGAGAATAGATAAATGCATACTCTACACTCTTGTTGGATGATGAACACATTGCGTAGGATTACACGAACCCTCAATGCCTGGAGTTAACAAGCTCCACAATAATGCTCATATTTTAGTAACCTTTAGTGTAAGATAGATCGAAAGACTAAACCAAGTACTAGCATAGCATGCACACTGTCACCTTCATGCATATGTAGGAGGAATAGATCACATCAATATTATCATAGCAATAGTTAACTTCGCAATCTACAAGAGATCTTGATCATAGCATAAACCAAGTACTAACACGGTGCACACACTGTCACCTTTGCACACGTGTAGGAGGAATAAAACTACTTTAATAACACATCACTAGAGTAGCACATAGATAAATTGTGATACAAAACATATTGCAATCTTAAAGAGATATAAATAAGCACCTCACTATGCCATTCAACATTGAGTAAGTATTCTGTGAAATATGGCCTAAGAGACCCACACGGTGCACACACCTGTCACCTTTACACACGTGGGACAAGGAGTCTCCGGAGATCACATAAGTAAAACTCACTTGACTAGCATAATGACATCTAGATTACAAGCATCATCATATGAATCTCAATCATGTAAGGCAGCTCATGAGATTATAGTATTGAAGCACATAGGAGAGAGATGAACCACATAGCTACCGGTACAGCCCCGAGCCTCGATGGAGAACTACTCCTCCTCATGGGAGCAACGGCGGTGATGAAGATGGCGGTGGAGATGGCAGCGGTGTCGATGGAGAAGCCTTCCGGGGGCACTTCCCCGCTCCGGCAGGTGCCGGAACGGAGACTCCTGTCCCCCGGATCTTGGCTTCGCGATGGCGGCGGCTCCGGAAGGTTTCGTGGTTTTCGTCGAACGCCCCGAGGTTTTTAGGTCGGGGGCTTTATATAGGCGGAGAGGCGGCGCGAGGAGGGCTTACGGGGGGCCCACACCCTAGGGGGCGCCCCCTTGGCCGCGCCGGGGTGTGGTGTGGTGGCCCTGCCCCCTTCTCTGGCGGTTCTCGTGTGTTCTAGATGCTTCCGGGTAAAATAGGAACCCGGGCGTTGATTTCGTCCGATTCCGAGAATATTTCGTTACTAGGATTTACGAAACCAAAAACGAGCAGAAAACGAGAACTGCACTTCGGTATCTTGTTAATAGGTTAGTTCCGGAAAATGCACGAATATGACATAAAGTGTGCATATAACATGTAGATAACATCAATAATGTGGCATGGAACACAAGAAATTATCGATACGTTGGAGACGTATCGGCATCCCCAAGCTTAGTTACGCTCGTCCCGAGCGAGGTAAAACGATAACAAAGATAATTTACGGAGTGACATGCCATCATAATCTTGATCATACTATTTGTAAAGCATATGTAGTGAATGCAGCGATCAAAACAATGTGTATGACATGAGTAAACAAGTGAATCATAAAGCAAAGACTTTTAATGAATAGCACTTCAAGACAAGCATCAATAAGTCTTGCATAAGAGTTAACTCATAAAGTAATAATTCAAAGTAAAGGTATTGAAGCAACACAAAGGAAGATGAAGTTTCAGCGGTTGCTTTCAACTTATAACATGTATATCTCATGGATAATTGTCAATGCAAAGCAATATAACAAATGCAATATGCAAATATGTAAGAATCAATGCACCAGTTCACACAAGTGTTTGCTTCTTAAGATGGAGAGAAATAGGTGAACTGACTCAACAATGAAAGTAAAAGAATGGTCCTCCATAGAGGAAAAGCATCGATTGCTATATTTGTGCTAGAGCTTTGATTTTGAAAACATGAAACAATTTTGTCAACGGTAGTAATAAAGCATATGCATCATGTAAATTATATCTTATAAGTTGCAAGCCTCATGCATAGTGTACCAATAGTGCCCGCACCTTGTCCTAATTAGCTTGGACTACCTGGATTATCACCGCAATACATATGCTTTAACCAAGTTTCACAAAGGGTACCCCTATGCCGCTCTGTACAAAGGTCTAAGGAGAAAGCTCGCATTTGGATTTCTCGCTTTTCATTATTCTCAACTTAGACATCCATACCGGGACAACATAGACAACGAGATAATGGACTCCTCTTTTAATGCTTTAAGCATTTGACAACAATTAATTCTTTTCTCATTAGAGATTTGAGGATGTTTGTCCAAAGCTGAAACTTCCACCATGGATCATGGCTTTAGTTAGCGGCCCAATGTTCTTCTCTCACAATATGCATGCTCAAACCATTCAACTCGGTGTAGATCGCCCTTACTTCGGACAAGACGAACATGCATAGCAACTCACATGAAATTCAACAATGAGTTGATGGCATTCCCCGATGAACATGGTTATCGCACAACAAGCAACTTAATAAGAGATAAAGTGCATAATTACATATTCAATACCACAATAGTTTTTAAGCTATTTGTCCCATGAGCTATATATTGCAAAGGTGAATGATGGAATTTTAAAGGTAGCACTCAAGCAATTTACTTTGGAATGGCGGGAAAATACCATGTAGTATAGGTAGGTATGGTGGACACAAATGGCATAGTGGTTGGCTCAAGTATTTTGGATGCATGAGAAGTATTCCCTCTCGATACAAGGTTTAGGCTAGCAAGGCTTATTTGAAACAAACACAAGGATGAACCGGTGCAGCAAAACTCACATAAAAGACATATTGAAAACATTATAAGACTCTACACCGTCTTCCTTGTTGTTCAAACTCAATACTAGAAATTATCTAGACCTTAGAGAAACCAAATATGCAAACCAAATTTTAGCATGCTCTATGTATTCTTCACTAATAGGTGCAAAGTATATGATGCAAGAGCTTAAACATGAGCACAACAATTGCCAAGTATCACATTACCCAAGACATTATAGCAATTACTACATGTATCATTTTCCAATTCCAACCATATAACAATTTAACGAAGAGGAAACTTCGCCATGAATATTATGAGCTAAGAACACATGTGTTCATATGAACCAACGGAGCGTGTCTCTCTCCCACACAAGCATGATGTAATCCAATTTATTCAAACAAAAACAAAAACAAAAGCACACAGACGCTTCAAGTAAAGCACATAAGATGTGACCGAATAAAAATATAGTTTCAAGAGAAGGAACCTGATAATTTATCGATGAAGAAGGGGATGCCTTGGGCATCCCCAAGCTTAGACGCTTGAGTCTTCTTGATATATGCAGGGGTGAACCACCGGGTGCATCCCCAAGCTTAGAGCTTTCACTCTCCTTAATCGTAGTATATCATCCTCCTCTCTTGACCCTTGAAAACTTCCTCCACACCAAACTCGAAACAACTCATTAGAGGGTTAGTGGACAATAAAAATTAACATGTTCAGAGGTGACACAATCATTCTTAACACTTCCGGACATTGCATAAAGCTACTGGACATTAATGGATCAAAGAAATTCATCCAACATAGCAAAAGAGGCAATGCGAAATAAAAGGCGAGAATCTGTCAAAACAGAACAGTCCGTAAAGATGGATTTTATTAGGCCACCAGACTTGCTCAAATGAAAATTCTCAAATTGAATGAAAGTTGCGTACATATCCGAGGATCACTCACGTAAATTGGCATAATTTTCTGAGTTACCTACGAGAGAATTAGACCCAGATTCGTGACGACAAAGAAATCTGTTTCTGCATGAGTAATCCAAATCTAGTACTTACTTTACTATCAAAGACTTTACTTGGCACAACAAAACACAAAACTAAGATAAGGAGAGGTTGCTACAGTAGTAAACAACTTCCAAGACACAAATATAAAACAAAGTACTGTAGCAAAATAACACATGGGTTATCTCCCAAGAAGTTCTTTCTTTTTAGCCATTAAGATGGGCTCAGCAGTTTTAATGATGCTCACATGAAAAATAGAGTATGAAGCAAAAGAGCGCATCAAGAGGCAAATTCAAAACACATTTAAGTCTAACATGCTTCCTATGCATAGGAATCTTGTAAATAAACAAGTTCATGAAGAGCAAAGTAACAAGCATAGGAAGATAAAACAAGTATAGCTTCAAAAATTTCAGACACATAGAGAGGTGTTTTAGTAACATGAAAATTTCTACAACCATATTTTCCTCTCTCATAATAACTTTCGAGTAGCAACATGAGCAAACTCAACAATATAACTATCACATAAAGCATTCTTATCATGAGTCTCATGCATAAAATTATTACTCTCCACATAGGCATAATCAATTTTATTAGTTGTAGTGGGAGCAAATTCAACAAAGTAGCTATCATTATTATTCTCATCAAGTGTAGGAGGCATAGTATAATCACAATAAAATTTACTCTCCATAGTAGGTGGCACCAAAAGACCACTATCATTATCATCATCGAAATAGGAGGCAAAGTATCATCAAAGAAAATTTTCTCCTCAATGCTTGGGGGACTAAAAATATCATGCAAACCAGCTTCCCCAAGCTTAGAACTTTCTATATCATTATCAACAATGGTGTTCAAAGCGTTCATACTAATATTACTACCGAGCATGCAAATAAGATTTCATAGGTTTTTTAATTTTCGCATCAAACAATCCATGTTTTAAATCAGGAAATAGAATAAGAAGCTCACTCTTGTACATTATGCCAAACTAGTGTAAACAAGAAACAACAAGATGCAATTGCAGGATCTAAAGGAAATAGCTTTGAGCACACACACAACGGCGCCAGAAAAATACTTTACCTGAGACCGTAGTATGAGTGCCTTTTTACCTTTCCTCCCCGACAACGGCGCCAGAAAAATGCTTGATGTCTACGGGAGCTTCTATTCTTGTAGACAGTGTTGGGCCTCCAAGAGCAGAGGTTTGTATAACAGCAGCAAGTTTCCCTTAAGTGGATACCCAAGGTTTATCGAACTCAGGGAGGAAGAGGTCAAAGATATCCCTCTCATGCAACCCCGCAACCACAAAGCAAGAAGTCTCTTGTGTCCCCAACACACCTAATAGGTGCACTAGTTCGGCGAAGAGATAGTGAAATACGAGGTGGTATGAATAAGTAGTAGCAACGGCACTGAGAAAAGTGCTTTGCCCAGGACGAGTAAACAAGCGAGTAGTAACGCAGCGAGTAGTAACGCAAGAAAAACGGTAAACAAGCAGCGATAGCGATATTTAGGAACAAGGCCTAGGGATTACACTTTCACTAGTGGACACTCTCAACATTGATCACATAACAGAATAGATAAATGCATACTCTACACTCTTGTTGGATGATGAACACATTGCGTAGGATTACACGAACCCTCAATGCCGGAGTTAACAAGCTCCACAATAATGCTCATATTTTAGTAACCTTTAGTGTAAGATAGATCGAAAGACTAAACCAAGTACTAGCATAGCATGCACACTGTCACCTTCATGCATATGTAGGAGGAATAGATCACATCAATATTATCATAGCAATAGTTAACTTCGCAATCTACAAGAGATCTTGATCATAGCATAAACCAAGTACTAACACGGTGCACACACTGTCACCTTTGCACACGTGTAGGAGGAATAAAACTACTTTAATAACACATCACTAGAGTAGCACATAGATAAATTGTGATACAAAACATATTGCAATCTTAAAGAGATATAAATAAGCACCTCACTATGCCATTTAACATTGAGTAAGTATTACGTGAAATATGGCCTAAGAGACCCACACGGTGCACACACTGTCACCTTTACACACGTGGGACAAGGAGTCTCCGGAGATCACATAAGTAAAACTCACTTGACTAGCATAATGACATCTAGATTACAAGCATCATCATATGAATCTCAATCATGTAAGGCAGCTCATGAGATTATAGTATTGAAGCACATAGGAGAGAGATGAACCACATAGCTACCGGTACAGCCCCGAGCCTCGATGGAGAACTACTCCCTCCTCATGGGAGCAGCAGCGGTGATGAAGATGGCGGTGGAGATGGCAGCGGTGTCGATGGAGAAGCCTTCCGGGGCACTTCCCCGCTCCGGCAGGGTGCCGGAACAGAGACTCTGTCCCCCGGATCTTGGCTTCGCGATGGCGGCGGCTCCGGAAGGTTTACGTGGTTTTCGTCGAACGCCCCGAGGTTTTTAGGTCGGGGGCTTTATATAGGCGGAGAGGCGGCGCAGGAGGGCTTCGGGGGGCCCACACCCTAGGGGCGCCCCCTTGGCCGCGCCGGGGTGTGGTGTGGTGGCCCCGCCCCCTTCTCCGGCGGTTCTCGTGTGTTCCGGATGCTTCCGGGTAAAATAGGAACCCGGGCGTTGATTTCGTCCGATTCCGAGAATATTTCGTTACTAGGATTTCGAAACCAAAAACAGCAGAAAACGAGAACTGGCACTTCGGCATCTTGTTAATAGGTTAGTTCCAGAAAATGCACGAATATGACATAAAGTGTGCATATAACATGTAGATAACATTGATAATGTGGCATGGAACACAAGAAATTATCGATACGTTGGAGACGTATCACTGGGCCGCCAACACCTTCACGGGAGGCCATCGCGCGGCGGACGCTGGAGGTGCGGTGGCTGGCTGCGCGTGGATTGCTTGTCAGAGCGGGGGACTGGCGGCGGTGGAGGAAGAGGAGACGGCGGAGGGGAGTAGGGTTTGCGAACCGAACTCCCCTCCGCGAACCCTTTTAATAGGGGTTGTGCAGGGAGTTCTGATACGTCTCAAACGTATCTATAATTTCTTATGTTCCATGCTAGTTTTATGCCAATAGCTACATGTTTTATATGCACTTTATATCATATTATGGTATTTATTTCACTAACCTATTAACAAGATGCTACAGTGTCAGTTTCTGTTTATTATGTCTGTTTATTGCAGAAAAAGGCCAAAAAACCAAAGTGCTCGGAAAAATCCAGCAAAATTACAGAAATTCTATTTCGCCAGAAGACCCACGGAGCCAGAAGGGCCAGGCCAGAGGAGGCCCACGGCCTCCTCCCCATCCACTGGCGCGGCCAGGGGGGGCGGCGCCGCCCTATGGGGTGGGCCCCTCGAGCACCTGTTACCACCAGAATTTAACCAAGTCTGGAGATGGGCCGTGATTAAATGGGCTTAGAAGATATACATAGAAAATATTCCCGAATCGGCCTTGTACAATTAGTTTGGGCAAGATTGCCCGTGTATCTGTAAATATAGTAGGATACGTGTCGGTTAGAATTAAGAGATAGAGTTTAGCTCGTACACGGTTGGGTTTATTCCCAAGTTAGAGAGTCTACGGACTATAAATATGTATCTAGGGTTATTGAGAAAGGAGGACGCTCACGTTCACAACAAATCAATCTAGGCACATCGCCACCCCTTGTTTCGAGTGTTTCTCCCGGGTAAGCAACATGCTGCCTAGATCGCATCTTGCGATCTAGGCAGTATCGATTTATTCGTTGTTGGTGTTGCTCGTGCTGAAGCCTTTTTTATGGCGAGCAACACCCTTTCTTAGGTGTTTTGGGGTTGATGACAATGCTTTCACGACATACTTGTTTAGCTACGCTACCCCTCGATATCTAGCTGCCCTTACACCTATCTTAGGTGTAAGGGCAGCATCATGCTTGCTCGATATTTAGTAGATCTAATCCGTTATAGTTGCTCCTTGTTCTTCAAAGATTGGTTTGATATCCGTATGGTTAGGCCTTATAAACGGGTTGAAGGATCCGGTAGTGCGTAAGGTGTGGTTTATTAAGCTCTAGAGGGATTGTTCCGGGGATCAACTTCACGTTGGTTTTTAGGCCTCTTTAGAGTTGGTTTTCATCATCTTACGTATCTGCTAGGCTCAATCACGCATAGGATGTTCCGATTATACGGTGCAAACCCTAGACTATCGTAGATTAGCTTAGCTTGGTATTGATAAAGCATGATCCCCATGTCCTTATAAATTTAACATGAACCATGGGGCAATCGGCTCTTTGAGCCGATCCACAGATTTTCACAAGAACAAGAGCCGTGATTGGCCAGGAAGCTGTTCCAACAGGGGCGAAGAAGACAGGATCCTAATGCGCTCAAGAACAACTTCTACTACCCTCTGGAAACGATTTTCCTAGTCGGCGAGACCAAGCCCTAGGAAGGAACCAACAAAGCAATCGAATCGAGCAGAGCAATTCAAGAGACACTGGCAGCTATACGTCTCAATCAAGCAGGAGCCTTCCTCCATGCTGTAATGTGTGCAAACTATGTTTCAATGTGATAAGATCAAACAAAATACAGAGTGATGCACAGTACTGCTTTTATGCATGACACACTGGCTAGCACAGGGGAACATATGTTTACTTAGTTTTTATTGTCCGCTCCAGTCAGACTGGGTGAACTTAGGTAGATTGAGCAGACAGCTAGAGAACCACTCCATCTTTCTATGCCTTGCGTGATCACAGCAACTTCCTAGCCCGCGTATCCAAGGGAATTCGTGTTGTGGGTGGCCTGCGTGATGTTCCAGTAACAGTAACGAGGACATACGAATTTCCACCTCTCTATCTCTCGGGACGATTTTCGTAGTCCGGTGGCAAGAACGGAAGCAAGGCGTAGAAACCAATCATCCAATCGAGCGCGAATTATAGAGTGGAAGAGAGAGAGGGAAGGGGAGCGGGCGTACATACCTGGCCTCCTGTTGGTCGCAGATGGTGGCGAGGGTGTGTATGAGGCGCGGGTTGGGGTCGGCCTCCTGCCCGACGACCCGCGAGATGAGCGCCTGCGCGCGGTCCAGCAGCGCGTCCTCCTCGTCCCCCTCCGCCTCCTCCGGCTTCTCCGGCTCGGCGGCGGCGGCCGGAAGTGATGCCAGCGGCTCGTCCGCTGTGGTGACCCTGCATACCACTGCATGTTGTAGTATGCCAGTCGTTGATATAACATTCACGAAGTACCATTCCGCAAATATTACATCCCTCAGAGTAGTACAACAGAACATAGCAGGGTCCATAACTCATTCACTTATTATTACAAGCATCAAACATATATTGTCTTGGAGCTCCTCTTGGGTCCTCAGAGGGATACTCCTGGATTCGAGGTGAACCCAACTTAGCTTACAATATAAGAGTCTCATTAAACTATACATTTATTGCCTCGAGCAGCTAAATATTAGAGTTCGGGCTGCTCGGTTATCGCTACTATCGGATATCTCTAGGCTTGTTCTCCTCCGGAAGCCTCCCCGGATCCGTAGACTATGAGATAGTCTACTCCTTCAACACCTCCTGAGAGGTCAGGTTCATCATAGCCGATGATCTCAGCTCCTTCATTGTTGTCGTAGTCCTCCTCCAGACGATTCAGACAATCTAAGCATGGGATTTAAGAGTGGTATGAGTACGAGCGTACTCAACAAGTTCATTATAGATAAGAGGTGTTTAATGCACTAGCTACGATATTAGACCAGAAAGTCTAATACCAATGCAAGTTTTGGTAAACATTTCTTCAAGAGATTGCTTTTATTCCAAAGAGCTATGTCCGTCAGCCTTCACCGGTTTACTAGAACTTCATGGAGCTCCTTTCCGGCCGCGTTCGCAGTTCCTCATCCCGGAACAGGGAGTGACATGTCACGCTTCTTTACACTCGCAGAGGTGTGTTGCTTTACCCATAAGAGATCTTAACCTTGGTGCCAACCGGGCAGCTTTCCCGTCCACACTTCCTTCGGTGTGAGGCCCGGTATAAGGTCTAGCCAATCATGTTCCTCCGCTACCTCGAACACCCACCCTTTGTTGCATACCCCGATCCTGGGTCCTCGCCGGTCCCATTATTCCCACTCACGGGTGGACCCCGACCACGACAACAGTTTGGGACTCGTTAACCAAACTCCTTCGCCGGTAGCTGCAACCCATCATAGACCGCAATACCGTGGGGACTTAAGGCCTCCCCACCCAACCGCTTGCACTTCGAGCGACAAGTGTCTACGGACTATGCCGTGGGGACTTAAGGCTTCCCCACCCTACCGCTTGCCCCGACGGATACAAGTGTCTACGGTAAAGCGCATCCGTTGATGAACGAGAGGTGGAAACACTTTTGACTACTCCGTCCCACTCCGGATCTTATGGTTAACATGGGTATTACGGCACAAGAATCATCGGCGACATTTGTTGTTTAATCCTAGATGGATATAAACCCGTGCAATGGAACCTCCACCATATCAACACAATCCATGGTTCCATTGCCCATCACATAGTCATATTCATAGTTATGAAAGTAGTGGTTTTGATTTTTATGCAATAGTGATAACCATAGTACTTTGCAATTAATTTGATAGAAATACTCAAATGACATGAGCAAGCGATGAACTTGCCTGAACACTGCAAAGTTTTGCAGTTGGAAGGTGTGGACCGACCCTTGTCCTCTCGGTTCTCGAAAAATAGCATCATTGTCCGATAAGGGCAATGGTTAAAGAAGCAATTATGCATGATTCCATTTTTAGGGTTTGTTCCCCCCTTCCGATGTCGTTATAATTTCATGTAAGAGGTTGATACTAAGAATAATTTGGGAATACTTGATTTGAAGTAATATACAACCTTGAAATGTTGTCAAGGTGTTTTTGAAGTCCAATTGCATTAATGGACTTATTTTCATTTTAGAAAATATTATATGTGATTTAAATTCTTATTTAAATCAACAAAATAGGACTTATTCTTAATTGTCTTCAAAAATTCTGTTTGGTATTTTATTTAAATAGAGAATTTTATGCTGATTAATTTTCATATTTTTAATTATTTTTTTAGAGCTTTTATCAATTTTCTATTGAATTTCAAAGTTTCAGGTTTTTATCAAATTGTGAAAAGTCGTATTTGCCCCTGGGCCCACCTGTCAGTGGAGCCCAGTGGGTTGGGGTAAACCAGCTCGGGTCCAACCGACCCGAGCGGTCGCTCACTCGCCCACCTCCTCGCGCCGCTCGACCTAACCCTAATCCCCTCTCCTCTCTCTAGCGATCTGCGTCGCCCTCACCGTCGCCGGCCGATTCCGGCGATCCCCGGCTGCCATGGCCCTCGCCATGGGGCGCATCTGCACCGCCACGCGACTGCGCACCAGATCCACGGCATCGCTCTGGTTCTAGCCGCCCCTTCGCCGATCCCCCTCTCGTTTGTCCGCACGGTGGTGCGGTGCTCACCGGCGCCTCGAGCGTGATGGTGCCGTCGGGCCTTCCCACCGTGGTGTGGAGTGCCGCGGCGCTAGTCGGGCCCGGCATGGCCCGGCCAGGTGCCGCCGTGCCTTCGGCGCGCGCCGCCGTGGCCGCCACGGCTACGCCTGCCGTCTCGCTCGCTCCGTGTACATACGCCGCCTCTCTCTTACCCTCTGTGCTTGTTCTTCCTTCTCTTCTATGTGCTCTGGCCATGGCTTTCCTCCTTGTGGAGGTCTGCCATGCTGTTTCTGCTGCTCTGCTGCGCTTAGCTCGCTGCTGCTACGTATGATGCTTGCTGTGTTGCTATTGCCATGCTTGCTCTAGTCTATGTGCTTGTGCAAATCCTGCTGTGATGTGTGCTTCCTTTGATTCTTGTCCCTGCTCACCCTTGAGGTTATACATGCTATCATCTGGCTAGATGCTCATCTGAGCATCACCAGCCACTGCTATTGCTTGCTTACTTGTGTTGTAATAAGCTCTAGCTCCTCTGGTTCATTACTGTGGTTGATTCTTGCTGTTTAGCAAGAGACAGTGTTATTTATGTGATGATTATTGAGTTCTGGCTCACAGTAGGTTTGGCTTTGCTTAATTGTTGTCCATATACATCAATTCCTTGATGATATGCTTCTGGATACAATCATAAAAATGGTTTATGTGCTAGTCTGTGATCTAATTGTTGCTTATCTCGTGGTCGTTTAATTCATAGAATTCATGTGTGATACTCGGTGATTGATTCTAGCATGCCTCGGCATGCTCTAGCAGTGCTCGGTGATCAAATGATCATCACTTGCTTGTTGCCGCGTGCCTTACTGGTGCTTCTCCTAGTGTCTGTGTGACACTTATACTTGTGCTGGTGTGTGTTAATGCTTGCTCAAGCATCATCTGATGCTTGCAGTGAGCTATTGGTTCACTGGCAAGATGTTGGTGCTTTAGTTACTTAATTGTTTCATTTATCTGTAATTCCTTGCTTTACTAGATGGATAAATGATGAGAACTGTTTATCAGTAATGATCATATGGATGAATTTGATGCAGCTAGAGGGATGCCAACCACTGGTTGGGTACCCTAGCTCATACTGAATCCTACTGGATAATGATGTGATGCTTTGGTGAATTTCCTATGTGGATAGGTAGCTGTTGTGACCCTAGCAGGCTCTGTCTGCTTAGAAATGGTTGCTCCTACCTCATGGATGCTTCTGTGCACTAATCCTGGTAGTCCTTCATAGACTGCCAGGTTATTTGATGTTGAAATCATACTGGACAGATATCTGTCCATTATTCTGATGGCTTAGCTAGCTGTGTGTTGCTAGGTGAATCTGGGTAGCTAGATAGGGATTAGTTCCTTGCTGGATTTCCCTGGTTAAGTCCTTTTTAATACTGTTGGCTTGATCAGTGTTCCCTTGGATCCATTCCTAATAGTTTTACCTTTGTTTTGCTTGCATCATATGGCTGATAGCCAAATGATGATACAAATAGGGTATTCTACCCTCTTTGCTTCTGTGACATGTGCACATGCTTATTTATGAGCAAAACCATGGCTTGCTCATGCTTATCTGGGTATACCTCACTCCAGCTCCTAGAAAGGTTGTTGGTGTAGAGGTTTAGCTGCTGTGCTGATTTCTTGGCTTGCCCTGCTCCTCCTTGCAAGCTTGTTGCTTGGTTTGATTCTGGTGATTATGGGATAGGTGAAACAGCTCTAGTTGTTCACCTGTTCTTGCTGTTCTTGGTGTGCTTACCCTTGTGGAGTTGCTGCCGGTGAACAGCTAGGGTTTGGCTCAAAAAAGGTTATATATGCCTCTTCCTTGCTCTCTCTGGTCGACGACTAGCTGGTGATTTCATTTGGTGACTCCTCTCAGTGCTGGTGTGCTGTTTAGCATGCACACATGCAGTGTAAGCTGCCTGTGTGTGTGTGTGTGTACCTGATGCTTTGCACTTGGATGTGAGAGGATCAGCTCGGCAGAGCTGAACCATATCCTCTCATTTCCATTATTCTTCTAACCTGCCAAGTGGCAATGCCACTTGGCATAATTCTTGTCTTGCTTTGTTATGTGCAGGGAATCAAGAGTATAATCAAGTGAAGATGGAGATCATCAGATCCAAGATCAAGTGATGATGTCCTTCATAGTATTTAGGATAGGATCCATCCTTGTACTTTTCTTTTTATTTTCTTTTATTTTTCAATTTCTCCAATTCTTGTAATGTGTTGTAAAATTCATTTATTTCCATTATGAATATTGTAAAAACAATGTAAATTGTGTGATGATCAATAAAGCTCAAAGTTTTCTCTGA
The DNA here is from genome assembly GCF_022539505.1 of Lolium rigidum. Classification (NCBI taxonomy): domain Eukaryota; kingdom Viridiplantae; phylum Streptophyta; class Magnoliopsida; order Poales; family Poaceae; genus Lolium; species Lolium rigidum. Next base: position 35,963,864 of record NC_061509.1, read on the forward strand.
TGAGCTTTACTTTATTTTAATAGTTCATATTGTTTATTATTTATAATTTACTTAATGAATTTCCTCACAATTGAATTATTTAGGGTAATTATTTAATGTTTGAATTTGAAATTCAAATTCACTTTGGTTTAAATTCAACCATGCCACTTAATTTAGAATTCAATCATGCAACTTAAGTTTGATGCAAACTCTCCACTCTCTTCTCGAAACCCTAGTTTAGTTAGATGAGAAACAAGTTTGTCGCACTCTCGAAACCCTAACCCTGTAAGGTGTCGAGAGAGAAACTTGTCCCCCTCCGATGCAGTTTTTGTTTAAAAGCGCGAAATTTCCCCAGAATTTGCCATGCTATGCACATCCCTTTCTAAAATCTATCCCTCGATCGTCTCTAAACCTGGGACATTACAGCCTTTCCCCCTTAAAGAAAACTTCGTCCCGAAGTTGTGGTTGTAATACCTGAACAATTCGGGGTATGTTTTCCTCAGGTCTTCTTCCTTTTCCCAGGTGGCTTCCCTCTCGGGATGATGCTTCCATTGTATCTTGCAGTACTTGATAGCTTTATTTCTGAGTTGTTTCCAGCTCTCCTCGAGAATCTTGGATGGCTTCTCGATGTAGGTCAAATCTGGTTGTAACTCGAGCTCTGCATGTGATATTGGCTCATCTGGGGTCTTTAAGCATTTCCTGAGTTGCGACACATGGAATACATTGTGAACTTGTGCTAGCCTTCCCGGTAGATCCAATTCAAAGGCTAAACGTCGGTTCCGACCCAGTATCTTGAAAGGTCCGATGTATCTAGGACTGAGTTTTCCTTTTACTCCAAACCTCTGGAGTCCTTTCATCGGGCTCACCTTAAGATATACCATGTCTCCAACTTGTGGCTCCCATGTTCTTCTCTTCTGATCTGCATAGCTCTTTTGTCGACTTTGGGCTATCTTCAGTCTATCTCGTATAATGTCAATGATGTGTTGTTTTTCCTTGACATAATCAGGGTTAAACTCCTTGCTTGCTCCGGCTTCATACCAACATATCGGTGATCTACACTTCCTTCCATACGAGCTTCAAATGGTGCCATCTTGATGCTCGCTTTGATAGCTGTTATTGTATGAAAACTCGCTAGTGGTAAGTGCTCTTCCCATGATCCTCCGAAGTCTAGGGCACAAGCCCTAAGCATATCCTCTAGGATCTGGTTAGTTCTCTCCGTTTGTCCTCCTGTCTGAGGATGATAGGCGGTACTATAATCCAACTTGGATCCTAAAGCTTCGTGTAGTTGCTTCCAAAATGCTGACGTGAATACGGATCCTCGATCCGACACGATCTTCTTGGGCACTCCATGTTTACTCACGATCTCCTTGATGTAAAGATCAATGAGTTTCTCTCCTTTGTCCTGCTGATTTACCGCTAAGAAGTGTGCACTCTTCGTCAATCGATCCACAATTACCCATATCATGTCCTTCTTTTTGTTGGTCATGGGTAGTCCGGTAATGAAATCCATTCCTATCTCCTCCCATTTCCATTCTAGAATAGGTAAAGGTTGTAACTTCCCTGCCGGACTCTGGTGTTCCGCCTTCACTCTTTGGGAGGTATGGCATTCCGCCACATATTGTGCTATCTCTCTCTTCATATTGTTCCACCGTAATAGCTCCTTTAGATCCATGTACATCTTCGTACTCCCCGGATGAATGGAGTATGGTGTTTGATGGGCTTCCTGGAGTATTACTTCCTTGATTTCAGCAATATCCGGAACACAAATTCTCTTCTGAAACCATAATGATCCAAATTCTCCACGGTGAAATTCTGATGGTCTTCCTTCATCTATCCTTCTCATCTCCTCCACGATGAATGGATCATCCAGCTGACCCATCATTATCTCATTTTTCAGGTTAACATTCAACTCATCGGCTATTTGCAAAGCCGATAGTCCCTCATGAGCTTCCTTCTCCCAGAGTTGTATTTGGGCTTGACTTATTTCCTTCCTCAACTCCGGTGACATTTCTTGTTCCACTCCGCCGGTGCTCTTCCTACTCAAGGCATCTGCTACAACATTGGCCTTCCCTGGAGTGTAATTGATGGTCAAATCATAATCCTTGATTAATTCTAGCCATCTTTTCTGCCTCATGTTGAGTTCCTTTTGAGTGAAGAAATATTTGAGACTTTTATGATCCGTATAGAGCTCACACTTAGCTCCATAGAGAAAATGTCTCCATGTTTTGAGTGCAAATACGACCGCCGCTAGCTCTAAATCATGTGTTGGATAATTCACTTCATGAGGTCTGAGTTGCCTCGATCCATATGATATTACCTTCCGATCTTGCATGAGTACACAACCCAATCCATGTTTGGATGCGTCGCAGTACACGGTGTAATCCTTGCCAACTTCAGGAACTGCTAACACCGGTGCCGTGGTGAGTTTCTCTTTTAGAGTCTGAAAACTCTTCTCACACTCATCAGACCACACGAATGGTGTATTTTTCCTTAACAGCTTCGTCATTGGTCCTGCTATCTTGGAGAATCCTTCAATGAATCTCCGATAGTATCCTGCCATTCCGAGGAATCCTCGGATCTCTTTGACAGCCTTGGGTGCTTCCCATTCTAGAACTGCTCGCTACCTTGCTCGGGTTAACAGCCTATTCCATCTTTACTAATGACATGGCCAATGAATTCTACTTGATCTAGCCAAAATTCACACTTGCTGAATTTGGCATAGAGTTGATGTTCTCTTAGTGTTTGCAACACTATCTTCAGATGTTCAGCATGTTCAGCTTTATCTTTGGAATAGATCAAGATATCATCAATAAATACGATGACGAACTTGTCTAGACAGGGCATGAAAATCTTATTCATGAGATTCATGAAAATTGCTGGGGCATTGGTTAATCCAAATGGCACTACAAGGTATTCATGATGTCCATACCTTGAAACAAAGGCAGTTTTCGGAACGTCTTCCTTCTTGATCTTTATCTCGGTGATAACCGGATCTTAGATCGATCTTGGAAAAGACTCCCGCGCCTCTAACTCGATCAAATAGATCTTGTATTCTTGGAAGTGGATACTTGTTCTTGATTGTGACGTTGTTCGATTCCCGTAGTCTCCGCACATCCTTCTTCCTCCATCCCTTTTATCTACGAAGATCACAGGTGATCCCCATGGTGAAACACTTTCTTGAATGAATACTTTCTGTTCCAAATCATCCAGCTTGCTCCTTAAGTTCTTTCAACTCCTTGGGCCCCATCTTGTATGGTGCCTTAGCAATCGGAGTCTGTTCTCGGAATTAGGTCGATAGTGAATTCTATCTCCCTATCCGGTGGCATACTGGTAATTCCGCAGAAATACATCCTGGAATTCATTCACTACGAGTATATTCTCCAACTTCACTTCCTTCATGCTCGTTCAGCCTGTAGCTCCACTTCAAGCTGTGTATGTTTGTCGCCTTGGTAGATCATTCTACTTCCATCGGGGCTTTTCAAAGACACTGTTTTGCTCACACAGTCGATCAATGCTCCATTAGCTTCTAACCAGTTCATACCAAGAATGACATCAATGTCCTTCATCGGTAAGATGAACAGGTCCGCGTCAAACGCGCACTTATTGATCATGATGACTTGTTTTTGTTTGGTATGGGTTACTACTATCGTTCCCCCGCAGAAAGTATGGTTATGGGTGTATCTAACTTAGTGCAACTAATCCCATGTTTGATGATGAATTGTTGAGAAATGAATGATGTAGTTGCATGATGTCTACGGGAGCTTCTATTCTTGTAGACAGTGTTGGGCCTCCAAGAGCAGAGGTTTGTAGAACAGCAGCAAGTTTCCCTTAAGTGGATTACCCAAGGTTTATCGATCTCAGGGAGGAAGAGGTCAAAGATATCCATCTCATGCAACCCTGCAACCACAAAGCAAGAAGTCTCTTGTGTCCCCAACACACCTAATAGGTGCACTAGTTCGGCGAAGAGATAGTGAAATACAGGTGGTATGAATAATTAGTAGCAACGAGCACTGGAAAAGTGCTTTGCCCATGACAAGAAACAAGCAAGTAGTAACGCAAAAAACAAGAAACAAGCAGCGATAGCGATATTTAGGAACAAGGCCTAGGGATTAGACTTTCACTAGTGGACACTCTCAACATTGATCACATAACGTAACGGATAAATGCATACTCTACACTCTTGTTGGATGATGAACACATTGCGTAGGATTACACGAACCCTCAATGCCGGAGTTAACAAGCTCCACAATAATGCTCATATTTCAGTAACCTTTAGTGTAAGATAGATCAAAAGACTAAACCAAGTACTAGCATAGCATGCACACTGTCACCTTCATGCATATGTAGGAGGAATAGATCACATCAATATTATCATAGCAATAGTTAACTTCGCAATCTACAAGAGATCATGATCATAGCATAAACCAAGTACTAACACGGTGCACACATCTGTCACCTTTGCACACGTGCAGGAGGAATAAAACTACTTTAATAACATTGCTAGAGTAGCACATAGATAAATTGTGATACAAACACATTGCAATCATAAAGAGATATAAATAAGCACCTCACTATGCCATTCAACGAGTGAATAAGTATTCTCGTGAAATATAGCCTAAGAGACCCACACGGTGCACACACTGTCACCTTTACACACGTGGGACAAGGAGTCTCCTGGAGATCACATAAGTAAAACTCACTTGACTAGCATAATGACATCTAGATTACAAGCATCATCATATGAATCTCAATCATGTAAGGCAGCTCATGAGATTATTGTATTGAAGTACATAGGAGAGAGATGAACCACATAGCTACCGGTACAGCCCCGAGCCTCGATGGAGAACTACTCCCTCCTCATGGGAGCAGCAGCGGTGATGAAGATGGCGGTGGAGATGGCAGCAGGTGTCGATGGAGAAGCCTTCCGGGGCACTTCCCCGCTCCGGCAGGGTGCCGGAACAGAGACTCCTGTCCCCCAGATCTTGGCTTCGCGATGGCGGCGGCTCTGGAAGGTTTTCCGTATCGTGGTTTTTCGCATCAGGGGTTTCGCGACGGAGGCTTTAAGTAGGCGGAAGGGCAGAGTCGGGGGGCTAACGAGGGGCCCACACCACAGGGCGGCGCGGGCCCCCCCCTTGGCCGCGCCGCCATGTGGTTTGGCCACCTTGTGGCCCCACTTCGTATGTTCTTCGGTCTTCTGGAAGCTCCGTGGAAAAATAGGCCCCTGGGTCTTCGTTTCGTCCAATTCCGAGAATATTTCGTTACTAGGATTTCGAAACCAAAAACAGCAGAAAACGAGAACCGGCACTTCGGCATCTTGTTAATAGGTTAGTTCCGAAAAATGCACGAATATGACATAAAGTGTGCATAAAACATGTAGGTATCATCAATAATATGGCATAGAACATAAGAAATTATCGATACGTCGGAGACGTATCAAGCATCCCCAAGCTTAGTTGCTCGTCCCGAGCGGGTAAAACGATAACAAAGATAATTTCGAAGTGATATGCCATCATAACCTTGATCATACTATTTGTAAACATATGTAGTGGATGCAGCGATCAAAACAATGGTAATGACATGAGTAAACAAGTGAATCATAAAGCAAAGACTTTTCATGAATAGTACTTCAAGACAAGCATTAATAAGTCTTGCATAAGAGTTAACTCATAAAGCAATAAATCAAAGTAAATGCATTGAAGCAACACAAAGGAAGATTAAGTTTCAGCGGTTGCTTTCAACTTGTAACATGTATATCTCATGGATAATTGTCAACATAGAGTAATATAACAAGTACAATATGCAAGTATGTAGGAATCAATGCACAGTTCACACAAGTGTTTGCTTCTTGAGGTGGAGAGAGATAGGTGAACTGACTCAACATAAAAGTAAAGAGAATGGTCCTTCAAAGAGGAAAGCATCGATTGCTATATTTGTGCTAGAGCTTTTATTTCGAAAACATGAAACAATTTTGTCAACGGTAGTAATAAAGCATATGAGTTATGTAAATTATATCTTACAAGTTGCAAGCCTCATGCATAGTATACTAATAGTGCCCGCACCTTGTCCTAATTAGCTTGGACTACCGGATCTTTGCAATGCACATGTTTTGACCAAGTGTCACAATGGGGTACCTCCATGCCGCCTGTACAAAGGTCTAAGGAGAAAGCTCGCATTTTGGATTTCTCGCTTTTGATTATTCTCAACTTAGACATCCATACCGGGACAACATGGACAACATATAATGGACTCCTCTTTAATGCATAAGCATGTGGCAACAATTATTATTCTCATATGAGATTGAGGATATATGTCCAAAACTCGAAACTTCCACCATGAATCATGGCTTTAGTTAGCGGCCCAATGTTCTTCTCTAACAATATGCATGCTCCAACCATTAAGGTGGTAGATCTCTCTTACTTCGGACAAGACGGACATGCATAGCAACTCACATGATATTCAACAAAGAATAGTTGGTGGCGTCCCCGAAACATGGTTATCGCACAACAAGCAACTTAATAAGAGATAAAGTGCATAAGTACATATTCAATACCACAATAGTTTTTAAGCTATTTGTCCCATGAGCTATATATTGTAAAGGTGAATGATGGAATTTTAAAGGTAGCACTCAAGCAATTTACTTTGGAATGGCGGAGAAATACCATGTAGTAGGTAGGTATGGTGGACACAAATGGCATAGTGGTTGGCTCAAGTATTTTGGATGCATGAGAAGTATTCCCTCTCGATACAAGGTTTAGGCTAGCAAGGTTATTTGAAACAAACACAAGGATGAACGGTACAGCAAAACTCACATAAAATACATATGGTAAACATTATAAGACTCCATACCGTCTTCCTTGTTGTTCAAAACTCAATACTAGATGTTATCTAGACTCTAGAGAAACCAAATATGCAAACCAAATTAGCAAGCTCTAAGTATTTCTTCATTAATGGGTGCAAAGTATATGATGCAAGAGCTTAAACATGAGCACAACAATTGCCAAGTATCAAATTATCCAAGACATTTTAGAGTTACTACATGTATCATTTTCCAATTCCAACCATATAACAATTTAACGAAGATGAAACTTCGCCATGAATACTATGAGTAGAGCCTAAGGACATATTTGTCCATATGCTACAGCGGAGCATGTCTCTCTCCCACACAAGCATTTATTCAAACAAAAACAAAAACAAAAGCACACAGACGCTCCAAGTAAAGTACATAAGATGTGGCCGAATAAAAATATAGTTTCAAGAGAAGGAACCTGATAATTTGTCGATGAAGAAGGGGATGCCTTGGGCATCCCCAAGCTTAGACGCTTGAGTCTTCTTAGAATATGCAGGGGTGAACCACCGGGGCATCCCCAAGCATAGAGCTTTCACTCTCCTTGATCATAGTATATCATCCTCCTCTCTTGACCCTTGAAAACTTCCTCCACACCAAACTCGAAACAAACTCATTAGAGGGTTAGTGCATAATCAAAAACTCACATGTTCAGAGGTGACACAATCATTCTTAACACTTATGGACATTGCTCAAAGCTACCTGGAAGGTAATGGAACAAAGAAATCCACCCAACACAGATGAAAGAAGCAATGCGAAATAAAAGGCAGAATCTGTCAAAACGAACAGATCCGTAAAGACGAATTTTAAAAGGGCACCAGACTTGCTCAAATGAAAATGCCCAAATTGAATGAAAGTTGCGTACATATCTGAGGATCACTCACGTAAATTGGCATAATTTTATGAGTTACCTACAGAGAATTAGACCCAGATTCGTGACAAGCAAAGAAATCTGGAACTGCGCGAGTAATCCAAATCTAGTATTTACTTTACTATCAAAGACTTTACTTGGCACAATAAAACATAAAACTAAGATAAGGAGAGGTTGCTACAGTAGTAAACAACTTCCAAGACACAAATATAAAACAAAGTACTGTAGCAAAATAAACACATGGGTTATCTCCCAAGAAGTTCTTTCTTTATAGCCATTAAGATGGGCTCAGCGAGCTTTAATGATGCACTCGCAAGAAATAGTAGTTGAAGCAAAAGAGAGCATCAAGAGGCAAATTCAAAACACATTTAAGTCTAACATGCTTCCTATGCATAGGAATCTTGTAAATAAACAAGTTCATGAAGAGTAAAGTAACAAGCATAGGAAGATAAAACAAGTGTAGCTTCAAAAATTTCAGCACATAGAGAGGCATTTTAGTAACATGAAAATTTCTACAACCATATTTTCCTCTCTCATAATAACTTTCAGTAGCAACATGAGCAAACTCAACAATATAACTATCACATAAAGCATTCTTATCATGAGTCTCATGCATAAAATTATTACTCTCCACATAAGCATAATCAATTTTATTGGTAATAGTGGGAGCAAATTCAACAAAGTAGCTATCATTATTATTCTCATCAAGTGTAGGAGGCATAGTATAATCACAACAAAATTTACTCTCCATAGTAGGTTGTACCAAAAGACCACTATTATAATCATCATAAATAGGAGGCAAAGTATCATCAAAGAAAATTTTCTCCTCAATGCTTGGGGGACTAAAAAGATCATGAAAACCTAAGCATCCCCAAGCTTAGAACTTTCTATATCATTATCAACAATGGTGTTCAAAGCGTTCATACTAATATTACTACCAAGCATGCAAATAAAATTCCATAGGTTTTTTAATTTTCGCATCAAACAATCCATGTTTTAAATCAGGAAATAGAATAAGAAGCTCATTGTTGTCCATTATGCCAAACTAGTGTAAACAAGAAACAAAAAGATGCAATTGCAGGATCTAAAGGAAATAGCTTCGAGCACAAACACAATGGCGCCGTGAAAAGTACTTTACCCGAGACCGGAGTATGAGAGCCTTTTACCTTTCCTCCCCGACAACGGCGCCGGAAAAGTGCTTGATGTCTACGGGAGCTTCTATTCTTGTAGACGAGTGTTGGGCCTCCAAGAGCAGAGGTTTGTAGAACAGCAGCAAGTTTCCCTTAAGTGGATTACCCAAGGTTTATCGATCTCGGGGAGGAAGAGGTCAAAGATATCCCTCTCATGCAACCCTGCAACCACAAAGCAAGAAGTCTCTTGTGTCCCCAACACACCTAATAGGTGCACTAGTTCGGCGAAGAGATAGTGAAATACGTGTGGTATGAATAAGTAGTAGCAACGAGCACTGTAAAAGTGCTTTGCCCGAGACGATAAACAAGCAGTAGTAACGCAGCGAGTAGTAACGCAAGAGAAACAAGAAACAAGCAGCGATAGCGATATTTAGGAACAAGGCCTAGGGATTAGACTTTCACTAGTGGACACTCTCAACATTGATCACATAACAGAACAGATAAATGCATACTCTACACTCTTGTTGGATGATGAACACATTGCGTAGGATTACACGAACCCTCAATGCCGGAGTTAACAAGCTCCACAATAATGCTCATATTTCAGTAACCTTTAGTGTAAGATAGATCAAAAGACTAAACCAAGTAGTAGCATAGCATGCACACTCGTCACCTTCATGCATATGTAGGAGGAATAGATCACATCAATATTATCATAGCAATAGTTAACTTCGCAATCTACAAGAGATCATGATCATAGCATAAACCAAGTACTAACACGGTGCACACATTGTCACCTTTGCACACGTGCAGGAGGAATAAAACTACTTTAATAACATTGCTAGAGTAGCACATAGATAAATTGTGATACAAACACATTGCAATCATAAGGAGATATAAATAAGCACCTCACTATGCCATTCAACAGTGAATAAGTATTCTGTGAAATATAGCCTAAGAGACCCACACGGTGCACACACTGTCACCTTTACACACGTGGGACAAGGAGTCTCCTGGAGATCACATAAGTAAAACTCACTTGACTAGCATAATGACATCTAGATTACAAGCATCATCATATGAATCTCAATCATGTAAGGCAGCTCATGAGATTATTGTATTGAAGTACATAGGAGAGAGATGAACCACATAGCTACCGGTACAGCCCCGAGCCTCGATGGAGAACTACTCCTCCTCATGGGAGCAAGCAGCGGTGATGAAGATGGCGGTGGAGATGGCAGCGGTGTCGATGGAGAAGCCTTCCGAGGGAACTTCCCCGCTCCGGCAGGGTGCCGGAACAGAGACTCCTGTCCCCCAGATCTTGGCTTCGCGATGGCGGCGGCTCTAGAAGGTTTTCCGTATCGTGGTTTTTCGCATCAGGGGTTTCGCGACGGAGGCTTTAAGTAGGCGGAAGGGCAGAGTCAGGGGGCTAACGAGGGGCCCACACCACAGGGCGGCGCGCCCCCCCTTGGCCGCGCCGCCATGTGGTTTGGCCACCTCGTGGCCCCACTTCGTATGTTCTTCGGTCTTCTGGAAGCTCCGTGGAAAAATAGGCCCATGGGTCTTCGTTTCGTCCAATTCCGAGAATATTTCGTTACTAGGATTTCTGAAACCAAAAACAGCAGAAAAACAGAACCGGCACTTCGGCAT